>NC_138501.1:42207312-42695579 GCF_964252035.2 Podarcis erhardii | reverse complement strand
CAGAGGACTGCAGACGAAGGGGTTCCTTAATGCAAATGAGCAAGCTCTGGGAAAGGAGGCCATGGCCCTTTTGCTCATCCCCAGGCATTCTGCTGCTTCCCTGTACTGAGCTAAGCCATGGCTTGGCTTAGTGTGTGGTTCAAACCCAGGCTTGTGCTCCAGACTTAATCACGAGCTGAAAGCAATGTTAGGAACATAGGAGGTTGCCTTACACCAAGTCACACTATTGGTCCATCTAGCAGACTTAATGTACACTGACTAGCAGTGGGTGCTGAGGGGTTCAGCCAGGGAGTTTGCCCCTGTGGTTTGCACCACCAGACCTTTTGGATCACAGCTTCCCTCTGCCCCAGCCAGCATGGCCAGTGATCAGGAATTATGGGAGTTGTGGTTAAAAGATATATGGGCAGAACACAATCCCAGGCTGCTGCCTCTAGCCTAGAGAATGTAAGTCTGGTTGCTATTCCCTCAAAGCTTTTCTGAATTGAAACAACCTCTTTCTTGGACTCCAAATTTCTTGTTACTTTCCCATGTGCAGGTGCCTGTTTTCCAGATCAAGAAACACTCTTATTTCTCTTTAATCACATTAGGGCAGGCATCTAGTAACTAAACAGATAACTCTTTGTTTTGCCCAAAGTAAATTATTAACAGGCTGGGGAGAAATAGGTGCTTAGATCTGTCAGTAAGAGTCAGAAATGAAGGTCTCGATATTTATTAAAAGGCAACTGGAAGGGCAGGTTGGTACCTTATCCGTTCTGTTCCTGTTTTGCAAACATTCTAATGGGCGACTTCCAGGTGTGGCTCCACAACGCGTTTGCCATCTTGTTTTTGCAGGGAAAACGGCAACATCAAATTTCTGACCAAGGGCGACAATAACGAAGTTGACGACAGAGGCTTGTATAAAGAAGGCCAGAACTGGCTCGAGAAGAAGGATGTTGTCGGCAGGGCACGAGGGTGAGTGTGGCTGCAGGGTGGGCTGTGCTGCCCCTGAAATGAAGGGCAATAGGTGGAACAAACCTCTTTAGCAGGAGTGGGAAGCCTTTTTCAGATCACAGACCCCGTTCCTTTCTGGGCTGCTACCCGGGGGCAGGCAGGACCCAGAAGCAAAAGCGGTCAGAGCAAAAAGTATAATTTTTTTATCACTGTATGAAGGTCTAGTTTCTACAACCATTTTCAGCCATGGGCAGGTCCACCGTCCCTTAGACCGTGTGCTGGGCTGGACTATATATATTTTTTTGGGGGGGGGGAGAACGAATTCCTATGCCCCACAAATAACCCAGATATGCATTTTAAATAAAAGGACACATTCTACTCATGTAAAAACACGCTGATTCCCGGATCCAGCCCCCGGGCCTTGGGTTGCTTACCCCTGTTCTACATCCTCACATTCCCCTCTCCCTCCTGCACCCAGTCAAGCAAGAGGCATTATCAGCATTCACATACTTATTTCAGCAAGGGAAAAATACTCGGGGAGGGTTCAAAGCAGGGCTGTTAAGGAGAGCAGCCTGGGGATTTTCCTGAGGGTCAAGGAGAAAGGCCTGGAGGGCTGCATCTTCCTTCCCACCCCTGCAGCAGAGGCGTTCTGCGTAGAATCAGAATGGACCTCTTAGGGTCATCTAGTCCAACCCCCTGCGATGCAGGAATCTCAGCTAAAGCATCTCTGGCAGGTGCTCATCCAATCTCTGCTTAAAAACCTCCAAGGAAGGACAGTTCATTACCTTCCAAGGGAATCAAACAGCTCTTACACTCAGAGACTTCCTCCTGATGTTGAGTTGGAATCTCCTTTCTTGTAACTTGAAGCCATTGGTTCGAGTCCTACCCTCCAGGCCAGGAGAATACAAACTTTTGGTCTCCATCTTCCATGTGATAGTCTTTTAAGATATTTGAAGGTAGCTGTCCTATCTCCTCCCCATCTCCTCTTTTCCAGGCTAAACATGCTGAGTGGACTGTCACCCCCGCCCCCCGTGCCAGAATTTCTGATTTCTGTGGAAAAAAATCTTTCCACGCCATGTCTTAATTGCACTGCCGTATTTGCCTTTGCCCGTGAATACACCGCTCTCATTTGCAAAGCTTTCTGCAGTGCTACATAAACTATTATTTGTCTTGTGTGCATTTATTTTGCTCAAAACAGCGCTTGTCTCTCTGGAGAGAGGATGTGGGCTGTTCTGGGCCAACTGAACCCTAACTTCCCGGCCATTAAATACATTCAAATGGACTGTTTGTTTTTGGCCTTTATTTATTCTACTTTTATCAGTTTTAGCTGTCAGATTCTCAAACTATACTAGCCAAAAGGGCTAGAAACCTTTTTCTCCTTTAATGGTGAATTCTGATACTTGAAGCTCCTGAGGCTTGCACCCGGTCTGGCTTAAAAAAATAAATAAAAATAAAAGCATAAAATGCTACATTAAGTTGAGCTATTTTGAAATGACTTTATGCTATTCTGTTTAACCTCCACGAATCAGGTTTTTGCCGTATGTTGGAATGGTGACCATAATCATGAACGACTATCCAAAATTTAAGGTAAGTAAAGATTTAACTCTGGGGCCAATAACTTTTTTGGCAAAGAAGCAATTCTTTCGCCAACCAGTCTGCAAACTTGCATGAACAGATTCCCTGGTAGAGAGAAGATTGTGCTTGGAAGATTTTATCATGCCTACTTCCTTTTGCCACTAAAGGCTCATGTTTCAGATATGGGATAATTTTGGTCTGCACACAGTGGGTTCAATGCATTGGCGGATTTATTTCATAAAATTTATACACCGCTTGATGGTAAATAAGAAAAACCAAATGCTGACGCAGCAACAGCCAGTATCATTAAAGTGAATGGGAATTGTGCAAAACTACCAATCGCCTTGTTGTGTAGCTCCTATTAATTTCAGTGGAGTTTGTGAAGCAGAGGTCCCTAGCACACGACTGTCAATGTACAAAGCTTCAATTCCCTGATTTTTTTAAAACTATACTCAAGGAAATGTTCGCCTTATGCAGATATCATTCCCGTTTCATATTTCTGAGGGCAGCATCTTGCTTTGCATCAAGGATCATGTTGGAGAATTTTTGCGAGCGTGAGTATTCAAATAGAGCAGTGTTTTTATTTTTCCTGTTCTCAAAACGCCACAGAGAAAACTAGCCATGTGTCACATTTACAAATAAGCTTTTTATTCTTTTTTTGTTTTGCTCAACAGAATGCTTTTAAATTCCCGACAATGTTGCTATAGGCAGTATTAAAATAAACCTTGCTTTTGTATAGCTGTAGATATAATTTCCACACATAATTAGTCATGCGGTAATACTGTGCATTCTGTGACTCCGTTAGATTTCAGTTTTAATCATTATTTGAAACACACCAAGAGTCAAATATTAGATCTCTAATCAAGTAAGAATACATCTACATTCATAAGTATATGCACTCTTACTCAGAGCCCCATGTGCCCTCCAGTGGCGCCCAAAATTCCTGCTCCATTCACTTCAGTCATGAGTGCAGCTTCACTCACACATAGGGATGTACATAGAGTCCGGGTTTATACCTAATTGGAAGCCATGGTTCATTTAACCAGCCATGAATGAAACACATTGCTTCTCCAAAGTTAGTCTGTTTCCAGCTTCTTCGTAGTTTAGTGAGAATCTGGTGGCTGAATCACTTTCAAGGATGGGTTCACACATAACACCAAACCATAGTTTTTTAAAAAACCAAACCAAACCCAAGGTTCATGGTTGCAGTTTGTGGTTTGTGGGCAGTGTACAAACCATAGTTAAGCTTTGGGCAGGATTTGCAAATAATGCCGAACCATGGTTTAATAAACCATGGTATAGTAAACCATGGTTTAGTGTTATATGTGAACCAGGCGAGAGTGAATTACTCCACTGGAAGGGATATTAGCCAATCGGGGATCCACGTTCGTTCACATTGCAGACAATGGTGCCAGTACTATATTGAAAACTTATTCTGAAACAGGATCTGATTTTTGACATCTGAGATGCAAAGAGTTACGTTAGATACCAAAGTAATCTATATGTTTTGTTTGCAGTACGCTCTCCTGGCTGTCATGGGCGCGTATGTCCTCCTGAAACGAGAATCATAAAAGACTGAACACGGAACTGCCTTGCGCAACTCTTGAGCATAGATATACAAAGAGATACTAATATATTTGAACCGTCCCTGTGTCTGTACAAAATATTTCATGGTCCGCAGACAATACTGTCCCAATGAATTTTCCTGTCCGTGCCACAATCTTAAAAACCCATTTTTTTGTGCATAAGTCCTACTGGTTGCATCTGAACGAACCTCTAAGTGTTCTTACAACTGGATTACAAACACTGTCCACTGGTATTTTGTTTACAATATTGTTTTGAGTTTCTTCATGTTTTCACGGTTGCTTTTCAGCAAGGCATATAAATGGGCAGAATGACTGGGAGGGAGGGTTCAATATCATGGAAATTTCAGCGCTCAGGGTGGGGCAGGGGGCTGGTTAAACATTCCAGAACTAGGCCATCTAGGTGAAACAGATCTGCACTGCATGGATATGGTTGCTTGGAAGTATTTATTTTTTTTTTTTTTTTTTTTTTTATTCTCTTTATTAAGTTTCGTTCTTCACATACTCACAAAAAAGTAAAACACAAAACATTAAATAAAAAAAGTAAGGGCACCATCACAAAAAGAAAAAAAGGGGACAGGTCAAAAAGGAGAAAAAATAAAAAAGATAAAAATAAGAAATAAACATTAGACCAATACAGATCACACACTATCTGACTTCCTTCCCTATTGATTTCGGATTTCTAATTTTTTTTTTAAAATATCATTTTTACCGCTGATATTGATTGTTAGTTTACACATCGGAAGTTTTATATTAGACCTGCTATAGTTGGTAGGTTTTTAAAGTTAATTTCTATATATGCCATGAATTTAGACCAATCATTATTCAACTTTGTATTCTTTTGGTCTCTAATTCTCTGCGTCATTCTTGCCAATTCAACAAAATCGTATAGTTTTGTTTGCCACTCCCTTACGGTTGGTATATGGGTACTTTTCCAGTTTTGAGCGATTAACATTCTGGCCGCTGCTGTTGAATATTGGAATAAAGTTTTATCTTCTTTCCTAATTTCCTCCCCAATCATACCTAATAAAAAGGCCTCTGGTTTTTTAGGGAACGTGTATCTAAATATTTTTTTTAACTCATTATATATCATGTTCCAAAATTTTTTAATTTCCTCACATGTCCACCACATGTGTATAAAATTACCTTCTTTTATTTTGCATTTCCAGCAGGCCTTATTACCAGTCTTGTACATCCTATTTAGTTTCTCTGGTGTTATATACCATCTATATATCATCTTCTCTAAATTTTCTCTAATTGCAACACTCGCCGTAAATTTTATTCCCTCATTCCACAGCTTTGCCCATTTTTCCAATTCTATGTTGTGCCCCAGATCTATCGCCCACTTCACCATAACTTCTTTAATTTCTTCGTCTTTTGTATCCCAATCTAGTAATATATTGTACATTTTGGATAGTAACTTAGATTTACTTTCTATTATTTCTGTCTGAAATTTCGATTTCTTATCATTCATTCCAATTTTTTTGTCTTCTGTCCATATTGCGTTGATTTGATGATATTGTAGCCAACTTGTCAACTTCCCCTTCAGCTCCTCATATGGTCTTAGTTTCCAACTGTCTTCTGATCTTACCAGTAAATCTTCATATGTTAATTTTGGCTCTTCCATGTTAATTTTTTTAATTATTAGGATGTTTGTTGGGGACAACCACCAAGGTGTTCTCCATTCCAACAACTTTTTGTTTTTTTCCCAAGCTTCATATAGTGGGCCCCTGATAATGTGATTTGAGAACCCCTTGTGGGCTTTCTCCTTGTTTGACCATAGGTAGGCATGCCAGCCAAACCTATTGTCTGCCCCTTCCAAGTCCAATAGGTCAGAATCTTCCAATGTTATCCAGTCCTTAACCCAACATAGGCAGGCGGCTTCATAATACAATTTTAGGTTAGGGACTGCGAGCCCTCCTCTCTCCTTTCGGTCCGTGAGTAATTTAAATCTGATCCTTGGCCTCCTTCCCTGCCATATGAATCTTGAAAGGGTTTTCTGCCAGTCTTTGAATAATTTAGACCCTCTAATTACAGGAATGTTTTGGAATAAAAACAGCATTTTTGGAAGGACATTCATCTTTATTGCCTCCATCCTACCCATCCATGAGAGATTGACTCTATTCCAGACATCCATATCTTTTTTGATTTCTTTCCATGTTGTCGAATAATTGTCTTCAATTAAATTTATATTTTTTGATGTAAGCCATATTCCTAAATATTTTATTTTTTTTGCTACCAATATGCCATATTTTCTCTCTAATTTTTCTTTTTCCACCTTTCCTAAATTCTTTATTAACATCTTTGTCTTTATTTTATTCAATATAAAGCCTGATGATTTACCGTATTCTTCTAAAACCTCCAGCGCTTTACCAATACTTCTTTGCGGCTCTTCCAGAGATAACATCAGATCGTCCGCATAGGCTTTTAGCTTGTATTCCTTCAGCCCTATTTTAATTCCTTGTATTTCTGGTATCGATCTTAATTTGTTCGCCAGGACTTCAAGCACCATGATGAATAAGAGCGGGGAGAGAGGGCACCCCTGCCTTGTTCCCTTCTCTATTTTAAATGTATTTGTAAGATTATTATTTATTACCAATTTTGCCAATTGTGTTGAATATATTGCCTGTATTCCTTTTAGGAATTCTCCCTCTATCCCAGCCTTTTCCATAGATTTTATTAAAAACGCCCAAGAGACATTATCAAACGCCTTTTCGGCGTCTATGAAAATCAGTGCCGCCGGTATCTCGTTGTTAATCTCCAAATATTCAATTATGTTTATAACGTGTCTTACATTATCTTTCAAAAACCTGTTCGGGAGGAAACCCGCCTGGTCTTTATGGATTAAATTTGCTAGGCACTTTTTTAGTCTGCTTGCCATGATGTCTGCGTATATTTTATAGTCGTTATTTAATAGAGATATTGGCCTGTAATTTTTAATGTTCAATTTATCTGTGTCCGGTTTTGGAATTAGCGTTATAAATGCCTCCCTCCAAGACTCAGGTATTTTTCCTCCTTTCAGGATATTATTCAATGTCTTACAAAGCGCTGGTGTCAGTTGACTTTCCAAAACTTTATAGTATTTTGCCGATAAACCATCCGGTCCCGGGGCTTTCCCTAACTTCATTTTTTTAATCGCCACCTGAATCTCTTCTATTCTTATGGGTCTGTTTAGTTGAGATCTCTCTTCTTCTGTTACAGTCTTTGCTTCACAATTTTTGAGATACTCCTCTATCTGAGTTAAATCTTCTTCTCCTTTTTTATATAACTTCTCATAAAATTTAAGAAAATTTTCCTGTATCTTCTTTGGGTCCTCTATCAATTCTTCCCCTACTTTTATTTTGTTTATCACATTCTGTTTTTGTCTTTTCCTCAGTTGCCAGGCTAGTAGTTTCCCAGTTTTGTTTGCCGATTCAAAATATCTCTGCCTCATTAACTTAACTTTCCATTCAATTTCTTGGTTCATTAGCATCGAATATTGTGTTTGTAATATTTTTATTGTTTGTATGCTTTGTTCGTCTTTCGGGTTGTCTGTTAGTTTTTTCTCTGATTCTCTAAGCTGTTTGAGAATTTCTTCCTTCTTTTGCTGTCTTATTTTCTTCTTGTAACTGTTTTGTTGGATGAAGAAACCTCTTAAGACCGCCTTACTGGCATCCCATACTACTTCTGAATTTATTCCCACATTAAGATTCAAGTCAAAATATTCTTTTAGGGTGGCTTTGGCTTTTTCAATAACTTCATCATTGTCTAGTAAATATTCATTTAACCTCCACCTGAAACCTCCTTGTGTTGGACCTTTTATTTCCAGTGTTATTGGATTGTGATCGGAGAGGGTTCTCGGTTGAATTTCACATTTAGTAGCTCTTAATGTGAGTTCCCTCGAGGACCATATTTGGTCTATTCTACCCCAACTTTTATGTACCTCTGAAAAAAAAGTGAACTGCTTTTCTGTTGGGTGCTTATGTCTCCAAATGTCTATAAGATCCATATTCTCTTCCAAATCTTGGAATGATTTTGGAAGTTTCCCTTGGTTTCGTTTTTTCTTTTCTGTTTGTCTATCCATCTCTGGTGTAGATACTGCATTAAAGTCACCCAATAACAACAACCTATTATTTTCTAATTTTATTAGGACTTGTTCCAGTTTCTTGAAAAACTCTAATCTATTTGAATTTGGGGCATATATATTTACAATATTGATTTTTTCCCCCTGGAAGTTAATTTGTACTCCCAAAATCCTTCCTTCTTCATCTTTATATATCAGTTTAGGTTCCCATCTTTCATCAACATATGTTACTACTCCTTTTTTTTTTCTCTGACGAAGAGCTTATAAATTCTGTTCCTAGGTTCTTGTTTGACAAGACATGTTTGTGCTTTTTGGCTACATGAGTCTCTTGCATACAGATTACATCCAATCTTTTCTTTTTCATAGCATTTGCAATTTTATTCCTTTTAGTTTTGTCATTCAAACCGTTTACATTCCATGTTAGAATTTTAAGATTCATTATTACTCTTGTCTAGTACTAAAATCAGTGATTTTCTTATTTGAATTTTACCAAATTAAATTCGGGTGGTTTCGCTTTCTGTTTCTTCCTCTTCTTCACCACCTTCTTCCTCCCCTGTCTCACTCCCCTCCCCCTCCTCTTCATCCTCTCCTTCCAAACCCCTTCCAGTCTCCCCTCCTCCCGATCCTGCGACACCTGTCTCCTCCCTCTCTCCACCCCTCCCCCCGCCTCTGTCCTCCATCTTCCCAAGGTCTTTCTCATATCTACGAAGAAATTTACTGACTTCCTGACTTTCTGCGATCTTAAATCTTTTTTCTTTATAAAAAAAGGAAATCCCTTCTGGGAATTCCCATCTATAATATATTCCATTTTTCCTTAGAATGTTAACTAATTGTTTGTAGCCTTCTCTCTTACGCAGAAGCCTAATCGGTATTTCCTTGAAGATGATGATTGGTCTTCCATCGATTACTAATTTTTTCTTGTAGCTCTCTCTCAAAATTCTGTTTCTCATCTCTATTGATTTAAAAATCACCAAGCAGTCTCCTGGGACCTTTTTCAGTTTATTTTGTTTGGGTCTTATCTTTATTCTAAAGGCATTTTCTATTGCTTGAGCTACTTCTTCTTCTTTCATGGTTAGCCACTTCGCCAGTTCTTTAGTCATTTTTCCTTTAATATCTTCGTTTATTTCTTCCCCCACTCCCCTAAATTTTAGGTTTAACTGTTTTTGTTTCATTTCCATCAATGCTAGGTTGTCCAGGACTTGATCCTGGGTCTTGCTTAATTCTCCAAAGTTCTCCTTTGCTTTCTCCGCTTCCTTTCTCTGGTCTCTCATTTCTTTTTGTACTTTTTTGTTTGATTCCTCTAAAGATTTTGTTCGGGTCGTTAATTCTTTTATCTTATTTGACAGTTCTCCTACCACCCCCTCTATTTTTTTGTCAATCGAATCCTGCATCTCTCCTAATTTTTTCTCTATATGAATTTCATTCTGTTTAAGTTCTTCTTTTATTTTCATCCATAGTACATCCAAATCTTTAATTTCTTCTTGTCGTGAAGTTCTCCTCTCTAGTGGTGTTCCCGCTCCCTTCTTCCCGTCCCTACCCGCCATCTCCCCCTTTCTTTAAGAATCAACAAAGTTTAACTTAACTTCTTGAGGCTCTCCCCTAGAGGGCGCACAGTCTTATATGATCTTAATTATTTCAACAAATGATTTACTAGCTTGCCTTTAAACCAGATTGGAACTCTTACAATCTCTTCTATTTCTCCTCTAAGTTCCGCTACGCAGGCAAACTCACACCTTACTGACCACTTAGACAATATAAAAGTATACTATCCCCACCTAGAGAAGTTATTGCTCTTAAGTATTCGAGAGATATTTGTCTTTGAGGGAGAGAGACCAAAGGGGTTGGGAAAAAAGAATACAGGGGCAAATAGAGAGAAAAGAAAGGGAGGGTGGAAGACAGGTTTGAGAGAATTAAATGGAAAACTATGAAGATTAATTATAGAACTGTAAGTATATTCAGTGACCCAGTTTGTTTCAGTTTTCATTAAATTGTAGCAGCTTATTTCTCTTTCCTTTAAACCCTCTTCAGCCACTTGTTTGGCCTAATCCACATGATGGGGACTTTATTCAGAAATCTTTCTGGTTGCTATCCGGCTGCTATTCCTGTTAGTACTAATACAAAGAAGGGGGTGGGGTAAGGGAGGGGAGAGACAAAACAGGACAAGGAAGAAGACAAGAACAGGGAGGGGACGAGAGGGAAAAAAAATAAAAAAAAAAAAAAAAATTTAAGGAACAAAAAGGTTTCCAGGTATTCCTTATAATGCAAAAATAGTCCACAAAGGGAAGAGGGTCTGGACCGAGGTTCAGTTTCTTGACTTTACGCTTTACCACTGGAATTGTCCAATGAGTTCTTTTATTCGTCGACCTCTAACAAAGAGGGGGGAGAGTCGTGGGTGAAAATTTTTTTTTTTGTGAAATTTTCTTTTTCTAAATAGTTCAAATCTTGGCAGTGTTGCAACCTTCGTTTCGCGGGATTTCCCCCAACATCTAACTGAGTCTTTTGTAGAGCCAAGTTATAGAAAATCCAACTTAGCCGCTATGAAAAGGGAACAGATGCTGGCGGGCCGTATATCGCGGGTCCCGAACCATACGCTCCCCCCGCTGTTAATAAAATAGGCAAAAAAAGAAGCCAAATCTTTAAAGTCAAATCTGTAAAGTCCGGGGGAAAAAAAAGTCGAAAAGGGAGACACGCAATTTTCTAATTATTTTTAATATTGCCGTCCGGTTTCATGAAGGGGAGGGAAGACGTTTATTTCTTCAGCACCGACTATGCATTATACTTTCCTCCTTACTCCGTTCCTCCCTCTTCCCCGCTTAGTTTCCGCTTTTAAATCCGCCTCTAGCTCTATCTCAGTCACCCAAAAGCAAATACAAAGTCTCTGAAGGTTTTCCTTACTTGGTTACTTTCTTGCAATTTTATTTCCTCTGCCCCGCCGCTCTGCCGACGGGGACTTTCACTCTCCGTTCCTACAGCGGGTAAGTAGTAATCTCTTTGTTCCGCTCTTACGATTTTAGTTTCAGCGCCATCTTTGATCCGAAAACAGGTCGGGCTCTTTTAACTCAATCTATAAACATCCTTCGCCCCTTGGTTTTTATTTCTCAATTTTCGGCACCTTCCTTTATCACATAACGCCGAGGGCATCAGGTGTTAAATTTGCAGAGGTTTGTCGCCGTTTTCAGTGGGTACTGGAGGCATTACCGCATGGGGTTCGCAGAGCTTACCGGAGTGCGTCCCTCGATCCCGTCGCTCCCGAGTCTTCTCCAAAAATAGAAAAAACCCGAAGGAGTTTCTGGACCACTCAGACGCTGCTGGTTGCGCTTCTCTCGAGGGGGACCCCCTCGGGATTTTGGGGTCGCAGTGCCTATGCGTTGCCCCTCAAAAACCCCATGCAGAACGGAGAGGCTTCTCCGCACTCCCGCACTGCTAGCGATCCAAACCGGAAGTCGGAAGTATTTATTTTAGACAGTAACTCAATGGCGTTTGAGTCTTGAGTTCCCTTTGGTTATATCTTAGCTAAGAAGCCCATTGATGCGGTTCTCCCTGTGCTGCTTCAACCCAGAGCTTCACTAGGTATTTTTGTCAAGCCACACAACGTTCATTCTTGTAAGTAGGTTCACCAAGTATTCCAGCATCCTATCACAATTCTTCTGATTATATATATATATATAATCTGCTGGACTGGGCTTGTCTGAGAAGAGCAGGTTTACAATCTTGGCTCTCAGTGGCTTGAGATGAGCTTGTGTTATTCTGTCATAGACGAGGAAGAGCCCCGTGCAGATTCATCGAGCTGGTTCTGCTCCTCCCTGGGTAGTGCAGTCATCTGCATCATTCTGCCCATGAGAACTTGGACCACACACAAGGTGCAGATGCATGAGAAAATTGTCACCAGTAACCAACCAGGAACATTCCTGTGTTTGAAGACACCCACACCGCCTTGTGCGAATTAGCAACAGATGCAGCTCACGTCTTGCAGTCTGTGATCCACGAGATCCCAAACCTCTGGAAGACTGATCAGATCCACTCAAGCCTGCTGAGAAGCTGATGTGGCATCTCAGGATGCCAGTGTACATCACTGATCTCTCCTTCCCCCAGGAGTAAAACACTGGGTGAGGAGGATCAATATACATGCTTACTAAACAACCCAGAAACACCACATTCTGAGCTACATGACATGCAGTTGTGTACATCTTCTGCAGACTCAGGAGTAGGGGAAAGGAATCCCATAGTTTGGAGGACACTCCAAGGCCCATCTCTTGAGAAAAACCTGGATTGGGACCAACCAAAATGTGGGGAACTTTTGGGTCACCTGTAACTCTTGTTTAGGCAAGATGTCACCCAAAACTAGGCGGTAGGATTGAGTTGGAAAGGAAAGGCAAAATGTCGTATCCATGAGGTAAAATAAAAGGCATCACCCAACCAAGTTTTTCTCTTATGGACCAAAACTTTGGCTTTATAGTGTGGAATGTGATGCTGAGGTACGAGTATTATGGATTGCTCCAAGATTCACCTGTAGAAATTAATAGACCTGCAGAAATGTAGCATAAAGAGATTTCTTGTGAGTGATTTAAACCTGTCCAACAGTTGTGGCTTGTTCCAAATCTCTCCCAGAAAATGCCATTTTGTATCGGTGATCAGAATCTCTGATTGTTCCCTCTCTCCCATGTTAAGAGCACTCCTGCCCATTTTTGGCTTTTTACGATCCCTTCATGGCCTTAGAGAAGTCACTTTAACAACGTGAATAATATTTGTGCGTGGTTTTATTTTATTTTTTTAATCTTGAAGAATACTTTTGCCTTTCTGCATAATCATGGTTATAAATGTTGTCCGCTCCACGAATCTGCCTGCCTTTAAAAGTAAAGAAAGTTCACTGTTACGAAGATTTGTAACATCTGTGTGAAAGGACCTGCAGAGAAGCGTTAAGTGAAAAGTGGAAGTTCAGCTGGGTCTTTGGGACATGGGACATAATAAATGTGGTGGCCCCGAAAACATCTCATTCATTTGTCTTATCATGCTATGCAATAATATCATTAAAGACTTGCTGTCTTGGTTTGTGATTCACTGTGGTTATTCTCTCCCCCCCCTCCATTTCTGCTGGAGTCATCTCTGCTTAGCTCTTTATGGTTGATGATGGTGATGATTCAAAAAGAAACCCAGTTACAGCCCCCTTCCCCTCCTCCCCTTTCTGTACTTTTAGGCCGGGGGGGGGGGACACAGAAGAGTCTTGCTTGTGGACTCCCCTTGAGTACATGGTCAGCCACTGTGACACCAGAATACTGGACGAGACAGGCCTTTGGTCTGGATCCAGTAGGGCTCTTCTTATAGTAGAATCATATAATTGTAGAGTTTGAAGGGACCCCAAGGGCCATCTAGTCCAACCCTGAGCAGTGCAGGAATCTCAGCTAAATCATCTGTCACAGTCCGGCTCACAGGCGATCAAAGTCCTGGCAGGGGACCTCAGGACCGGGGGCAAGATGGTGGGGTGGGAGCAGGAACGGGAGTCAGAAAGCCAAGAGTCTGAGGGTCAGAGAGCCGGGAGTCATGAAGTCAGGGGTCCGAGGATCAAGAAGCAAGGAGTCACGAAGTCAGGGGTCTGAGGATCAAGAAGCAAGGAGTCACGAAGTCAGGGGTCCGAGGATCAAGAAGCAGGGAGTCATGAAGTCAAGGGTCCGAGGATCAAGAAGCAGGGAGTCAAGAAGCTGAGGTTCAAGGATCAGGAAGCAAGAAGCCCAAGGCAGGGAACATGTTGCTGTGGCAAAGAGTTGAAGGGACATGTTGACCTTATAACCCTTCCCAGCTCTTGCCACCAGGAGCTGTGAGTTACCAATCAGCCTTGCCTCTTCAAAACAAACTTAGGAAGGCCCCAATCCTGCAAAGTCCTAATGGTCACAGGGCCTGGCTCCTGCACACACAACTGACATCATCCATGACAGATGGCCACCCAACCTCTGCTTAAAAACCTCCAAGGAAGGAGAGTGCACCACTTTCTGAGGGAGTCCATCTCAGTGTCTAGCAGCTATTCCTACTGTCAGAAAGTTCTCCCTAATGTTGAGTCAGAATCTCCTTGGGGATAGCCTCAGAAATGGTCAAAAATCCAGAAGAATGTGGTGTTTCTAGAAACCCCCATCGCAGGACCTTGGACAGTTCCGAGTTGGCAGTTTGCTGAGGTCATATAACCCTTCCCAGTTCACTCTCCCTGTTTTCTTTGATGGTGTATGTAGCATTTATTTAATCATACCATTAGTTAGTCCATAAGCAGAGTTTCCTAGGTGATGGGAAACTTAAAGTGCAGTCTATAACATCGGCAGAGAATGAGCATATCAGTCGGAAGTTAATGCAATAGCAGCAAAATAAAAAAAATAAAAGGACACCTTAAGAGAGCGACAGAAATAGTATTTCAGGAGCTATGTCATATATTTGTACATAATGCTGTGCCTGAGTACATGTCCCAGTGGCCAGGAATGATGTAGCTCACCAATAACGGAATCCACCAATTCCTCATCCTTTGTATAGAAAGTAACAGAGAGATAGTAATCTGTTTCTTCTGCCTGAACTATACTGTTGAAAGCTGAAGCATACACTGGCTTTTTAATACTTTCCTGCCTTCAAACAGAAGATCAAACAGAAGTTCTTGCTTGGCAAAAAAAAAAATAAAAAAAAATTTTTTTAATTGAATAGGTGCCTTTCTTTCCCAGAGGCTGTTTTCCACTAGATGCATCTCCGAACATTTTTTGAGAGGGCCCCCTCCCTAGATCCACAGCCTTGCAGATATCAGCAGAGGACCTGGCAATACCTGAGCTGAGAATGAATTTCAAGAGGAAAGCAATCCTGGGTTGGGTGGTAAATTTTGGACAGCATGACCCAGCCAAGACTGCCCAAAGCGGAAGAAAACGCCAAGGTTATAACTTGGCTGACATTTACGGCTGCCAGCTTAGTTTCAGTTCTTCACACTGTCCACTGACTCAAATAAAGATGTTTGATGAAAGGCATTGGTAGTTTTAACTCTACTTTTTACTTGTGTGTCGATATCAGGGTTGTGGTTGTCCAACAGGACTAATTTTAAATGGATGCCATAAGCACAGTACCTGCCCCAGGAATTTGGAGACCTAGTGGCCTAAGTCTTGAGTGAAGAAATCGGGGGGTAGATGGGAATTTTTTTTTAAAAAAATAATCTCTTGACGTTCTCCATGGAACGGTTGTACCCCAGTAGCCCTAGACAACCAGCCTACACCTGTTTTGTCACTTACTACATGGCTGCCACCAAACAAGCGAGAGAATGGACATTGCATACTCTGCAAGTGTCCTGGAAATATCAGGACTTTGAGAGATTTATTGCAAGCAAAGTGTGCTAATAAATCTTGTACCCACACACTGTGAGCTTTGCAGAATACGCAATGTCGTTGGAAGCCATTTGAAGTCTGAACATTGTCCAGAAAACAGCTTGAAAGCTACAAGTAGTGTTTATTTGTAAAGGTAAAGGACACCTGACAGTTAAGTCCGATCGCAAACGACTCTGGGGTTGCGGCGCTCATCTCGCTTTACTGGCCGAGGGAGCCGACATTTGTCCGCAGACAGTTTTTCCAGGTCATGTGGCCAGCATGACTAAGCCGCTTCTGGCGAAACCAGAGCAGTGCACGGAAACACCTTTTACCTTCCCGCTGGAGCGGTACCTATTTATCTACTTGCACTTTTGACATGCTTTCGAACTGCTAGGTTGGCAGGAGCTGGGACCAAGCAACGGGAGCTCACCCGTCGTGGGGGTTTGAACCACCGACCTTCTGATTGGCAAGCCCAAGAGGCTCAGTGGTTTAGACCACAGCACCACCCGTGTCCTAGTGTTTATTGTAGTAAACGGTAATAAACACACATATTACTATTTACAGATACAGAGTGTTAACAGCATCTCTCAGCAAACACTCTCTCAGCAAACTGCCATCAACCAATTCTTCATACTCTAACTACCACAGACAGACAGACTCTCTGAGAACGCAGGCATACTGTATATATATAGCTGCTCTGTTACAGTATAACACTGACTGGCTGAGCTCAACCAATCCTTATCTTACACCAAACGTCTAACAACACACTCTGTGCATGCTCAGGAGCTAGCTGTTCTATGCAGGCTGTGAGGGGGTGTGAGATATTCTTGGCAGCCTGCCCAGAATATCCCACAGGGACATCCTGTTCTTTTCCTGCAAGATGTGGGCGCTGTGATCTCATGTGGCTTTTGCTCCGAGATCAAACGGGGGGCAGGGCCATGATGATCTTGTGTGGTGCAAAACATGCGTTTCTGGGCATTGTGAGCCCTGAAAAAGAAAGTGTGTCTTTGGGGCTCAGTGACCTTGCGCAGGTCACATGGCTTGCGCAGGAGCATGGACAGGAAGATGCATGTCCCGGTTTTGAGACTCAACATGCTGGAGGGATATGACATTGGAATACATTGGTTCCTGAGACAAGGACAGTACAGATTTTAAGAAAGACTGGGAACCATTCATGTTATATCTACAGAATCAATGTAAAGAAACGGACTCACTTGCAGGGTTTGATTAAACACTTGCAATTAGCAGAACAAATGTAGGAAATAGAACGAGGGTGTTAAAATGATAAGAGAATTATAATAATTATGTTTTTAAAAGTTTTAAAGAAAAGGAAATAAATAAGCTGGGAGAGATAAGATGCCAAAAAAACTGGAAGAGGAATCTGAGGGAAGTCGGGGAGGGGAGGGGGAAATTGGGGGATGGTATTTTTGCTATATGTTATGATATTTTGATGTTAAAAAATGTATAATTTCAATAAGAATTATTTTTTTAAAAAGGATTACATTGGTTCCTTCCATATGACCTTCTTCCAGCCCCCTGCCCACCTTTGGTATAAACTTAATTTCAGAATGGCTATTGAAACACATTAAATTCAGAACACTTTCACATTGGGTATTTTTGGCTAGGCCCTCAAACCTTCCTTATGACCCTGCTAGATTGGGCCAATCCTCCTGTTCTTGCGGTAGCCAAGCAAGGCTTAAGTTCCCATAGAAGCTTTGCAAGGGAGGAAGGTAGGGAGAAAACCAGAGAAACTTGGCTGCACCACTGTGACCCTCCGCCACTTGCACCCCACCCCTGGTCTAGCGGCCGCCAGCTGCCACTGGCTGCGACGGAAAAGATGGTATCACCCAAGCAGAAAAAGATATCTACTGCAGCCGTTCCTATCTATTGATTACAAGCCGATTGCTTTACGTGCCAAATCACTCTCCCGTGTTAATAGGAACGAGCTGCTATGTATTGTGTGCCTGTTCAGATGAATTAAAGCATCATCGTGTCTGCAGCAGAGGGGGAACGAGAAGTCCACAGAGCAGATAAGACAGTGTATACTTCTGACTCACCCTTCACGCAATTTATGTTTTCATATTTATTGCCGATTAGCCTTATTGCGTTTTATGCTGAAAGAGACTGTCATCTCCCTGTGTGTAATAACTTCCAATGTTCCACGGAAATGCCCCACATCCTTTATAATACTAGCCAAACAATACTTGGTTTCCTTTTATGCATTTCCAGTGTGCAATCAAGTATCATCCTGGGAGCTGATATCATTTATATGTTTATCATAGACCACATAAGGATATCAGAAGAGATCTGCTGGAGCTGGCCAATGGCCCATCTCATCCAGCATCCCAGTGGCCAACCAGATGCCTGCAGGGACCAGTTTTCCTGCACTGGGAAACGAGTTGAGTCGGGAGGGTGCTGCAGACTCCCCCTGCAACAATGACTTAGAATGGAAGGTTCTGTGTGTATGCGTGTGTGCGTGCGTGAGCACACCAAATTTTGGCATTGCACAGGGTGCCATGGAAATTTGGAAGCCCAAAGTCCACCACTGGAGGAAGCTGCAAGAAGGACCCACCCCCAAGAGCCCTCCTGTGATTCCCGGAAACGTATTCACAAGCATTCCTTCCCCTGACTGTGGAGGCAAAGGATTGCTATCATGGCTAGTAGACATGGATAGCCTCATCCTCCACAAATTTGCCCAATCCTCTTTTAAAGCCGTACAATTTTGTGGCCATCGCTGTCTCTTGTGGAAGGAGTTCCGTAGTTTAAACTATGCGCTGCGTGAAGAAGGACTTTCTGTTACCTGTCTTGAACCTTCTGACATTGGGTGTCCACGAGTTTGAGTGTTATGAGGGGCAGCGGGGGCTTCATCCACTTTCTCCATGCCTAACATAATAATAATTATAACATAATTATATAATTACAACATAATTATACGGGACGTGGGTGGGTTAACCACAGAGCCTAGGGCTTGCCGATTGGAAGGTTGGCGGTTCGAATCCCCATGACGGGGTGAGCTCCCGTTGCTCGGTCCCTGCTCCTGCCAACCTAGCAGTTTGAAAGCACGTTAAAGTGCAAGTAGATAAATAGGTACCACTTCGGTGGGAAGGTAAACGGCGTTTCCATGCGCTGCTCTGGTTCGCCAGAAGCGGCTTAGTCATGCTGGCCACATGACCCGGAAGCTGTACACCGGCTCCCTCAGCCAATAAAGCGAGATGAGCGCCGCAACCCCAGAATCGGCCACAACTGGACCTAATGGTCAGGGGTCCCTTTACCCCTTTACCCTTTACCCTTTACCCTTTACCCTTTACCCTTAACATAATTATATAAACTTCTGCCATGCCAGCTCTTACTTGCCTGAAAATGTCCAAATGTGGAGAACTGAATTTAAGATAGGAAAACTGAGAAATTGAGAGAAACCAAAACTGACACGTTCGCCCAGTCCTAGTTGAAACACAGAGAGCACCCACTATCTTTTCTTCCCAACAGGTACTATGGCTGGATCCACATTCCGTAGAGTACTAAGCCTAGAACAGTGTCTTGTGAGCTGCCATGGAACCTGTGCTATGTGGGTTGTAAACGATGAGAACCGCTTTGTATGCTATCGTCCACGCATTTCCACCCGGCCCCCAAGAGAAACAAAATTATTTTTTGACATTGCATAATTCAGGGATGGAGAACCTGATGCCGACTCCCAACTCCCATCAGCCCCAGAGAGCATAGCTTATGGGTCAGTGATGAGGGGAGTCAGAATCCAACCATGCCACGAGGCCCACAGGTTCCTCACCTCAGGTGTAAAACGGATCCCAACCAGACCGTAAGTCAAAGAAATCCATGTCACAATTGGTCAACCGGTGCTGAGGAAACCACCACTGTAAACAATAGTCTTCCAAATAAAACAATAAAAAATCTCCTCCGATTTTTTTCCTTCTATCGATCCAGCTTTTTCGTTCTCCTCAACATCATGACTCAGAGCACGTTTTCCACATCCTCACTTTCTTGACAGCACAAGCCGTCATCACCATTGCCGCCACTACCGCCATAGTTTGTGCTCCAAAGTCTTACGAGGTTCACAAATCATGTCTAAAGCTTCAACTGGGAACCCAGCTGTCAAATGGTGAAGCCCATTTCTTTGACGTTTCTGCTTGCATTGAGTGACCTCTACTGACTTGGCTAGCTGCTCTCTCTAGGTCATTAGGCTTTGTATTAGCAGAAAGGGTGAGTGATGGAAGAAGAACACAGTGGATGGTTTGTCTATATTTTCTGGTCTCTTAGTTTAGGAAAACCGAAATCGTAGCAGGTCTCTCCATTGCTACCACCACTCCTCACTGCAACATTTAAGCTGAATAGAACATTTCCTTTATGAGCCAGGATGTGTGATCCAAGCCCGGAGTTGTCTCTGACTAAGTTCTACTCAGAGTAAGCCCACTGAAATGAATGGACCTAAGTTAGCCATGTTCATTAATTTTCAGTGAGTAGAACTAGCAATGGATACAGTTCCTAGATCCTAATGGGAGTTTGGAAACATTACCCTGTGGCCCTGCTGTGGTCCCAATTGATCCAGGGCCTCTGTGCCTGCTATTTGCAACAGAAGGAAAGTTTCAATTTGCAACGATGGAAGGTTCAGGGCCAGAATTGCACCGGGGGAAATGGGTTGAAGCCTCAACCCCTTCCCACAAGTCCCAATCCAGATCAGGGACTCCACACATGCTATTTGCTTTTTTAAAACCCATTCACACGATTGCTAGCTGTGTCCATGCTGCCATGTCTAATTTGGCCCTTGTATTCAGGTATCATTGGAATGGAACAAGACCCAGTCTAGTGCCCAAGTCGTTCTTCAAAGGAACTGCTGCAGAGATCATTCCCCTTCTGGGCATCATCTCGACACCAACTCTTGCCCTCTGACGCAGTTATAGATAAAATTATAGCATGGAGCATATTGATCCCAACTCTCATCCATTGGAGTTTTTCTCAAATTGCTTTGCCAGCTCCGTAGGGTTCTCTTTTTAACTGAAAACCACTTGTACCATTTACTCCTTTCTACATTTGTGCTTTCCGCTATTGCAGGAGTAGCTTGACGCTGCATCATCACCAACCCACAACCCTAGAAGAGACCCTTCAAACTGGTTTTTCATCCTGAGGAGTAACACAATGGAAATTTTCTGACATTTCTTGACATACAGCCATTTACCACTGTATCCTTTTAGTCCCTGCCAAGCTTTTATGAAATTGGTGAATAAGGACCCTGAAGATCTCTTGGTGTGCGTCAGTTTTAGTAACCAGATAACTGGTTGCAGATAAGCATGACCAGCGAGCATTGCTCTTTTCCTTACAAACTTGTTTCCTCCACTTTGCCACTGCCTACATGTGTTTTTCTTAAGAGGGCAAATAGCAGCTGCAATGGGGAGGGGTAATCAGGGAAGCAGAGGAAGGTTAGCTGCCCTGCTCCTATGCCCTTGCCCTACTAATCTGGAAGCTCTTTGAAGCTGCTATTTGGAAAGGATTGAAGGAGACCCAGATACACTGAAAGAGGCTGGGCAGCCATCTCGCAGGGATGCTGTGGCTGCATCCTGAGTTGCAGGACCCACACTAAGCAAGGAGCGGGACAAGAATCTAGATCACTAAATGACTGGATCACTTGTCACTAGAACAGTGGCGTAGTGTGTGTGCGTGTGAGCCACAGGGGCAGTTGCACAAAAATTGGTAGGGTGCACAAAATTTCAGCATCCAGTGCTGCCTCAATACAGCCGTGCACTTCTGTCACTGGGCTCCATTGAAAATGGCTTCATGGGAACCAGGAAGTGACTTCTCCAGACAACGGAACGACTCTCCTTTTCTTATCTCTGTGGCTGCGATCTCCTGGGTGATGTGGATGCCATTAGGCAGTTGAATGCGCATGTGTACAATGTCCGTTTCCCTCCCTTCCACCCTCCCCTCCATGCTGCCCTGACTCTGGCAACCCATGCTATGCCACTGCACTTGGAAGAATGTCCAAGTTCCCTTTCAGTTCTATGATCACCATTGTCACATCAAGTTTGGCCCTTAGCCGTTCTCTTTTCTCAACATTCATTTGTAGATCTTGCTTCTAAGAAGCCTGCTTGAATGGGACCGATGATTCCTGCGACCCAAAGCCCATTTGAAATACACTATCAAGAATGACACTACCAAGTCATCATGCACCGCTTGCAACGAGGTGTCATCACACTCTATCTTTGGCATGCCTGCAGCGAGGTCTAAATCTAAGGAGGGGAGGTACTTCACACAGTGCTTTAGAAAGCCACTTCCCCATGCTAGCACCTCCCCCATCTTTAAAAGGGGCTGTGGCTTGGGATGAGAGGGGAAGGGCTTGGGGAGAGCTGGGGGGCTATTTGGGGGGGATAGGCAGGGGTGAAGTGTAAAGGGAGGAGGGCTTGGTCAGGTGTGTGGGGTAGGTGAGGTTGGCAAGCAGAGCAACTGGGGGATGCTATGAAGTCCTCCATCTTAGGCTCAGGTTGTATATATGTGTAGATGAGCCATCTATCCTGAAGACAGCACAGTCTCTGCTGTCCCTCGTTCCAAGAAAATCAAACTCTAGGTAAGCACATTGAAACCCCTGGAATCATTCACTGCTCAGAGATTGTAATGGCACTTAATTATATATACAGTGGTACCTTGGGATGCGAACGGGATCCGTTCTGGAGCCCCGTTTGCATCCTGAATAGAACGTAAGATGCGATGGCGCATCTGCGCGTGTGCAGGTCACATTTTGCCACTTCCGCGCATGCGCATGACGTCATTTTGAGTATATGCGCATGCGCGAGCAGCAAAACCCGGAAGTAGCACACTCCATTACTTCCGGGTTGCCGCGGAGCGCAACCTGAAAGCGCTCAACCTGAAGCACATTCAACCTGAGGCATGACTGTATATATAAATATACCATATTTTTCCATGTATAAGACACCCCCGTGTATAAGACGCCCCCTATTTTTGGGACTCCACATTAAGAGATTGGGGGGAGATTGCCAAGAGTTGTTAAGCTTTTTTTGGGGGGGGGGGAGATTGCCCAGAGTTGTTGAGCTTTCTGGGGGCAGATTGAAATGTTCACCCACCTGACCAACGCTGCCAATCACATGCATCATCAAAGACACCAACCATCATATGGAGAGAGAGAGAAAGAGCGAGAGACCTTCTGGCCCTTTTACTATTGGATATGTATTCTACTCTACTGCTCTTGAACAGCAAGCATAAACTCTATTGTGCTACCAGTACTTCTATATCCAGGCTGTTTGGCAATGATTTGCTGCCTGCTTAGCCCCCACCCAAGACAAAATCTCTAATTATGGGCTTGACCAGATTTTCTTCTACAAGGCCACACACTTCTAATGATCGCTAGCAGTGGAAAAGTGTTTTATTTTCTGAGTTTCAAGTCATAATCAGACAAATGGAAGGGATGGTGGGTGCAGGTACTCTCCTTGATGGAAAACCACTCTTCAAAAAAAAGCGCTGATTAGGGAATAGTGTTGGCTTCCATCAACTCTTAATTTTCCTGAAGGCTTTTGCAAAACACATTTTTCTCTGCTCCTTTTATTTCATTTTATTCCTGTTTTCCGAATTCAAACTCACCAATGACCCTTTCATTTTCTAGAAGTGTATACCCCCTGGGTTTATTCTCCTTCTTCCTGTCGCTTTCAACCAATTTGCTCATTCTGCTCTTCTCAGTATTCACTATAAAACGTAGTGCATATATACCAGTGGTGATCTCCTTTTTCCTAGTGCTTTTGCTCATGGAGCCAAAATGGCACCACGCACACTGGAATTATCACCTGTCAGTCGCCTTGAAATGCAGACAGACTTTTGCAGGGGACACCTGCCCACACAGAAGACCAGCAGGTAAGAGGAATGGAATGGAGGAACTCTAACCAGCCTTGAACAGCAGCACTCCATGCGGCAACATTTTGTTGCAGGCCTACCCTCGGAACAAATTCCGGCTTTTAAATCCATCATTCAGTCTGACTCCTATGGGGAAGAGCTGTCACTCAGCAGCAGAGCATCTGCTTTGCATGCAGAAGGTCCCAAGTTAAATCCCTGGCATCTCCAGGTAGGACTGGGAGAGATACTTTGGGATATTTTCGGGAGAAAAAAGGCTAAGGAGTGAACCCTATGCAAATCCAGAGTGGAGTCTCAAACAGGTTTGGATGGCGCCTTGTGTGCCTCCTGTCATGGAATTCTACTCCATATTGAACCAGAGCAGATTCCAAGGTATAGTTTGTTGTTATTGTTGTTTAGTCGTTTAGTCGTGTCTGACTCTTCGTGACCCTATGGACCAGAGCATGCCAGGCACTCCTGTCTTCCACTGCCTCCCACAGTTTGGTCAAACTCATGCTGGTAGCTTCAAGAACACTGTCCAACCATCTCGTCCTCTGTCGTCCCCTTCTCCTTGTGCCCTCCATCTTTCCCAACATCAGGGTCTTTTCCAGGGAGTCTTCTCTTCTCGTGAGGTGGACAAAGTATTGGAGCCTCAGCTTCAGGATCTGTCCTTCCATTGAGCACTCAGGGCTGATTTCCTCCAGAATGGATAGGTTTGTTCTTCTTGCAGTCCTTGGGACTCTCAAGAGTCTCCTCCAGCACCATAATTCAAAAGCATCAATTCTTCAGCAATCAGCAGTCCAGCTCTCACTTCCAACGTATAGTTAGCAGAGTAAAAACTTAAATACGTTGCGGGATTCCCCTCCAAAATAGACCAGAGGCAATTAATATTTCATCCAGCAGAGCTTTACTGCTTCTGAAGGCAAATGAGCATCATGGTCACAAATCCAATATGTTCAGGATTGGCACTGTCCATAAGAAATCCAGTTGCAGCAGACTTAACTTAAACTTACAATAACTTATAATAAGTCTAATCACTATATACAGAACACCACACCAGAAGGAAAGGAGATAGAAAGAGAAAGTGAAACCCAGGCTCCTTCTGGCCCTACTTTTATAGTCAGCATGACCTTGACAGAAGAGATGATCGAACCAGTTTAAGCCAGCTGCACTCAGCTTCTCGGAAGGAATAACCCAAACACCACGGATCTCTTCTGCTTGTTTCTCTCACACAGAGAAGCTTCCAGATCCTACTTGAATTAATTACAATAGGAAAGATCTCTACACATCAGATCAATTCTTTCTGCACTAAGAAATGCAAACTGGCATGCCTTCTGACAACTCCTGCCGCCATGCTGGTGCCAAATGTATTGCTCTGCTTTCCTTTGGACGATAACAACAAGGCCACGAGGGGAGTCTTGTTGTCTGGGCATCCCAGGACCCTGCCCAGACTTGTGTCCTGGGGAGGCCTCTTCGTTGCTTCTAAAGCCATGGTTTGACTTCACCCACAGAGGCGCACTCCATTGTCTCTCGAGACAGATGCCAACAATTGTTTCAGAAACTGTGGATCTGGTGGGCTCCCCTTGAAAGATGAAACGAACTGAATTCCTTAACTATCAGCACTGCATCCTAGTCATCACTCGCCTGCCCTTGTCTCAGGTGTCATGTAATCATTAACCACAACCTTTATCTCTTTTTTGCACTTCTCAGATCAAATTATAACATATAACCAATTTGGGAGAACGCTTCAAAATCTAACCAGTGCTGCTCTGTCTGGTCCTTCACCACACCACATCTTTGAGATGTTCAGGGAAGTTTTTAATGGTTGATGTTTTATTGTGTTTTTAATATTTTGTTGGGAACTGCAGAGGGTTGCTGGGCCAACCCAGTCAGATGGGCGGCATATAAATAATAAAATTACGATGAGGACGATGATGATATCAGAGAGCACATTACAGCAACGAAATAAGAATGGGTCATATTGTTTTATAGAAAGGTTTATTGTTTTGTGTACATTCAAATGTAAGATAAAACATATGCAAAGGGACTTGACAGGAAGGCAAAGTTGAAGAAAAGATTTTGGAAGATAAAAGGGGAAAAAATATTTACTTTCATTATTATCATTTTCTGTGCGGGTGTGGGTGTGTGGGTGTCTGCACATATGTGTGTTGTTATATGCAATGTTTGGGAGGAAATAAGACGGTAAATAACAAATAAATTAAATATCGAAGTATGTAATTTTTATTTCTTAATTATATTTAGTGGTAGTGGTAGTATGGCTGTATTGTTTTTTGTAACATAAAACCATTCAATAAAAATTATTTTTTTAAAAAAACAACAACAATGGGTCATATTGTTTTAATTACTAAGTGCAGTGTTGGTAAATGGATCGCCGATACATAATGGTCATTATAGCTCCTTTCCGTGATGATCAGTTTTATTTTTTGTAGTGGGCAACTGCCAACAAAATCCAATACATCTCTCACAAAGTAAAGTTCCCTTAGGCTGTTTCTTTCCAAAAAGATTGGTTGCTCTCTGTTTCCTTCAGAAGTGCCCCTTGCCCTCAGACAAATATTTTTGAAACTGAAGGCAAGATTGATTGAAGCTGGTTCAGGTACACAATTCTACACGCACGCACCCACCAAAAAATCACCCTCACTGTTTCTGACATTCAGACTGGGACAACTGTTGCTTATGTAACAAAACTGCAATAGCCATTGATAAGGGAGAGGTTTCCTTGTGGGGAACAAGGTTTGCAGAACTATTTTTAAAAAGTTGGTTCTTTAAAAAAACAAAAACCTATAGGGAACCCCTGAAACACTCCAATGACAACTAAACATGTCCAGTGACCAGAATGCTCATTGGCAGCTGAGAGGGTAAAAAGTAAACAGGAGGGAGGGGAATCTACCACAGTGACTGAAATCCTGATTCGGAATACTCCATGCTGCAACATTTTATCACAGGTTCCACTGGTCCATAGTCACGTTTTCACTTATAGATGGAGTCTGGAAAATTGAACATCTAAGAAGCAAAACAAAACACTTCACCTGATCTTTCAATATGTGATTACCATTCACTTCTGCATCTTCAAAATACAGTGGTACCTTGGTTCTCAAACGCCTTGGAATTCAAACAACTTGGAACCCAAACACTGCAAACCTGGAAGTGTTCTGGTTTGCGAACTTTTTTTGGAAGCCGAACGTGCTCTGTTTTGAGTGTTATGCTTCCAATTTGAGTGCCACACTTCCGTTTTGAGTGTTACACTGAGGTCTGTCTGTTCTTGCTATTTATTTTGTGGTTTTGTTTTTGTGGCTCTTTTTTGTTTTGTTTTTGTGACTGTGCAGAACCCAGTTCAGCTACTGATTGGCTGCTTGTGTGACTGCAGTTTATTGTGTTTATTGCTTTTATTTTATGGATCAATGGTCTCGTTAGATAGTAAAATTCATGTTAAATTGCTGTTTTAGGGGTCGTTTTTAAAAGTCTGGAACCGATTCATTCATTTTGCATTACTTTCTATGGGAAAGCGCGCCTTGGTTTTGGAACACTTTGGTTTTGGAATGGACTTTCATAACAGATTAAGTTTGAGAACCAAGGCACCACTGCACCCACCAACTGTCTTCCAGAGATGAAACACATGTACTTTTCCTATTTGTAAGAAAGCATTTGGCCAGAAACTTTTTGGGTTTTTAAAAGGACTGCTTTATATAATCTTTATCTGTAGGAAAATGTAAAAGCTTCCCACATTGAGCTTCTTGAGCACGCCTGACTTCTGAGTAAAAGCCTGCTTTGTTTTTGGCAGAGAGGCTGCCACAGGTGTCATCTGTCTTAAGGCGTTGCTTGCCAAACTTGAGCAAATCTCTACCAAGTACATCTTAAGAGATACCATCTGGCGCTTAACCTTGCATAAGGCAGGCCCTTAGCATAAAACATCAGGTCCACTATTAATATTCCATTCATTCCCTGAGGCCTTAATTAGGTTCAGAACTTCCAATATGGCTTCTGTGCACTCATACATCCCAGCGGGCAGCAAAAAAGACTCTCTTTCCAAACTCTCAGCAAAGTTCTGTGATTTGTGATAGAGTTGTGATAGGAAAGAAAACACGATAGCTTGTTTTCATTTATTTATTTGTATCCTATGGGGGGGGGCATGGTGGCAGGGATGATGTACAATAGGTGGGACTGAGGGGGTTGGACTTTTCTTGGAGCAATGCCATTATCTGAGAGAGACAACATTCCTTCATCTCTCTCTGTGTATATTGAATAAACTACGTGGTAAGAACTCTTCTTGTTTTTCTGCTTCTTGGCATCTCACTGCGAGAGGGAGAGGATTCCCTGAAGCCTTGACAATGGGCTCGTTCCAGACTGAGTACTAGAAGCCTTCTTTTTTTAAAAAAAATAATTTTTAAAATTCATTTTTCTTTTTCATTCATTACATACATCTCAAATTCTTAACATTTACTATATATTCCTCCCTCCCTCCCCTCCAAGACTTCCCCAACTTGCGCTTCTGGTTTGTCTCTATTTTCACCCACTTTGCTATCTCTCAACAGAAAAAGTTATTAATAACATAACATCAAACCTAAAAACATAAAAATAGAAGTAAATACACCATCCTATTTCACTATCTTCTAAACATTTTCTGATGCTGAGAATGTGGATGTTTATTTAAATCCTGCCATCAAGTCTATTGACTTTCTTTGTTTCTGCAAAAATAATATGAATGGTTCCCAATCTTTTTCAGAAGCCTTCTTTCTTTAGCTTTATGGTGCAACTCTTGACAACAGCTTTCTAGATTTTCTAACTATTCTTCAATCCAGAGATGCTCAGGGGGGTTGCCAATAGCATCCCTATGAAGCCTCAGAGTGCCCCAAGCATAGCTGTCAAGCGTCCCTTATTTGGCGGGACAGTCCCTTATCCCAACACCATGTCCCACTGCTGTCCCTTATTGATCATGTCCCTTAAATTTCCTGGGTTTCAAAGGAAGCAGCTCCTCTCCCTCCCTCCCTGCTGGCCAGGGAGGAGGGAGGCTCCAACTGTGTTGCTTGGCTGCGTTGCTTACCCAATAAGAAGTCTAAGTACGACTGGGGGGGGGTGGAGCTTGCATGCCTTGTGCTGATCAAATTGGCTGCGTTGCCTGGGGACTCGCCTTTGCTCAGCGTTTCCCAGTGGAGAGGTGACGGTGGTTTTCCTTGAGGCTTGGTTTGGCTGCTGACTGGGCTTTCTGCCTTCGGCTCAGAGGGGCTCATAAGTTGAACATACCTGTGCCCGGAAAATCCCTTATTTTGGCTGCTGATCCCTTATTTTGAGGCTGCTGGTCCCTTATTTTCAAATCTGTAAGTTGACAGCTATGGCCCCAAGTTTACCCCTTGGTCATGTGATGTTAAGAGTGGTTCCTTTTTCTGGGTACACAAGACCTCCGCCATGTGCATAAGATGTTATCCTCACATACTGGTTCTGTGTCATGGCGACCCCAATATTTTCAAACTCTTACTGCAAATCAACATGGTGAAAGAAAGCAGTTTCAGTTTCATATTCATCTGATTTTAATAAACCCCTCATAGAGAAGACTCTATTATGTGGCAGAAACGTAAAGGAAGGAAATAAGAGCACAAATAACGACAATTTGATTATAGAAATTAATATCCATAAATGTCTTCCTGATGCAGGAAGCTTGGTTGTGTCGCATTCTGCCTAAAGCTAAGAAGGAAAAGGTTTGAAAATTACAGCTAACCATCAGTTAGTTGTACACAGATGTGACTGCAATTTATTCGCAAGAAGGAGAAGTTGTCTCAAAGGAAAACAGCCGAGTCATTTAAAGTGAATTAGTGTGTTTGTTGCACCTGGATTCCCTTTTAGATGCTTAGTAACACAGAATAAATTACTATGATGGAAAATACAGAATTATGGTGGTGTATCTATACAAACTGATTTTGCAGTGTATAATTAAAGCACAGAAAAGAAGCTGTATGCATGCATTTATATTCAGGTTTTACTCTTTTTTCCCAAACTACAAAATACAGGGAGACGCTGTATGTTCAGGATGCTTCTGCCCTGGTTTCAGCTCAGAGGCTCGTGTGCACAGAAGAAACAAACCTCTGTATGCAAGCAGATGTTGCGAGCCCAGTTCCTCTCCCAGTGTTGTTTTTGGGAGCGTTACAAAATTGGCGATAGTGCCGGACAGCTGTTCAGAAGGAGGCTCTGGGGAACAGGAGTTAGCCTTGCCTACTCAACCGCTAATCAGTATGACAGGCATTTGTTTCACCAGGTTCCATTTACACAGCCCCATTGTGAGTACAGTGGTACCTCGGGTTACAGACGCTTCGGGTTACAGACACTTCAGGTTACAGACTCCACTAGCCCAGAAATAATACCTCAGGTTAAGAACTTTGCTTCAGGATGAGAACAGAAATGGTGCGACAGCAGCAGGAGGCCCCATTAGCTAAAATGGTACCTCAGGTTATGAACAGTTTCAGGTTAAGAACAGACCTCCAGAACGAATTAAGTTCTTAACCAGAGGTACCACTGTACTGCCTATGTCATGGGTAGGCAAACTAAGGCCCGGTCGCCTTCTAAATCTGGCCCGCAGACAGCCCAGGAATCAGCGTGTTTTTACATGAGTAGAATGTGTCCTTTTATTTAAAATGCATCTCTGGGTTATTTGTGGGGCATGGGAATCCATTCATTTCTCCCCCCAAAATATAGTCTGAGGGACAGTGGACCGGCCCCCTGCTGAAAAAGTTTGCTGACCCCTGGCCTATGTGCTCCTATTCACAAGATCTCTGTTAATGTTGCCATTTTAGAAGTCTTCCAGGAGCTGCCGCAATCTTTGATGTGGTTAAGGGATTCCATGCAATGTTTCTTCTTCTTGACCAATCAGCTTAGAAGTACCCAAGCAAAATGTTGGTTATAGACCTACATGAAGGAGGGTCCTCCCCTTCCTCCCCAACAATTGCAATATTTGTCGATTTCAGTCATCTGATCATTCATTCATTCATTCATTCATCCATCTATTTATTGATTGAAGAGCATTTGTAAACTGCTTAATTTTATTATAATTTCCTAAGTGGCGTACACCCCACCCCCATCATTTTAAAAATACAGCCTAAAACCAATAAAGCAGTGATATAAAAGCATATTATCACAGAATCTTAGAGTTGGGTCATCAGGTCCAACCCTCTGCAATGGAGGAATATCAGCTAAAGCATCCATGACAGATGGACACCCAACCTCTGCTTAAAAACCTCCAAGGAAGGTGAGTCCACAATGTCCTGAAGGAGTCCGTTCCACTTCCGAACAGCTCTTACTGTCAGAAAGTTTTTTCTGAATGTTTAGTCGGAATCTCCTTTTTTTGTATCTTGAAGCCATTAGTTCTCCAGAGCAGGAGAAAACAAGCATGTCCCCTCTTCCAGGTCGAAACAAAATTTAAAAATTCCTTCCAGTAGCACCTTAGAGACCAACTAAGTTGGTCAACTATGGCAGACCAACACCTACCTCTTCCAGGTGACAGCCCTTAAGATATTTGAAGATATCAAACATATAAAATAGGGTCTGATTCAGGTTAAGGAAAGCCTATTCATTTCCCCAACACCACTTGCTTTCTGAAAAAAAATAAAATTAATTGAGTGATCGTTGGTTGGGGAAAGCACATGTGAATTGCCCCATCAATGGTGTTCTTGTATTTGTAAATGTATTTGTGTCCTTGTAAAAGCATAACAAAACATCAAACATTAAAAACATCCCTGTACTGTGCCTTCCGATGTCTTCTAAAAGTTGCATAGTTATTTATCCCCTTGACATCTGCTGGGAGGGCATTCCAAGTAGTGTCTCTACTTTGCAGAACTACAAAGAACTGCAGCCGTGACGCAGAGAAGAATTTGGTGCAGATTTAATAAGGGAAGCAACGTGCTGGCGAAGATACTGCCAGGATCCCCTGGAGCAAAGTTGCCGCCTGTGTTTCTATGCAGAAGAAATGTGTTGGTGAGAGGCGGAGGGGAGCACAAAATGAAAGATGGGTTTGGAAAACTGGATAACATCAACAGACAGGGGCATGTGGTGGGTGTCCGCAGAGGTGTTCCCGGGTATCTCTCAAAGGCTCCAGGCGTAATAAATGCACGCAGGATACAATAACAGAGTGCACAAGGCTTTATCAATCAGAGGCGAGAGTGTTCACGTGTGAATATCCCTGGAGTTATCAGCACCAGTAATTCTCCAAATAAAGAGCCCCTTTCCCCTACTTTGATAAGGGAACAGAAGTCGGAGGCCTTATCAAGTCTCACCAACCAGAGGGGGAAACAAAGATTCCCACTTCATTTATGGACGAGGAGGGTCCTGAAATGGGGAGGGGGAGATGGAGTTTGCTTTAGACGAGGCAAAGCATGTTTCATTCCCATTGAGAGCTTTTGTTTGTTTGTTTGTTTTGTGAATAGGGGAGATATGAATGAATGGCACTGGGCAGAGCAGTGAGAGGGAGGGCTTGCGCATTAATCAGAAAATATCAGGAGCTTGCAACAGGGTGCGTTTGATGTGCAAAAGGAAGAAAGAGAAGAGGCTGCTGTGAAATCTGGCTTTCCCTCAGAACTGGTGCCAGGCCTGTAATAAATTATAAAAACATCACCACCGAGAAGACACAATCTTGGAGAAATTAAGCGCAAAAATTAAGCATGAAATTAACCAAGAGAGGAACTGTTGGAATGGGCAAGGATTTGAGGCTAGATGAAACAAAATTGCACCCCGGTCACCCTGGACTTGTGCCCTGTAGTCTGGCTCTACCACTGCATGGCCATATAAAATGGACTTATACGGAACTGAACCTCTGGTCTGTAAAGCTCAGCACTGTTTGACCTGCCTAGCAGCCCCTCCTCAGTTTCTCAGAGGGCATTTCCTCATTCTGAACCAGAAATCTCTACTTAGGGCTGCATCTGAGACATTATGTAGCATGGAAGGAATGAGCTATGTTGAGCTACGGGCATCTTCCCTACCATTCAGCAGAGGGGACAATATTGAGCAGCTGGCGGTGGGCTTGGTAAATGGGAAAACCTACATACATGCTTTCCCAGCAAGAAAGGCAAGTGTGATCTGCAACAAACTGTTGCAGTGTAAACTCCCTCCAAATAGGAAAACTCCTGTTCAGTGAACTGTTCCCTCCAAACAGGACATCCCAATCTCTCACCCCTGCCACAATTTCCAGTTTCCCTTTTCTAACTGACATGCACATTCCAGGACAACTGAGAATACTCAGCCCTCGTTGGACTGTTTTGTTGGGAGGTGGGGGGGTGCCTCCATAATATATATATATTAAATTGCTGTCAACTAGCTACCAGACTAAGTTCGAAGTGCTGGTTTTACTATACAGCTTGGGATCATGATGCCTGTAAGATCTCTCCCCCCCCCCCTAAAATACCCAATCCGCCACTGCACTCTGCAGGTGAGGGCTTCCCGGAGATGCCACCTTATCAGGATGCCCATCTCACGCAATACAGAAATCAGGCTTCTAGTGTCATGGCACCTGCCCTTTTCAAGTCCCTCCCATTAAATATTAATTGGGCTGTCATGGGAGGAAGCTGCCTCCGCAGCTCTCTTGCACCCCGGAGCCAGGGCCCGAAGGTCCTGTTCCTGAGCCCCAGCGTCCCTTCCTGCAGCTCCAACCTTGATGAGGGAGCCTTTCGTGGGACACCTGGTTGCGCCCCCTCAAAACAATGTGCCCAGGGCCACGGACCCCCACACCCCACGCTACACCACTGGTCTCCTCCCAGCACTTATTGCTAAAATGAGAGTGGACAGAAGCCCTTAGCTTTCATCTCTAGGTGGGAATTTCCCCGAGATCTACTCTTTAGCCTCAAAGGAAGGAAAATGAAAATAAGATCAGTGGAAGACAAAGTAAAGTTCATGTATAAATATGAAGAAGACTTGCAGAAGGGACTTGGAAAAGAGTTAAGAGCATCGGACAGAAGATCACCAGGTTGATGGACTATAGGGAATTGGCGGATATGGCTGGCAGAATCCGGGACCAGGGAGAAGAGTCGGTGGAAGAAGATTGGAAAAAGTTTAAAGACTATTTATAAAAATATTGTAAAATTAATGAGTGTTAGAAAAATGTTGGAAAGGAGCTATTTGGCTTTAGTAGAAATGTTACAAGGAATTAAGTACAAATAGATTATTAGAGTATTAAAGGGAAAATAAAGTTAAAATATGTTAAGACAATTATATATTAAAGGGAAAAATAAGGTTAGAATATGTTAAATTACAGGACAGAAAACAGAGGAAGATGGAAAGGAATTGCTGAAACAGTTAATTAAAGTGGAATACAAAAAGGGAGGTGTGAGGAGGTCGTTGAAACAAGTAAATGAAAGTTAAGATACTGAACTTATTAGATGTGTTTTAAATTGTGTTTGTTTGGTTTTGTTAATTTAATGTTTGGGGGTTGGCGTTGTGTGGTGTTTTTGTTTTTGTATTGTATTGTATTGTTTTGTTTAATTCTTTGTCTTTCTTTTGCAGTCTTTAAAACGTTAATAAATATTATTATTTTTTAAAAAAGAAGAAGCCCTTAGCTTTCAATACACTCTTACCTGCAGTGGGCGATTTCCCCTCAGAAGTCAGAGAAATGCACTTGGCACATGTTCAGAGGAACACTTCCAATTTATTAGGAGTTTAAGCATCTCAGGACTGAAATCTAGTCTGGGGCAAAGCCTTGATATACCTCAGCTGGAATTATCATCATCATCATCATCATCATCATCATCATCATCATTTCTATACCACCCTATACCAGGGGTCTCCTCCCTCCTCAGGCTCTCTCTGACAGGACAGCCCCCCCCCCCCCGCTTTCTAGAGGTAAGCGCTTGCTTGTGTGAGTGGGGCACGACACTCTGCACTGTTTCAGAGGCACCCTCTTCTTTAGGAGGACTTCACAAGGCTGAGCTTTGGGAGCTGACGCCACCCCTTCTGGCATTATTGCGAATTGCTATCCCGCCCCTCGCCTGCCATGGGGCTCTCATATTTCTGACGGGCGCTGTTTTCTAACAGGCAGAAGTTCTCCAGGTGCCGTTTTATCCATCCTTGAATCTGAGCGGTGGTGGTGGTGGGGTAGCTTTACCTGTAAGACTGGTGCTGTCAGCCCGCCGTGCAGCTGCTGAAGCCACAGACGGGGCGGGGGAGAGTGGGGTGGGGGAACCTTCCCCCAGAGGGTAGCACTGAAGCAGTGATGGCTGGACGGGTGGGCGTCAGAGGAAGGAGGAGCGATGGGCTGCGCTTTCGCCGTCGAGCCAGCCAGCCAGTCAGGCGGGCGGAGAGGCGCTGCTCCAGCAGCGCCCTCGAGGGGAGGCGTTAAGGGCTTGACCTTTCCTGCCACCTCGCCCAGCCTGCATATAAAGGCAGGTCCCGGCCGAGGAGGCAGAAGCAGCGCCGCGCTCAGTCTCCGCCGCGACTCGCCGCTGCCCTTGAGCAAGCAGAGCGCCGAGCCGCCCCGTCGAGGCCAAGCCCGGAACGCACCATGGCGCGCCCCGAGTTCCAGCTGCTGCCGAAGCCCCGCGGGCTCTTCTCGCTCCTGGGTCTCTTCGCCTTTGCGCTGTTGCTGGAGGGACGTGGCGTCCGCGCCGCGCCCTTGCAAGGCAGCGAGGGGGCGTCCCCGATGGCCAAGGTCTACCCCCGGGGCAGCCACTGGGCTGTGGGTGAGTACGCACGAATTGCGCCTGGGCGCCCACGGTCGCCAAATGTGTGTGTGTGTGTGTGTGTGTGTGTGTGTGTGGCGCGCGCTTTCTCTCCCCACCCCGACGCCGCGGTTGGCGCTTGACAGTGGAGCATCAGCCCCGAGGGAAAGTGAAAAGAGAGCGAGGTCTTTGCCGTGAGGAGCTTACAATTGCCGTTTCTGCAGGGGGAGCGAGCTGCAGGGGGAGGGTTGAGCGGAGGGAAGGAGAGTGAGTTTTAGAGGGACGGAGGGAGGGATCTCGTACTTTTCCCCAACTTTGAAAAGCTGGCTTGGAGAGCATCCATCCGTCCGTTATCATTTTCCTCCCAGCCAAGCTTGGTACCCAACCTGGCGACGCAATGCCTCCCGTTTCCAGTGAGCATCCCCTCTAGGTTGCCTCGCTCCCGCGCCATCCCCTCCATCCTGTTCGTGTCAATCTATTCCGTGTGCAGACAGATGCGTTGCTACTGATTTTTATTTTCCTGTTTTGGAAAAGAAATTGCGACTTCACACAGCAGGTCATTAATTTTTTATTTTTTTTGGGGGGGGGGGCTTTGCTACCCTGTAGTCATAACCGCCACTCGGTTCGAAGGAGAAGAATGCCATCCCTTGGGTCTTTTCAGTCCTGACAAGTAGGTCACCAAAACATTGCAGTGTGGAGTGCACCTGTTCAATGTCCCAGCCAATCATGCCTTTTGCCAGGATACTCCATTCCTCCCCGCTCCTTCATTTCCTGTTCCTCAACTCTATTCTGTGCCAATTGAACATCTTTGGTCCTCAGTCGGCTGCTATTAAACACCCCTCACTTGGGTCCCCCCCCTCAAGCTTTTTTTTTGAGTGGGAGGGAGGTACTTGGGGTTGCTAAAACATACTGATTAACTGTGGATGGTGTTGCCATTTGAGCTACATGGGGTTCTAAACTCAAGAGAACTGAGTTTTCTATTAAGATATAGGAGAACTAAATGAAATCTCCATAGGAGAACTAAATGAAATCTCCATTGACAGAGAGAGTATAGCTCTGAATACCAGGTGCTGAGGACAAACCAATCAGGGAGCACTGTTGCCTCCCATTCATGTATCTGGCCAGCCAGCCGCTGTTGGAAACAGGATGCGGGACTAGATAGATCCCTGGTCTAAACTATCAGGGTTTTTCTTAGGCTGTCATTGCACTGGCATCTGCTAGAGCTACTTTAGTTTCAGGATATCCTATTGTAAGGAGCAAAGGTTGTGCTAGATCAGGGGTCTGCAACCCGCGGCTCTGGAGCCGCATGTGGCTCTTTTACACCTTTGCCGTGGCTCCGGGGCGGATACTAGCGAGGGGAGGAGGCGCATTGTGCGCCCCGACACTCCCCACTGTGGCGGGCGCTGTACTGGCTGTGACGTCGCATGGGGGCGGTGCGTGCGTTAGTCACGCACTGTCCTGACGTCACCTTCCCGGTTTTGCGGCTCCCAGTTTTTTTTTCTTCGGAAACGGGTCCAAGTGGCTGTTTTTGTCTTAAAGGTTGCAGACCCCTGTACTAGATGAACAATAGGATCCCTGACAAGTTGGTCCCTACATCTTATAAAATTGATGTCTTGTCTCTCCTGCCATTACGAAGACAGAACGCTGCCTTATGCACAATCAGAGCCCTGGTCCACTTAACCCAGTGCTGCCTACACTGATTGGCAGCTGTTTTCATGTTTTCAGAGATAGGTCCTCTGAGCTCTAGCTGGAAATGCTGTGGATTGAACCTGGAATGTTCTGCTCTGCCATAGCCCTCCCCCATTAAAAATAGCTTGCGAAATATTGCATTGATCTCTCTAAGCCACCTCCCCCTTTATCTGTAGCATCCAGTGAGAGCCAGTGTGGTGTAGTGGTTAAGAGCAGTGGACTCGTAATCTGATGAACCGGGTTCGCTTCCCCGCTCCTCCACATGCAGCTGCTGGGTGACCTTGGGCCAGTCACACTTCTCTGAAGTCTCTCAGCCCCACTCACCTCACAGAGTGTTTGTTGGGGGGGAGGAAGGGAAAGGAGATTGTTAGCCGCTTTGAGACTCCTTAGGGTAGTGATAAAGCGGGATATCAAATCCAAACTCTTCTTCCTCCTCCACACATCGTACTATGCACAAGTATCTGCCGCCTCTTTGCTTTTCTCCTTGAGACGGTTCATTCATGTTATTACATATTTCTTCCATGCAGACAGTTCCAGTCTTCCATAACTGAGTGCATGGATTTACAGAAGAGGGTTGTGTGTGTGTGTGTGTGTGTGTGTGTGAGAGAGAGAGAGAGAGAGAGAGAGAGAGAGAGAGAGAGAGAGAGGGAACCAGGAAATCACAGGATTGGTTCACATCTGTGAATCTGTGGCTTTTCTCTGTTTGAGAGTAATTCCTCTCACGCCCATGACTGCGTGACAAAATATCTAAGAGTGCTGAACAGTCCATGAAGACTGCCTACAGGTATCTCTGCAGTTGTGGTGGCCCTGCTTGCCACCTGGTATAATTTGGTGTGGTGTCTGTCATGACACCCCTGTCATGCAACTTCAAGCATAGAATCCGGCAAAGAGAGACTACCTATAAGTATAGTTGGCTGCAAACCCCTTAACATGGTGGTATTAACCTCCCGACGCCACCAGCACCTATTGCAGTTGCAGGAGATGATACTGCCTGCCTGGAGACAGGTGACAGTTTATTCCGGAGAGTAGAAATGATATGATGGGAACACGGCTCATCCCAACAGAACTTTACATATGTAGTTGCAAGTAACATTGATTTAACTAGAACAAGCTCCAAGAGAGGCTTTGCTTTTGAGCAGACAAGTTGCTGGAGAAATGGAAGCTCTTCACCCTTTCCCCACCAGCCATCAAAATCACCCTCCCTCACACTGCTTTTCTCCTCCTGCTCTCTAGATATATGTGTCTTTTTCAGGGACATTGTGGTGGGGGAAAGCAGCTTGGGGGAGGTCATCATTGGGCTCACCCACACTTTCGCTCGTCCTGTGTTTGATCGTATTGTGTTTTGATTAGTTGCCCAGGGTCCGAGAATTTTTCTTGTTCTGCAGCTGTGCCTTCTGAAAATTTGACCTTACCCACTGAACTGAAGCTCAACTGAGCAAAATCTGCCTCTTGATTTTCTGTGCATTCGGATAACATACAAGTCAGCAGGTAAGATCGGATTTTCATACGGCACAGCCGAGGGACAATGAGGATAGCCCTTGCACCTGAGAAAAATCAATTGGTGCACAATATGATCAAAATACGTGGCAACCGAAAGTGTAGATGAGCCCAAAGGTGGCAAGGTGGCCGGCAGGAATAGGGTTAAAGTCAGGAAAAGGTCTTTCATGTCTATTTTAGCCCATAATTTTTGCATGTTTCTGTAGGGCTTCAAAAGCTACAAATAATGTCTTCCTAGACTGGATTACCTGTGCCCAGAAGCACCCTAAATAATTTCACAATGGCTGCCATCACCACTCTGCTAGCCTGGTACTCTTATGAGGGTACCAACTTTGATGCACTTCTGTCTGATTCAGGTATTCCTTGCCGGACGATAGAATCACAGCATAAAGCAGATAGCTCAGTCTGTAGAGCATGAGACTCTTAATCTCAGGGTCGTGGGTGTTAAGTTGTGGGTGAACATATCAGACGACACATCGATTCTTCAACAGCTCTTGTTTATTCACAGGCCAGAACAGAACTGAACTGAAGGGTTCAGCCAGCCTGCTTATATAGAGCTCCACTAGAACGCAACAGTAACCATTTTCTGTAACTATCCAATCACTGAACGTCACTTTCAATCCCTTATTTGCATATGTGGACCTGAGTGAAAACTATCTACAGTATCCCCCTGCTGGCCCAGGGTGAGAACTTCAGTACATAAGAGTGGGTTTGAGCTCCACATTGGGCAAAAAGATTTCTGCATTGCAGGGGTTGGACAATCTACAGTTCTATGACTTTTGGCACCACTTTCATGGCATTTCGGTTCCTCTTGCAGGGCACTTCATGGGCAAAAAGAGCAGCGGAGATTTCCCTAACATATATGAAGAACGAAATGAGTCACCTTTCTCTTTGCTACCCGATAATGCCAAGCAACTGGGAGACTATCTGCACTGGGAGGAAACATTCAAGCATTTCCTCCGGCTTCTTGAGGGGAACGAAAACCAAAGTGCTCAGGTTCTTAGGGAAGAATCTCCGTTTCCTGTCAAGAGCGCTTGGGAGGCAGAGGACAACAGCAGCCTCAAAGACGTAAGTGTAAACGCTTGCCTTCATCTCTGTGTTGATAAAAGTCACTTCAATAATGTAGATGGAGTCCAGAGAGGAAAGAAATCCTGATAACACTTTACTGAGCAAACTGAACAAAGTGTATAATTTGACGAGGAACGAGCAGAGGGATTTTGCCTTTCTTAGTTCAGGCCTTGTAAGCAGCAGGGAAACATTCAGCCAAACACACAAAGGGAAAGTTCCCTGAGAACTGCACAGCCAATCAGAGTGTGTTCTGCCTCAGTAAATGTCAAGCTGCTCTGTCTGGTTGCTAAGCAACACTTCCACCATCCCCCTGTTGGTTAGCTGACTTACTGATCACAGAGTTAACCTTTGAGTTGCAAACTGAATGATCCTTGCTGCAGCAATGCTTTCATTGACAATTTGAACATGGGAAGCTTCCTGTCACAGTTTGTTTTGTTTCGGTTTGTTTCCTTCAAACAAACATGCCAAACATGGTTCAACAGAGGTGAAAATACATCTGAGAAGGTCAGCAAGTTGAGCCTCAAAATAGGAACATGTGGGGAGGTAAAAAAGGTAAAGGGACCCCTGACCATTAGGTCCAGTCGTGGCCGACTCTGGGGTTGCGGCGCTCATCTCGCTTTATTGGCCGAGGGAGCCGGCGTACAGCTTCCGGGTCATGTGGCCAGCGAACCAGAGCAGTGCACGGAAACACGTTTACCTTCCCGCCAGAGTGGTACCTATTTATCTACTTGCACTTTGACGTGCTTTCGAACTGCTAGGTTGGCAGGAGCTGGGGCCGAGCAACGGGAGCTCACCCTGTCGCGGGGATTCGAACCGCCGACCTTCTGATTGGCAAGTCCTAGGCTCTGTGGTTTAACAGTTAAGTCTGTGGTGGTAACTTATGCTAAATCAGACCATTGGTCCATCCAGCTCAGCACTGTCTCTGCTGATCAGCATTGGGTCTCTAAGATTTCAAGCAGGGATTTACCAACCCAGAGGTGCTGTGGACTGAACCTGGGAGCTTGTGCCTGCAAAACAGATGCTCCACCACTGAGCTACAACTGCTCCCCAATTAAAAAACCAACCGCTTTCAAGCATTACCTAGAATCCTAAATGGGGCTGTGAGGACCTCTCAGTCAACTATAATTGCACAACCTGAATTTGATGGTATGTAATTGAATCCCATCCTGTAATAGTGACAATCTGGAAGTGCCCTAGAAATGGCAAAAGACTGGATCTTGGAACTCTTACCTGTGGAGCATATTCTTAACCTCCCAATTTACACAAAAGCACTTTTTAGCTTGTTGAAACATAAATAACTTACTGTCATGAGGTACTGGGAAGCTTGCTATACTGAAGGGGAAACAGCTCCCCCTTTCTGATTATTTTGATTTAATTTTCTAGAAAAACTGATTGATTTGTGCTTGGGGCGGCAGTAAATGAACTACAGCCCCAAGTAATGACTTTATTCTGACATGGTTCGGCCAGCGCCTTCATTATACACCTTAAGGGTGCCCGGCGAAAACGTTCCTCTTTAACCAGGCCTTTGGGTGATTGACATCCAATGCCCTTTTAAATATGTTGTGGAAGTGGAGGGCGGTATTGTTATCATTATAGCGAGGCAGCTATGTCAGGCAGCAGATGACAGATGTGGGGCAGCAGTAGCAGCCCCTGGCTGTTCCTCCTGAGTTGCTTAACTATCCCCATCTGTTGAATGATTGATTACAGTGGTACCTCGCAAGACGAATGCCTCGCAAGACAAAAACGCGCAAGACGAAAGAGTTTTCCGTTTTTTGAGTCGTTCCGCAAGACGAATTTCCCTATGGGCTTGCTTCGCAAGACGAAACGTCTTGCGAGTTCTTGCGAATTTGTTTCCTTTTTCTTAAAGCCACTAAGCCGTTAATAGCCGCTAAGCCGCTAATAGCCACTAAGTCGCTAAGCCGCTAATAGCCACGAAGCCGCTAATAGCTGTGCTTCGCAAGACGAAAAAACCGCAAGATGAAGAGACTCGCGGAACGGATTAATTTCGTCTTGCGAGGCACCACTGTATATTAATATGCTGCTTTCATTCAACTGAATCGCAAAGTGGCTTACAAACAATAAATACAGTTGGACCTCGGGTTTCGAACGTAATCCGTTCCGGAAGACCGTTCGAGTTCCGAAACATTCGAAAACCAAAAACTCAATACGGAAGCCTCAATACAGAAAACTCAATACGGAAGCCACATGGCATGTTCGACTTCTGAGGCGTTTTCGAAAACCAAAGCATTTACTTCCAGGTTTACAGCATTCAAAAACCAAAATGTTCGTCAATGGAGACGTTCGAAAACCGAGGTACCACTGTAACAATAACATAATAGAACACCGCAAATGCAACATAAACTAGACAGCGTAGTTAACAAACCATCAGTCAAAACAATTACAATTCACCAGTAAAACAATTACAGTCACAACTTGGAAAAGATAAGCTAAACAGCGCAACAAAAGTCATATTATAGGATTGCTCAAAGTACTACAGTGGTCATAATCTATAAAACAATGTTAACAACCTTGACAAAATAGCAACCGAAAGATAAGATAAGCACTGATATATTCGTTGACTCTTCCCAGCCCCGTGACTCATAATCTTCCACTCTGTTCAGTTCATTAAAAGACTCCATACACACTGCCCAAGCTTGACCTCTGAGGAGGTCACTTCAGTGCTGTTAACGCAGTGGTTCGACTTCACCCTCACAGGGCCACGTCATTGTCTCTTGAGACAATTGCCAACCACAGTGATATCTGCTGCCACATGGTCACTCTTGGTCCTCCTACTCTGTCCTGCTGCCTCGGGTCTGGTGGAGAATGCTCTCCTGTCACACCAGCGCTGGCATTAGTGGAGGCTGGTCTATACAGGGCAAATGGGCCAATATGCTGCCAGTCTGCCTTCAACCAACTCCTGTCCAATGCCAGCCTTACTTACAAGCAGTGCCGGATTTACGTATAAGCTAAATAAGCTATAGCTTAGGGCCCCACTCTCTTGGGGGCCCCAAAAAAATTTAAAGGAAAAAAACCTGCATGTATATTTCCAAAATATAAAAAACAAATAAAGGCATTTTTGTTATTGCCAAATGCCAATGTGTTTGCATTATTACGTTTGTTATGAATAAAAAATCATTTTAAGTTGGAGCTTAATAATTATTTCACTATTAACATACTTCTTCTTAATTGTATTTCACTATTAATATACTTCTTCTTCATTGTATTTCAGTTCAACAATTACTTGATAAAATACCTATTTTGTTATGTGCAAATGGTTTTAGATACCTGTTAGGTCCACAAATTACCATATAGCATATATTCAACACAAAAAACAGCGGCAACTTGTTGTTGACAAAGGACAGCTGGACATATAAAGGGCCCCATTACCTTCAGTAGCTGAGAGCCTCATCAGACCTAAATCTGGCCCTGCTTACAAATAGTCAGTGGGTGGCTCTGGCACTACCTGTTCTTGGTTTTCTGCCTTCCCCACCCCTACCAGTCCTAGTCTGCCCCACTGAAATGTGGGGAGCCACCCAGTCGGCTCCTGTTTGTGGAAGCCCTTCACCTCCAGCAGTGAAACATACTGGGCTGGAGCTGGTTGAGGGACGTATGACCTCTGCACCCATCACTGCAGCGGCTTTTGTCAAGATTGCCCTCTCACTGTTATTCTTCTTCCTCTCTCTCTGTGTCTTCATTAGATGATGGATTATCTGCTGCAAGCGATGGATAGAAAAGAGGCCTCTCCCAGTTGAAGCAACTGTCTCCCAGCACCGAAGGCATAGAATAATATCTTTGCGAAAGAGACTATTGGTTTCACAAGCATTTTATTGTATATGATAACTGATTTAAAAATAATATTATCTTTTGTGTTAAGCAAGATTTTTTCCCTCTCCCTTTGGCGTAAAAATAACCTGCTCACTTGTATTCCTAATCATGACGTCTCTCTTTGGAGGTGTTTATTTCCATCTGAGTAGCCTTTTCCCTCTTTCGAATGCATTTGTTTGTACGACAGCTTTTGCCACCCTTGGCACCCTCCAAAACACCTGGAGGGCGCTAGGTTGGCAAAAGCTGTTCTGCATTATTGTTGATGAAGGGTCTTCCAATTCTCTGACGGTAATTTGCCATTTCCTCTCCCTCCAATCACATCGTCTTTTGTGTTAACAATCATTCGATGTTTTTCAACATTCACAATAAACAAATATGTTTAAAAAAGGAAAGATTCCGAGGTTAGTGCTTTCATCTGTCTGAAACGCAGGCGATGCTGCAGTCTTGCTGAAGCAAAGCAGGTTGGTACGGGCTTGAATTTCTGGGGGCCATTTTTCTAAGCTGCCCGGAGCTCCATGATGAAGGAAAGGTGGCATACAAAATCAAAGGAAACATATGTACGATAATAAATACACACCTATTTGCGTGTGTGTTTTGATGCACTTATTTTTAAAAGGCATAAACTGTCCTGTGAAATGGTACAGAGAAGTCTGAAACGAAATTTTAAAGGGACAAATAGATTATAAACCAAATGACGACTATATTTATAAAACGACGGATAGGTTTTTAAAACAAGGAAGTTCAAAAGCATACCTCTCTCTGGAGGGCATTTTCAATTTCACATACAGTGGTACCTCGGGTTACATACGCTTCAGGTTACAGACTCTGCTAACCCAGACATATTACCTCAGGTTAAGAACTTTGCTTCAGGATAAGAACAGAAATCGTGCTCTGGCAGCACAGCGGCAGAAGGAGGCCCCATTAGCTAAAGTGGTGCTTCAGGTTAAGAACAGTTTCAGGTTAAGAACGGACCTCCGGAACGAATTAAGTTCTTAACCCGAGGTACCACTGTATCTGTCCATGGGGTGGCAACTGGTGAGGAATGAGACCTTGTTGGGGGATAGCTTGGCGAAGATGCCAGCCCAGTGAACGGCAGCTGTGAAAAAGGAAAATTCCATGCTAGGGATAATCAGGAAAGGCATTGAAAACCAACACTGTTATACAATCTATGATGCAACTGCATCTGGAATACTGTGCATTGTTCTGGGTCACTGGGTCCACTCAAAGAGGAAATTGTGGAATGGGAAAAAATTCAGAAAAGAACAACTGAAATGTCTGCCTGGACAGCTCAGTCGGCTAGAGCGTGATAACGTCATGGTTGCAGGTTCGATCCCTGCACAGGACAGCTGTATATTTCTGCATTGCAGGGGGTTGGACTAGAAAGGAAGTACAGTGGTACCTCGGGTTAAGTACTTAATTCGTTCCAGAGGTCCGTTCTTAACCTGAAACTGTTCTTAACCTGAAGCAACACTTTAGCTAATGGGGCCTCCTGCTGCTGCTGCCGGAGCACGATTTCTGTTCTCATCCTGAAGCAAAGTTCTTAACCTGAGGTAATATTTCTGGGTTAGCGGAGTCTGTAACCTGAAGCATAACCTGAGGTATCACTGTACTTCCTCACATAACAAACTCACATAAGTGAGGAAGTGATGCGTTACAAACTGTGATGGCTTCAAAGGCGGGTTAGACAAAATCCTGAAGCAGTAGTTTATCACTGACTATTAAGCCCAATGACTACATTCCACCTTCACCGTAAGAGGCAAGATGCTTCTGAATACCAGTTGATGGGAGTCATCAAATAGTGCTGATGTCTCAGGTTCTGCTTGCAGACTTCTCATAAGTATCTGGCTGGCCATGGTGGGAAGCCACAGAGTTGATCCAGCAGGGCTTTTGTTCTTAGTCCTAGAGCCCACACAAAGGAGGTCCCCCCGCCCGCCTTTGCACATTGAGAACGTGCTTCTCCCAAAGAAGGAACACAGAGAAGCACAGACCCCCTCAGCCACCTTTTATTTATACAACACATTTATACAACACATTTCATAAAGCACAGCAACAGTGATGAAACGTAATAAAACAATCACCCAGTGAAAACTGCCTGCGATACTCTGGGGCTTGTGAATTTCCAGAACGGTTCAGTCTTGAAAACTGAAAGCTGCTCATAACCCACCTACTTTCAGCAACCAGAAACATCAGAGCCAGACACTGGAGAGACCTGTCAGGAGTAAGCATGGACCAATGGTACCAAATAGTAGTATAGGAAACAGCCTTACAGTGGTATCTCGGGTTACATACTGTCAGAGCTGCCTCTAGGTCCCAGCTCACAGAGGACCAACGCTAGCCAGTAATAACGTATAAAAGTCTTTATTGAAGGTTAGTTTCCATTTCCAAACCGCAGCGTGCAACTCTACGTCTTAGAAGCTAGACCGGCGAAGCTCCATCTGAGTCTCCGCCTCCTAGACACCAGTTTAAGACTCTAGCTTTACTCCACCTCTTCCGTTGTTCTTTCCTCCTCTGGGTCCTTCTGCCCCCTGGGGTTTCCTCCTTTCTGGACTCTTCTGACGCTGACCCCCCTGAGTCTTGCCCCTCCATCCGGCGGGCTTTAGGACCTGGCTCCCTATCTGGGCTGCCTGCTGTGCCGCTCGCCTGTACCTTTGAACTTGGCGTGCGCGCCCAGCCGGTAACTTTCCTCTTGACCGTTTCCCCGCTCTCCGATGGAGGCGTGGTGAATCCTGACTCATCTCCTCTCGCTGGTGGTGAGAACACTGGTCCCGATGCCTGGGACTCCTCCCCCCCACTGCGCTCTGGTGGGGAAGCTGGTCCTGATTTCCAACTGCTGCTCTGGGAGTCCCCGCTGGCCCCTTCCTTCTGGGGTTTCCCCCTTGGCACCCCCCTTGCCCTGGCCATCGGCGCTCCCTTCTGTGAATCTTCCGATTCGCTGGAGAGGCTCATGGAATCCCTCGGACCACTTTCATCTCCTGTGCTTCCCTCGGATTCCTCCCCCTCGCTCTCCATTTCCTCCCTCTCCTGTGCCTCTGCTCCTGAGCCCCTGACACATACGCTTCAGGTTACACACTCCACTAACCCAGAAATAGTGCTTCAGGTTAAGAACTTTGCTTCAGTATAAGAACAGAAATCGTGCTCCAGTGGCACGGTGGCAGCAGGAGGCCCCAATAGCTAAAGTGGTGCTTCAGGTTAAGAAAAGTTTCAGGTTAAGAACGGACCTCAGGAACGAATTAAGTACTTAACCCAAGGTACCACTGTACTAGAAAAATTAACCAATAAACTGAAACGGGGACAAATAGAAGAAGATGCCTTTATCCCGGTATGGTTCCCCTTTATCACATACATGGCCCAACAAGGCAATGACAAAAATCCACCAACAACATACAAATCAATATGGCTAACCTGATCTAAAACACCCACTCACTCACACATGAAAATAAAGTTCACCACAGCCAACCGCAAACAAACAACCACACCCTAGGCCAACCCCAACCTCTCTCACCACCAAAGGAAGACAAGTGAATAGCAGAGAACCTGCACAAGCAACGCTGACACAAAACCCCACATATATTAAGTAAAATAGAAACATCGCCACCCGACCCCACCCCCACTCACCTTTCCCCCCTCCATCTCTTTCCCGCTTTTCTTCCTAATGTCTCAACAAGTGAAACTGATCTATAAAAAATGTTACTTGAAAAGGGAGAGAGAGAGATTGCACATACTTCCGTAAACCAAGAAAATCTTTAATAAAAACAAAACAAAACAAAACAAAACAAAACAAAACAAAACAAAACAAAACAAAACAAAACAAAACAAAACAAAACAAAACAAAACAAAACAAAACAAAACAAAACAAAACAACAAACCCTGAAAGCTGAACTCAACGGTGCCATTGATTTGATTCGGCAAGGGAGCCGTTCTGTTCTCAAATCACTCCTCCTAGCAGCGAGCTCAGGTGGCGAGCGCTGACAGCGATGCAGTCAAAACGGAGCCCCCGAGAAATGGAAAAGATGGATTAGCACACTTGAGGGAACCCTCAGGTTTACAGAAGTCAGAAAATATTTTTCTTAAAAAATGGGGGAAAGGCCAGTGAAGACCGAGCATACCTACAAGCCGCAGGTTAAAGAAACAGACACTGTGGGGAGGGGGGAATGGAGAATGAAGTATCCTGCTATATATACTGCAACTTGTTTGCTCTGCAAGGTGTCCCCAATGCTGCTACCACATAACTTCTTGTCTGGAGAGATTGTTGTGCAACGCATGCACGCAGACACAAACATTTGTGGCACAAAGCGTTACAGGGTTTCGGCAGGCTGGAAGCAAAGCCGTACGCCCACCCAAAATGTTTGCGGGTGCAAACGGTATTGCCAGTGGGATCGATCCCCAATAACATAAGGAACACAAATAATCGTGCACGTGCGATAGAAAAGGATGTCTGGAGAGGCCCTGGGTCAATTTGACATTGCAAAGGTGTGTGCTTTTTTTCTCTTTGAGAGAAATTGCGCCCCGCCAACAACTCTTCAAACACACAGAAGTGGGGAGGAAGATTTGCTGAGAGGCCTCTTGCTTTAGCAGTGCTAACAGTAAACACTGTAATCAGATCAGGACTAATCCGCTAAGATAAGCAAATGTGAGTCACAATCCCAGAGCCTAACGGAAACTTCTAGAAGCAACACTGTAAACACTGTTGAGTCTAGAGTGCCTCTCTTGAGAACATGCTCAGTGCAGGAGAGTGTCATGTTGAAGTTGTTCAGGGTGGCCACTTACCCAACACACACACACATAAGACAAACAAGTACACAGATCTGCATCTGCTAATGCACATATATAGGTGCAAAATTTAGAAACGATTGTTTTAAATCGAAATATAAGACATCTCACCATAGTGGAGAAGACTGCGACGGGCTGACCTGTGTACCTGCTCTGTCTGCTGCCAACTGTTGATGGGCAAGTTCCTTGCTCTCCTGTTTTAGGATTCTCTCTCTTCAAAACAGACCAGGACTAGGTAGCAATTCAAATGGAAGATGATGCTCTGTAAATCAAAGGGGGTTATTTTTGTTTAGTCGTTTAGTCGTGTCCGACTCTTCGTGACCCCATGGACCAGAGCATGCCAGGCACTCCTATCTTCCACTGACTCCCGGAGTTTGGTCAAACTCATGCTGGTAGCTTCAAGAACACTGTCCAACCATCTTGTCCTCTGTCATCCCCTTCTCCTTGTGCCCTCCATCTTTCCCAACATCAGGGTCTTTTCCAGGGAGTCTTCTCTTCTCATGAGGTGCCCAAATATTGGAGCTTCAGCTTCAGGATCTGTCCTTCCAGTGAGCACTCAGGGCTGATTTCCTTCAGAATGGAGAGGTTTGATCTTCTTGCAGTCCATGGGACTCTCAAGAGTCTCCTCCAGCACCATAATTCAACAGCATCAATTCTTCGGCGATCAGCCTTCTTTATGGTCCTGCTCTCACTTCCATACATCACTACTGGGAAAACCATAGCTTTTACTATATGGACCTTTGTTGGCAAAGGGGTTAGGGACACCTTTTTCAGCTCAGGGCCTACTTCTAGGACAACTTACAGCATTTTGCTGTTTAATAATGAGCAGGCTGGAGGAGTTAAACAAGAAATGGTTTTTATTAAAGGACTATATTCAACAGTCAAAACAAAACAAATTCCTTCCAGTAGCACCTTAAAGACCAACTAAGTCAGTTCTTGGTATGAGCTTTCGTGTGCATGCACACTTCTTCAGATACACATGTGTGCACACGAAAGCTCATACCAAGAACTGACTTAGTTGGTCTTTAAGGTGCTACTGGAAGGAATTTGTTTTGTTTTGACTATGGCAGACCAACACGGCTACCTATCTGTAACTATATTCAACAGGTCTTTTCTCCTTTAGTTACTCTCTCACCCTGCTCTAACCTTGCACTCCTGCTTGGGCCTAACCTACTAAGTGAGATGTGGGAGCTGGCCTTAATGGCCACATTTTATTTTTTTCACTTATGCCAGCCAAGCGGAGACACTTGGGCTGTTAAAGCAGGAGCAGTGCAAAGTGTGGCCTGGGGAGAATTCTAAGGGCCACACAGAGTGACACCAAGGACCGCACATCAGGAACTCAAGGAGATTCAACTGGGCACTTCCAAAGTTAGGTGGCTGGGGCCTATCCTGTTAAGCCCCTGTGTGCCAGGGCCAAAACAGGTGTAGACAGAAAGAGGATTATGCAACCTCCGTCCCAGGCAGGCCTTAGGAAGCCTCTGAATTTCCCGGCCTGCAGATCTTCCAAGTGTCCATATTGTCCAGGGAGAGTCCAGGATTACAGAAGCCATCCCGGTTTCTGTTTTGATCCTGGAATGTCCCACTTTTCCTTTGGATGTCCCTGTTTTCATTGGAGACATGTTTGAGGCTATGGAGTTATATGACCTCCGAGCCAAAGAGATAAGAGATAACTATACAACTTTTAGAAGGCATCTGAAGGCTGTCCTGTATAGGGAGGTTTTAAAATGTTTAATTTTTATTATGTTTTAATATATATATTGGAAGCCTCCCAGAGTGGTTGAGGCAACCCTGTCAGAGGGGTGGGGAATACAACAACAACAACAACAACAACAACTGATCCGTCCCTGTTTTCATGAGAGAAATGTTGGAGCATATGAGTCAGTAGCTTCCCATGTCTGAATTTATTTATTTATTTTTTTAAAAGTGCACAAAATGTTCAGAGAGAAATAGTTTGGTTTTTTCCTGAATGCTTATTGAGGGAGAGAGCTGAGATGATTCCAGACTAAATCTATCTATCTATCTATCTATCTATCTATCTATCTATCTATCTATCTATCTATCTTCTATCTATCTATCTATCATCTATCTATCATCTATCTATTATCTATCTATCTATCTATCATCTATCTATCTATCTATCTATCTATCTATCTATCTATCTATCATCTATCTATCATCTATCTATCTATCTATCTATCTATCTATCTATCTATCTATCTATCTATCTATCTATCTTTTCACTACTTCACAGATTGCCCTTACTTCTACCTGCAAAGTAGACAGGACAAGGTAAGGAAAGGGTTAGTTTCACCCACTTCATTTTCAGAAGGGAATGCATCTCCTCTGGTTTTTGTCTTTGCTTTAAATTCCTTCTTCCCTCCTCGATTAAAAATTTGGCAAGTTGGATCAAACACCATTTATTAGTTCTTATGAACTTCTCTTATATTCCACCAGGTGGCAATCTTGGCCAATGTATCCTTGCTGGAATATACATTTAGGAAAAGTTGTTTTGTGCACAAATCCGAATCATTAGCGATGATTTTGATGGCACAATACGAATCACAGCAGCACAGCAGTAATAATAGTAAGAATAATGATCTCATAATCACAAGTCTAAAACTTCTGCTACCTGAGATATTTTTCAGGCCAGGGTTGGACCTGGGACCATCTGCTTTGCAGTCCATCATGGGGAACAGGACACTGAACTAGGTGTTAGGGGTCTTCTTGTGTCCTTAATATGGATTTAGCTCTCTTATTTAGATGGCGCTGAAGCACAAAGAGGCCCCACGGACTATGGTTTTGTTTTAAAGCATGATGATCTGTGTCTCGCTCCATCTTCAAAAGACTAAGTTTGGAAAGTACCTTTATCAAACAGACCATCGTCTTCTTGACCTTGGGAAGTTCAGCTCAGATTAATTCCTTAAAGCTACTTTCCTCCTCTGAGTCTTTTCTCTTACTTATGGTTCTTAAGAGTTCATCATCTTTGCCTTTTTTCCACGCTCGGGATATATCTTTCCTGTGTGGGAAGATCAGGTGCGTAGATGTGTTTGTGTGTGCAGGATTGCTGGCATAAATTTCCCTCCCCAGCGAATGTTTGCTTTTGCAAAAGTGTCCTTGAATGTTGATTCAGAATTAAGCGGATCACGAAGACTTTTGACTGCCTGTGTTCCTCCCGGGTTGCCTTGTCAAGGAGGCAGGTAGAGACACAGTCGGTCACACAGCAACAGAGCATGTTGCCAATTCCACTGATTCCTGCGGCCTTCAGAAGGGTTGCTTGTGAGCAGGAATCACAACTGTTGTTTTCGCCAAATTGGAAAGCCTTAAAATGGAGAGACAACGTGACCCAGGCTTTAAAAGCCGCAGAGGGCTTTCAAGTGTGCCAGCAAAAGAATGTGCTAAAGAACCCCAAGTAACAGACACAGAAGAAGGAATAAACAATTTTGGGGGGGGGGAGGGGAGATACAATCCAGTCAAAATTCAGTGCTTTTAAGACCTATTGATTTCTGTGGAAAGCGAGCCCAGCCTGCACATAACTTTTCCTGTAGGAATTAATGGGTACACACCATGACTTTAAAGTGCATTCAAAGCACACACACCCAAGGTATCCTGGGAACTGTAGAGTGCTGGAGTGGTAGCTCTGTGAGGAGGAAACTAGAGTTCCCAGCATTATTTGGGTGGTTGAAATGTGCTTTGAATGTGCTTTAAAGGCGTGGTCCGTGTTCGCAGATTGAGATGTGTTTTCGCTTCAGTTGGCCCATGCCTCTGGTCTCCTAAATTTGTACAACGAGTACCACATCCCATAATTGGGAAATAATAAACTGCCCCTGCAGCTACCCTTTGAAAAACCTTGGATGTGACCCACCCAAAGGTTAAGAATTTTTAATTCCCATTGATCTCAACAGAAGAGATGAACGTGCTCAAAATAATTCTGTGTACATTGCGGCAGCCTTGTAATAATACTGTATGTGCAATAAAACTGACTGAGACTGAGACCGTTATTCTTTTCTCACCCAGATACAGTTTTGTTTGGACGTCTTACCGGAAATGTTCCTCTCTACCTCCTCTGCTGCCAAATGTACAGCGTTACCTACATGAACCCAAGCAACAGCAGAAGCACCCTGTCACATTTGCGAGGGATTAGCCAGGACAAATCTATCTATATGGAAAATTTTAGGCCTCCAGAAACCTTACAGGACTTTTCCTAATTCAATAGCTCTGTATCTCCGTAGCCAGAAGTGATTCAAATCAATCCATAGGTGGCAATAGAGGGGGGGAAGCACCCCCCCAAACAAGGACCTCATCCATCCCACTTGCCACCCCATTTCTTAACTCCAGTCATTAGCATATGCTGTCATTTTTCATTCTCACACACCTAAAAATATACATTGCCCCTTCTGTCCCCCCGTAACCCAATTTTTTGCCTTTTTCTGGCGCTGTCACAGAATCAATCCCTGTTCAAGCTCAACACTTGAATACCCAACCACTCACACATCATACTAGTGAGCATTCAATAATATTTAAAATGAGAAACGTTTTACTGATGGGTCACCCGGGTAGAGAAATTAAACAGCCTTTTTGCCGGATGGCCAGTTTGAATTAGGATTTAGGGAAGATTGAAAGAAAGAAAGCCTACATTTTCAGCAAGTTTCGTTTCTGATTATTTCCCATTGTTTCTTTACAGTCTTCTTTGGCATTCAAACGTTCTGTTCTGCTGTTAGCAGCTAATGTTTAAAATCTTGCCCTCGTTGCTGGAAGAGAGTTTTAAGTGAAAGAGGAAATAGGAGACTCAAGGAAGGAGGCCCAGGTTAAGAGCCTTAGCGAATTTAGAGCAAAGAAGTGGTTAAGGATCCAGATGATTTAATCCCGTTTTAAGAAAAGGTTTTACAGTGAGCAATTAGATGCTGGTTAAGGAATTAATCACTAATGGGTCATTAACTTTGACTGCCATTGTACAGTTAACAAGCTGAGGCAGGATTATTAGACTCAGCACCCAATTAAGGAGAAGATATTTACAAAAAAAAGGGGTGGGGGAAAGAAAAAAAGAAAATAAATCCCCAACAAATAGGATCTTAAAACGCAACAGGACAGTGTGTAAGAATCCACATGGATGTACTGGATAAAAATGCACGTAAAATCAAGAAAAGGCGGAGAACTGGACATTGACGTTCCTCCTCAGCCTCCATATATTGAAATGAATTTTTTCTGAATGGAAATAAACATTTATTTATACATCTGTCAGCTCAGTGCAAGTGGTGTGTGTGTGTGTGTGTGTGTGTGTGTGTGTGTGTGCATGCAGGGAGGAAAGCACCTGTTGGGTTTTTTATTATTATTCTGTATGTAATACAGTACGCACCCCGGAAATGATCTTTCAGCTTCTGCCTTCTGTAAGAAGGTATAGGATTATAAAGGCCAGGACTAGCCGCCTGGGAAACAGTTTCTATGCAAATGCAATTCTGGTTGTAAACGCAGCATAAGGGGTTTCTATAGTATAGTGTATTTTAAAATGGGGTTTTAGAGTTTTTAGGGGTTTTTGAATGTTTTATGTAGTTTTTATGTAGTTTTTATGTAGTTGTTTTAATGTAGTTTTATGTAGTTTTTCAATTTCATTGTTCTGCATGGGACAATGATAATAAAGATATATTGTAAATGACTGTTCTCTTGGTGATGTCCAATGTCTCTCTAGTAAAACTCTGCTTGCACAATGGCACCTCTCCTAGCCTATCTCCTCTCTCATGGTAGCCCTTGATGTGTATCCTAAAATCAGCTCTGGAGGGATACCCAACAGAGCCAACCCTCTGGATCAGATTGGGGGGCACACAGAAAGCTGTGGGGATGAAGTCCTTTTCTGCTCACAGACAACTGTTCCAGGAGTCCTACCTTCAGAAGACCTTTTGCACTCAGTGCAATCCTACACCTGTCTAGTCAGAAGTAAGTTCTGCTGACTTCCACAGGGCTTACTCCCAGGTAAGGGTGTCCAGGATTGCAGCCTCAGCCTGCAAGTGGTTCTTGCCTCTTGCAGAGGGTTCTGGATTGCACTCAGTTTATTCATGGTTCTAGACAAACATGTCGGGCTACATCATCACATCTTAGATTGGGATTGGATTTTGCAAAGGAAGATCAATAGCGAGGGACAAGCTTGCATGTCCTGCTCAGCGAGGCTGTGGTAAATTTTGAAGTGCGGGAGCTCATCATGGAGGCCCCAGTTGCCAACAGCCCAAAAGGCCAGTCCAAAAACGCAGGCAGCTTCCGTTACTATAGCCGTTTGTGACTGTTATCAATACATTGTGCTATTTGAGTATAGTTTTTTATTCTGTATGCTGTTGTTTCTGTAAACTGGCTTCATAAACTGACTAGGAGAAATCCAATATGCCTTGAAATTATAATGCGGATCTACTTAATTTGCACCTTCGGAAACAGTTGGGCAAACCAAAACACGACTATCCTTCAAAATTTGCACTTCTCTGGGTTTTGTGACGTAGTTTCCCAGCCAAATAATGTGTAAATAAATATGTAAATTAGGGGGAACCGCAAATAAAAATTTGTGTAGCATTGTTGTTGGTTGGCGGCAACAATTTCAGTCTGTGGTGACCATCAGGGTGTGAGGTTGAGGCTTATATCTGATGCCAGCACTGACAGGCATTGAGGCTGTGCAGTAACAAGCATGTTATGATTCTGTAGTTGGGAGCGAGTGGGCAAAACTACGTAGTTTTATACACACACAATCCAAGGCCAAGGATCTGCTCTCATATAAAAGTGCTCTCCTCTCACGTGAAAGATGGGAGAGAAGTATTAGGTGGTCCAGTAGCAGGGATGCACAGAATGGAAGGGCCAAGGGGTGTTGAATTTTGGCCTCCACTGAAATTTAAACAACCAAAGTTCACCCCTGGAGTGCACAGTCCCATTCAGAGATGGGGAGAACATCTTGCATGCCTAGGAGGTCCTGCAGTCCTTTGTATGTGGGTTGCGATATTGTTGAGTACCAGTGACAAGCTCAACTCCTGATAAATAACCAAGCAGCACTGGGAATCCCAGAGCCTAGGGCTTGCCGATCAGAAGGTCGGCAGTTCGAATCCCCACAAGAGGGTGAGCTCCCGTTGTTCAGTCCCAGCTCCTGCCAACCTGGCATTTCGAAAGCACGTCAAAGTGCAAGTAGATAAATAGGTACCACTCCAGCAGGAAGGTAAACGGCATTTCCGTGTGCTGCTCTGGTTCGTCAGAAGCAGCTTAGTCATGCTGGCCACATGACCCGGAAGCTGTACACCGGCTCCTTCGGCCAATAAAGCGAGATGAGCGCCGCAACCCCAGAGTTGTCCACGACTGGATCTAACGGCTAGGGGTCTCTTTACCCTTTACCTATATATGACCAACATTTGAGGGCAAGCTGGGGTGGTGGGTTGTAGCATAAATCTCATCTCTCCCGTATCTCCATACATTGGTTTATTTATATATTAGGCCGAGGGAGGGACAATGTTTATGCGGAAACCCATCGTCCCTTAAAGACCAGATCCTGGGTTCAGGAGTGGCTCCCCTGAGTGCTTCTTGGTTATGCCGCAAGCCATCCAAAACACGCATGTTCGTTGTTTGCCGGCTGCTCCGGGCTTCTCCACTTGGTTACAAGAGAATGGAGAAGGGCGAAGGGCTCAGAAGGAGGAGGAGGAAGGAGGAGGAGGAGAGAGGCTGTTTTCAAAATACAGTGATTCCCATTCTTCCCTGAGAAAGAAGGCTCTCAAGTCGGCAAATGGGAGCGCCATTGTTGGGGCCCCCGCCCTCCCCATCAGCGAGGGATGTTGAGAAATAGCTGAGGTTAAATAGCTCCCTGAAACGAGGCTGAACAAAAGATGACGAGCTTGTTTCTGACAGGCCCCTTAAAGATACGCACAGATTGTGAAAATATAATTAGAGGCCTGGCTTTGTCTGCCCACAATGAGTGGGAAATGTTGAAAGAAGCGGCCTCCTCACTCTTTATTGAACCATCCCCCCGCAGGAGACAATGAGGGGGCTTGTGAGCCTGCTCCTTCTCCTAATGAGAAATGTTAATTGCCACAATTTCCAGAGTGTGTAAAGCACCCTGTGCCCAAGGAAGCGGGTTGGGGGGGCAGGGGAGAGTCGAGAGGAGGGAGGGCCTCGGGAGGGGGTGTTTTATTTAAAAGCTTCTCAGCCCCATTAAATGTGGTAACAGAGATAATGGAAAATAAAATCGCTGTGTTTTCAAATTCTGCAGCTCCGACAATAGGAAAGAGTTAGCTGCAGATGTGCGATTGTCGGCCGATTCTCATCCTCAGAGCAAGTCGCCCTGGGAGGTGCATCACATTTCTTCACTGTGGCTCTGCGATTGCTTGCAAGATGGACTTCCTAAATAAAAAAAAAGTGGGAATGTGGTTTGTTTTAATTTTGTGGTAATTTTTAAAGAATCCTCACAGACCAAATGTAAACATCGAACACTGATTTCCACCCCCCTCCCTGTACAGCGTAAGAAGAGAACTCTCTTGGTTCAGACCAACTAGAAGCCCAAACACAGGGCATGAGCAATTCTGGAGTTGGGATGCAAATGTCTTGGTTACTAGCCATGGGGAATTTTTATTCAGTTCACATTTAAATGTGACCTACCCGACTCACACTTTTTAGAACTGTTCATGAACTAAAACTCAGTGAAATTCACACTTCTACGAATTTTGCAAGGCAGAAAAGTGCCAAGAATGTACATGTTTGGTTAAAGTGTGCATAAAAATGGATATGTTCATGAAAGTAACACCCAGAGTCACATTACACCAGGGGAAAATGTGTATATTGCAAAAATGTGTATATTAGGCAGGACCGTATAAGTTGTTGCTTCAGTTTTTTTGCACACCGCTTGGTGGTATCCTTAATACATTAAGCAATATAGAAATTACATAATCAATCCTACAAAAATACAATTTTTACATACAAAAATAGGAAAAATCATTCATACACACACAGACACACCAGAAACTTATGTAGAAATTTGGAGGACTGGACGTAAGATTGAAAGAATGAGAAACAGAGAGAAACAGAGATTTGCCCAGATCTATCCTCCATGAATTTGTCAAATGCCCTTTAAATGTGGCCAATTATGAGGGGCATCCTTACAACCACCCTGGCCATTCATCACGAGACCACTCACCATTCCCTCTTCTCGGGGGGCAAACCTGTATGTCACCCCTGACCACTGGTCTTGCTAGCTAGGGATCATGGGAGTTGTAGTCCCAAAACATCTGGAGGGCCAAGTTTGGCCATGCCTGACCTAATCCAACCCTCAGCTATTCAGGAATATGCAGCTGTCCCTTACTGGGAGCGCACCTGCAACCTTGGTGTTATCACCACCATGCTCTAACCAACTAAGCTACTATCCAGGCTGGTTTCCCATCCAATTTGAAACCACCCTGGACCCTGCTTAGCTCTGCAAATGTGCTAGCAGTTTTACTGCTGCCTCAATTGTCTTCAACACGAAGTTCCAGCTGTGTTGTAGTAATATAGAAGAGATATTTTATTAACATGCAGACGCCTACACACACACACACACACACACACACACATATATACAATGTCCATCAGCTGAACGGAGCCTTCTTTACTTGAACAAGCTAATGGACAGTCTTGCTTTTAAGGTTCTGTTCATCTTAAAGGTACAGTAACATATATCAGCATGGGTGGGTGGGTACCAAGGAAGCTGAAGAACAGGAGGAGGAGGCATGAAAACAAATCTGTGTGCAAGGGGGAGTTGAGAAAAGTAATGAGCATGGAGAAAAAAGGAGAGTGGAATGGGTACACCATGAGGTGCAAGAAAGAGGGTGCAGTAGGGGGTATGGGAATGGGCTTGAAGATGAAAGCAGCAGCATGAAAGGGCCTGAAAAATAGGAGCAGGGGGTGGCTTCATAACTGGACAGAAGTGGGAAAGGGTGCTTAGCAGTTGCAATGTGTGCAAAGAGGAGGATACAGGAGGTTTTCATGGGGTGGTTTGTGTGCAAAGTGGGAGGGGGTTGCACAAAAGGAGGGAGTGGAGGTGAAGGCGAAAACAGGGGTGCAAGGTGGAGCTGCAGAGATATAGAAAAAAGAAGAGGCTTCAGAAATGGGGTTGGGAAGGTGAAAAGTGAGTTTATTAATTGCATGGGGTGTGAAGGACAAGATCTTTGAGGTTCGTTAGAGGTGGGAGCAGGTGAGCAGGGGCACAGCCCCTAGCTCAGTGTTTCTAAACCTGTGGGTCCCCAGATGTTGTTGGACTACAACTCCCATCATACCCAGTCAGCATGACCAGTGGTCAGGGATGATGGGAGGTGTAGTCCAACAACATCTGGGGACCCACAGGTTGAGAACCGCTGCTAGCTGGTGAACAAAATGGCAGATTAATGTGGAAACGAGGCAGAATGGACTTTTGAACATGGGAGGATGCAGGATTTATTCTAGGGCAGGAGTAAAATACTGAAAGTGGGGAAATGGCAGCTGGACTGGTGACTCGGGGCTGCTGCCGAGACCATATAACACCAGTCTTGAAAGGCCTACACAGGCTCCCAGTACGTTTCCGAGCACAATTCAAAGTGCTGACCTTTAAAGCCCTAAACGGCCTCAGCCCAGTATACCTGAAGGAGTGTCTCCACCCCCATTGTTTTACCTGGACACTGAGATCCAGCGCCGAGGGCCTTCTGGCGGTTCCCTCACTGTGAGAAGCCAAGTTACAGGGAATCAGGCAGAGGGCCTTCTCGGTAGTGGCACCCGCCCTGTGGAACGCCCTCCCACCAGATGTCAAAGAGAAAAATAACTACCAAACTTTTAGAAGACATCTGAAGGCAGCCCTGTTTAGGGAAGCTTTTAATGTTTAATAGGTTATTGTATTTTAGTTTTCACACACAAAAATAAGATGCACAGTGTATTGTATGCAGTGGGTGGAATTTAATGTCACACTATTAGAAATATGCCATCTGCTCACGCATATCAGCTTGCTACACAGAATTATTCTCCTCTCCTCCACATGTTTTGGGGGTTCTCTCAGCAATTTGGGGGAGGCACAGAGGGCACTGAGGTGGAGGAGAGAAAGGAAAAGCTCTTTGCCCAAGCGGAAGCACATGCACAGGGCTGTCAACGCCCATGCTTTTGAGGGAACACATGTGGCGGTGACATGGACAAAAGCGAACTGCTTCATCCATCCCTAACTACCGTTCAATAATCCGGCACATGCTTCACTTGCGAGGGGTCTCTGGTACAGTCCTGGATGACTCCAGTTGACAGGAGCAGCTGGTGGGAAGAACTTCTGCCTGAGATCTTGGAAAGCCAGTCAGAGTACATAGTGTTGGGCTAGGCAGGAAACTAAAAGCTATGGTTTTCCCAGTAGTGATGTATGGAAGTGAGAGCTGGACCATCAAGAAGGCTGATCGCCGAAGAATGGATGCTTTTGAATTATGGTGCTGGAGGAGACTCTTGAGAGTCCCATGGACTGCAAGAAGATCAAACCTATCCATTCTGAAGGAAATCAGCCCTGAGTGCTCACTGGAAGGACAGATCCTGAAGCTGAGGCTCCAATACTTTGGCCACCTCATGAGAAGAGAAGACTCCCTGGAAAAGACCCTGATGTTGGGAAGGATGGAGGGCACAAGGAGAAGGGGACGGCAGAGGACGAGATGGTGGGACAGTGTTCTCGAAGCTACCAACATGAGTTTGACCAAACTGCGGGAGGCAGTGGAAGACAGGAGTGCCTGGCATGCTCTGGTCCATGGGGTCACAAAGAGTCGGACACGACTAAACGACTAAACAACAACAGGCAGAAAACTGCTTAACTAGTAAGTCCACAAAAAAGGGGCCGTCTTATACATGAAAAAAATACGGTATCACAAACCATCTGCAGATATCTCTTGATCCTGGCAATGAAATTAAGATGATTCTTCAGACAACAAATGCCTGGTAAAATATTACCTTTGTTAAAGCTCAAAGTAAATTCTTTGCATCAAGTCTCCCATGGCAGCTAGGAAGGACCACCTGTTTCTTCAAGAATGATTGGTAGCATGTGCTGTCTAGGGCCCTGGCTTTACCAGCTGAGTCTTGGAGGAGTCCATTGGTGAGTTGGTGCAATTCCCAGAACATGCTCCTTGGTTGAGGCCAGGCAGTGTTCTTTGCATACTGGCTGTGTGGCCTAGCGTGTTCCCCAGAATCCTTTGCAGTGCCCCAGAATCCTGCCATGACAGGTGTCAACTTGGGAAGTGTTTCCTGAATGCAAGGAGCATGAAAACTATGGATCCAAGTCTATATCATGGTATCTTATGCTATAAACATAGACCAGGAACAAGCTAACAGAGAATCAGTACTCTAGCAGAACCATTGAGGTGGTCTAAGCACATGAGCCAAACCTCATGATCAAGGCAGAAGCCAATGTCCCCGTCTCCCAGATGCAAGTCAACTTTGCCCTGTGGGAGAGGGACAAAATCCATTCAGGCCTCAAGTAGCAGTTATCTGCTCATCTTCAAGGTGCACTCATTCATCCAGTTTCCCAAAGAGAACATGCCTTTGGCCCTTTAGCGCAAGGGCAGGAAACAAAGTGCCTTCCATAGGCTATTGGACTACAGCTCCCATCATCCTTGACCATTGGCTGGGGGAAGATGGGAGTTAGAGTCCAGCAGTATTGGCAGGGTGCGGGGTTAAAAGTAAAGGACCATTAGGTCCAGTTGTGACCGACTCTGGGGTTGCGGCGCTCATCTCGCTTTATTGGCCAAGGGAGCTTGTGTACAGCTTCCAGGTCATGTGGCGAGCATGACTAAGCCGCTTCTGGCGAACCAGAGCAGCGCACGGAAACGCCGTTTACCTTCCCACCAGAGCGGTACCTAATTATCTACTTGCACTTTGACGTGCTTTTGAACAGCTAGGTTGGCAGGAGCAGGGACCGAGCAAGGGGAGCTCACCCTGTCGCGGGGATTCGAACCATCGACCTTCTGATCGGCAAGTCCTAGGCTCTGTGGTTTAACCCACAGTGCCACCCGTGTCCCTGAGCAGTATCGGCAGGGCGCAGGGTTAGTTAAGTACAAATGCATCACATGCAACATCCCTTATGCGACCACCGAGCCAAGGAAATAAGTAACTATACAAACTTTGGAAGACATCTGAAGGCAGCCCTGTATAGGGATTTAAAAAAAAAAATTTAATTATATTTTTATATATGTTGGAAGCCGCCCAGAGTTGCTGGGGCAACCCAGTCAGATGGGTGGGGTATTATTATTATTATTGACATTTTAAAGTGAGGTTGATCAGAACAAATGTTCACAGGTTATTTCCTTGTACCTAGGAACAGGTGAAACGAGCCACCATTGGCAGGGTTGGCAGCAACTGCAGCAGATACGCTCTATGCTTATGATAACGTACTCTCTTGTTAATTATGCTGCTTTAAATGTGCATTTTATATTTGACTTCCTTTAGTAGTGTCTTCTTTTGAAATGTTTTAAGATATATTTTTTTTGTTAACTTTTCTGCATTAAATGTGCATTCTGTAGCGGACCTCCTTCGCAATTGTTTATTTTGAAATCTTTCATATAACATTTTAGTTTCCTTCTAATGTTGCTTTGGGTGTATACTTTATATTTGACTTTATTCAGTCACGTTTTCTCCTGCATGGTTTTATTTGGTGTTTTAGTGTGTTGTAAAACGCTTTGAGTCCATCCCCCCTTTAAATATAAAACAGTATAGAAATGGAATGAATAATAATAATATGTGATGATCTGCTTACTGATTTAGGTTACTAAAACCAAACCTTGATGGTCCAGAGGGCTGCTGCAAACCACAGTGAACAGATTTAGAATTAACAAACCATAAGTAATAGATACAGAATTAACAACCCCAGCGTCCTGTCTGAAAATATGTGTGCTTTAATGTTACAAAACGTCCCTAGGAAGGATACAACATTTTCCTGCTTCTTCGTCACCTCTACTGTAATCCAGCCAATGAGTCAGGGATATTGGATGATTAGATCATTAAAAAAAGAAGAAATACAACAATCAAAGCAAAGCTAGAACCAAGCCCTAAGTCTTGTGCCAAAGGTGGGGAAGAACACAAAGATTGCAGTGGCTAAATTGGAGGATTAAGGGGTTGGTCGGTAGGTAGGTAGGTAGGTGCAGAACGATTTCTGTTTAATGCTCAAGTCCCTTCTACAACACAGAATGAGGGGGCACTCTTAACAGCAATAGTCTTTGCTTATCTGTCCAGAAGATAAGATCTAAGGGATGAGACCTCTTTCCAAAGGTGGAGCAAGGGGAGCCTTTCTCACAAACCACATGGGCCAGAGATCTCCCTCCTCATATTGTCTGCCATGGTTTCCCAATGGACTGGATGTGCTCCTTTGCCTTCATCCTCAGCGCAGCAATACTGGTGTTGCGGGGGTCCACCTCTTCCAGCGGGAATTTGTCCACAAAGTTTGTCCCGCACTGGTAAGGCGGTGGAGGCCCCATGGCTCCTAGGGGTTGCAAGGTGTGTCCCATGGGGGGAGAGTTTAGGAAAGGGGGAGGGGTGTAGCTGCTGGGGAGGCTCTGTGGGGAAGCCACGAATCCTGGCAACGTCTGCAGGGGGCTGGTGTTGGGCATGGGTGGGTTCAGCCACGAGTCCAGGGGCAAGTTGCTGCCGATGGTCCCGATGGCAGAGGGCTGAGGTGAGCGGTTGAAGGAGAGGATGGGGGAATCCTGCAACTTCATAGATGTCACCTCCAGCTTCTCTTGACGCCGCCACTTGGCTCTCCGGTTCTGAAACCAAACCTAAAGGGAAAAGGGAAAACCACATAAATACAAAGCAGACACATACCCTCCAACATTTCTCAGATGAAAATAGAGACATCCTATTCTACATAAAAAAAGATCAAACCTCTCCATTAAGGAAATCAGCCCTGAGTGCTCACTGGAAGGACAGATCCTGAAGCTGAGGCTCCAATACTTTGGCCACCTCATGAGAAGAGAAGACTCCCTGGAAAAGACCCTGATGTTGGTAAAGATTGAGGGCACAAGGAGAAGGGGATGGCAGGGGACGAGATAGTGGACAGTGTTCTCAAAGCTACCAACATGAGTTTGACCAAACTGCGGGAGGCAGTGGAAGACAGGAGTGCCTGGCGTGCTCTGGTCCATGGGGTCATGAAGAGTCGGATACGACTAAACGACTAAACAACAACATTCTACACATGGAAGCTTCTCCTGCTTTTGATCTCCCTCACACAAAGACATCATACACACATCAACACTGGCCACCTTGAGCCAGTGACAATGCATTCAAAAAATGAGAATGCAAAGGAAACATGATTTAGCCTAAAATCCACATGTGCTAATTTATAGGCATAGATGCAGATTTGGAAACAATAAGCAAGGAATCACCCAAGGAGTCCCATCAGTGCAAACCTGGTGCAAGAACCTCTGCTTGTGCAATGGGGCTTTCTCTCTCTCCTTCCTCTCACCCCCTGAATTTGGCTCGGGGGGGGGGGGGAATGGGGAGAACCCCAGAACAGGACACAGGGTGAGGACAGGAGGGGGTCATTTCATCTGGCAAGCTGCAGTGCTCATAGGATAAAAAAAATTCCTTCCAGTAGCACCTTAAAGACCAACTGAGTTAGTTCTAGGTATGAGCTTTCGTGTGCATGCACACTTCTTCAGAACATAGGATGTTCACCATAACAAATTACAACCCCTGTAATTTAATTGTGAGCAGGGTTTCAGTATGACAGTGGCATACCATACAGAAGTGCTCTTAGGAAAGCAATCAGCAGCTTTTCAGAAATATTAGTGCAGGGTATAGGGAAGTATAGGGACGTGGGTGGCGCTGTGGGTTAAACCACAGAGCCTAGGACTTGCCGATCAGAAGGTTGGCGGTTCGAATCCCCACGATGGGGTGAGCTCCCGTTGCTCAGTCCCTGCTCCTGTCAACCTAGCAGTTCGAAAGCACATCAAAGTGCAAGTAGATAAATAGGTACCGCTCCGGCGGGAAGGTAAACGGTGTTTCTGTGTGCTGCTCTGGTTTGCCAGAAGCGGCTTAGTCATGCTGGCCACATGACCCGGAAGCTGTACACCGGCTCCCTCGGCCGCAACCCCAGAGCGAGATGAGCGCCGCAACCCCAGAGTCAGCCACGACTGGACCTAATGGTCAGGGGTCCCTTTACCTTTACCTATAATGCAGCTCAGGGATACGGCTCAGGAAAAGCTGTGATGTGGTGAGCTGTGAGCCGATTCAGTCATCCATGCAGGTGTTAAACTGTTGATGAGCCCCTCCCGCTCTCCCTCCTGCAGCTTCGTTAACCTGGACTTGGACCAGGCAGCCCTTGCAATAGAGGGGTCCTTCAGTGAGCAGCGAAAAGGTTCAGGCAGAGGAAACCAAAATTTATGAGGCACAAATCCTGGCTCTGTTCCCCAGTGAGGGGGGGGGGTCTGGGGAGCTCACTGCATCCCGCTGTGCCACTCAAGCCCGTGTCTGCCAACTTGAAAGGCAGAGGGGTGTGTGACCTGGGAGTGTGTCCCTGCCATGGATGATCCTCCGTCTCCAGCATGATTTGTGGTTTGTTCCTCCATAATTCGGACACTTGGCATTAATCAAGAGGTGCTCTTGGACCGACATATGCTAATAGGCTGCAATCAGTCAGCTGCCAAAAGGACAGGGCTTGGCTTTTTGAAGGTATCTGAATGTTTTCTTTGAAGCTTGAGAATCCTTTCAACGGCTGGGAAAAGAAGGTGGAGTATAAGGTGATTTGTGCTTTCTTATGCTTTCTTATGGTTTTCAAATGGTCTCCTTTTTCCTGTCCTCCCCTATATAATGAAAAGAATGTGTGTAGCTCAGGAACAGGGAAACTCGGCCCTCCAGATGTTTTGGGGCTACAATTCCCATCATCCCTGACCACTGGTCCTGTTAGCTAGGGATGGTGGGAGTTGTAGTCCCAAAACATCTGGAGGGCCAAGTTTGCCTATGCCTGGTGTAGCTGATGCTATGTTATTCTGTTTGTTACTTCGGAAAGAGGAACAATGGAGGATAGTAATTAACTCTCCCAGCATACCAGGTCCGGAACAACAATGCATATTGTGAAATGGATTGTTTATTTATAAGATGTAACCGAGGTGCTGTTTGTAAGGTGAAAAAAGTGGCCAGCTGGAAGAATGGTTTAACGGCAAGTGAAGGATGTAAACTAGACTCTAAATAAGAAATGATGTGGCTATGTGAGGAAATGATGATGATCATATGTTTGGAAGAGCAGTGGGAAACTTGATTTTAAGAAAATGTATTAAATTAATATAAATTGGTTTGATTTGTAATAATCTGGAAAATTAATTTTAAAAAATTGAAAAGTGTATATATAAACTTGGCCACCGCAGAGTCGGGTGTAGATGAAAATGCACATTCCATGCAATTTTCAATCATGAGTTTTCAGATATGTGAAAATATATCTCTTGTACAGTGGTACCTCAATTTACAGACACTTCAGGTTACATACGCTTCAGGTTACAGACTCCGCTAACCCAGAAATAGTACCTCGGGTTAAGAACTTTGTTTCAGGATGAGAACAGAAATTGTGCTCCGGCTGCGTGGCGGCAGCGGGAGGCCCCATTAGCTAAAGTGGTGCTTCAGGTTAAGAACGGTTTCAGGGTAAGAATGGACCTCCGGAACGAATTACGTACTTAACTAGAGGTACCACTGTATATTAAATGAGACTTGTGAAACTGGCCTAGCTCATAAGTAAACAGCCAAATCACAGTTATTTGCCTTGAAGCCTAAATAATCACAAGGTGCTGCTGGACCCTGTTTTCATTTAAGTAAATGAGATCCCAAAGGTGCTTTAATAGTAGAATTTTGCCTTCCAACTGCCTTTCACTGAAAGTCAACCAGCACTATTTGACTGCCCAAAGAAAATGAGCTTCTCTCTCATATACTTTCTGAGTTTAGATGCTGGCCAAAATCCTTTAAAACCCATACCAAGCCCTGAGCTCCCTTAGTTAATTCAAACTTGACAGGTTAAAAAAGAAACCCCCTGCAGGCAATTTTGTCTCATGCTCCCCATCAAATAATTCCCCTTAGTCCATAAACCCAAATCTGCTCTCATTACCCACTAGAAGGGATAAAATTAGTGCTGGTTTTTGGAGGCTGCTTTTTCCAAACACACACACTTTTGGAAGCCCTCCCAGATTTTTTCCTTCTTCTTTTTACAGATGACTAGTAAATATTTCAGGCTTCTCAAACATTTTCGTGATCCAGGGATTACAGATCATTCAGCTTTCATTAAGCCTGCGAAAAACCTCCCACTTACAATTAAGCAGGTGGGTGGGGGAGAAATCTCCAACTTTCTTCTTTTCGGTGGGAACTGACGTTTCTGAGAAGCCGCAAAGGTGGAGACTCACACATGCATGAGAACGCACCTCTTTGCAACACACTCTACAACTGGTGGGATCCAGCTAAGGTTAAGTGCCGTACTTTTAAGTCCTTGGTGGAAAAAAACATATCTCCATATGTATCCACCCACAATAGGATCTCGATGCGATAAGGAGGTAAATATTGCTACTTGACACTTCCCCTCAATTTCTGTGAAGTGGGTGTATCAAGGGGCTCTTGCTTTCATCCGCAAAGTTCTTCAGCAATCCTTCATAACCTCCTCTAAACAAGTTAGGCTCTCACAATGCAATTCATTTAGCGAAAAACACGGGTACCGTAAAGAGCTTAGCTGGTTGCTGCAATGCAAATATATATGCTTTTGCTTGTCATTCACTTGCGCAGGACCCTGCCAGATTTAGAACTCTGGGAGATCAGGGTTCTAAATCTCACTGGGGGATGTGGGGTGGGAGTCTTCTCAAGTACAGCAAACTAACCTTCTCCAGAACTTCAGCCCCCAACATGTGGGAGGCTGTGCCAATGAGAACATGGGGGAGCAGACAAGGGGCTCCTCCCTTCTCCCCCCGCCCCACAGAGCAGCTCCTTATGCATCACCACAAGAGAGGGGGAAAGATCTGCATAAAAGGTGCACGTGCTGTTCTATATGCATAGATACACATTTAGAAATAATTGCTGGAATTTCAATAGAAGTATTCAATGCATCTCACCGCAGTGCGGAAGTGACCTATGCCTGCTCAGCCTGCTGTCTGAGCTGTCTAACTATTGATGGGCAACTTCAAGGCCTTTCTTGGTCCACTTCCGAAAGATTTTCAAACTGAGCTTGGACTGAACAGCCCTTCAGAGAAAAGGCTGCAAAGTTGGACACATGGGACAGGATTCAAGTCAATGGTTGCATGCACGGAATAAGGTCTGCTAGCTTGCACAAGTGGACATCCTGCTCTTCTGCTGTTATGTGTCCTCTTGCATGCTCCCTAAATCTGCTCCAGAGGGTTGGGATGGGGGAAACCAGGAACAGTATGTGGGGCTAGAAGTCTCAGTGCTCAAGCAGACCTTGTTCCATGCACACATACCCCACTTAGCACTATGTTGAATAAAGGAGGGGTAGGAAGGAAGAATACACGAGAGTCCTATGGGCACCACAACGCATACATGGTGTTACTGCACGTAGATGGGGCCGAACCAACTATTAGGTAGACTGAAGTGACTTTTTTGGATGCTAAGAGGTGGAGAGGGACCATGAGATGTTGGAAGGCAGAGCTGTGTGTGACACACAGTGCTGTTGACATCCATCTGTCTCAGGAGACAATGGAGTGTGCTTCCAAGGGTGAAGTCAAACTGCTGCATTAGCAGCACTGAAGTGGCCTGTTCAGGGTGCAAGCTTGGGCAGTGTGTATGGAGGTCCTGGGCTGCCCAGAAGTCAGATCTCTCCTCTCAGCCTTGCTGATGGGGTCCAAAGGAAAGCAGAGCAATATGTTGGGCACCAGCGTGGCTGCAGGAGTTGCTGGAAGTGTGCCCCATTATTATTATTATTATTACTATTATTATTATTATTATTATTATTATTATTATTATTATTAAAAAAATTGTAAACCACCTCTTATCTGTAGATCTCAGGGTGATTCACAACATGGGGCTCCTGCTTAGAAATGTGCTGTGAAGGACATTCTCTCGTCTACAGTGTTGCAGGAAAATTCAACCGCTGGTCCAGTTGGCGTCTAGACATATCAGGAAGGGGAGCACTGCCCTTTGTCTTGGAGCCAGGACAGAGTGAGTAGCTCCATGTGCACAAAAGGTGCACATCAGTTCTACCTCCACTTCAGCCAATGGGGTGGCCCAATGGGCTTCGGTTTACACCAAAGCCCTGATGAAGCACGGCCACCTCTCCCCCCGGACACTGGGCGCATGCCTTTAAGTTTATCGTGAAACGGGAAAGGAGGCAGCTGTGGGCCTTCTCACCTGCTGGCTTCCCAGTTCTGTTGCCTTCCCCCTTCCTTAGCTGCTGTAGCAAGCAGGTCTCCAGGTGTAGTGCTGGATTAAACCCTGAGGCAGTTGAAATCTCGGGGTCTCCTGCTCTAGTATGATAACATTCAACTAAGAAAGCTTGGTTCCAATTTTCTTTCAAGATCAAATCAATGTTGTTTTGATCTGTTTGTCACAGGGCCCTTAAAAGTTGCAGGGCCGACGGACCGGTGCCTACTGTGCCTGTTTGGTAATCCAGCACTGTCCAGGTGTGCCGTTCAGCAGGTGAAGTAGTGGGACAAACCAGGACTGGGGACCAAGTGAGCTGACATCTACAGCTGCATTGGGAAATTTAAAGGGATGTGTGACTTTAAATGGGAAGCAATCCTGAACTCCCATCCACAGCTTATCACCGAAAAGGGGAAGCAGGTAATAAAAGAAACCCTGCTCTCAGTTTTGCAGTGCTGCTAGAGGCTACATGGAGCAATAAATTCAAATTCAGAAGCAAGAAAATGAACAAAAAGAACTTGAAAAGCCTGCCTCTCTGTGGGCATTGCTAGATGCTAAGGTGCCGATTACAAAGGCTGTATTTCAAATGACATATTATTATTCTATATTGCAGGCCAGTGGTGGACCTACATTTTGGGGGGTCCTGAAGCTTGAACTGTTATGGGGACCCCTTTGCAACCCGCAAGAAGGTCTGGGTAACCATCGTTATCTTCTTCAGTGGGGCTGTTCCACGACAGATCACCACTATTGACTTTGGGATTCACTCAAACATTGCAGGAAAGCTGGTTCTTGTTTAACGAATCTCTAAGTTTCATGCAAAGGGTTGTAGCAGGAAGAACATGGAAAGAGGTGCCAATTGCACATGCTATTTCTGGAGCATTCAAAGAATTTGAAAATTAATCCTGATTGTCACATACTTGGGAAACTAAAACTAACCTAAGGTGATTATTATTATTATTATTATTATTATTATTATTACTACTATAGTTTCTCCTTTCCTTTTCTGTCTCCCCCTCTCTTACTCCAAAATCTACGGTACCCTATAAATAAATAGGGAACTTCCAATAAGTTTAAAAACACATACATCAATGTAAATGATATTCTAAATTGCACAATCTACCAAAACGACGACAAACCAACCAACACCTTTCTCCTGTGCTGGACATTGCATGATTAGGAGAATTCTTAGCCAGAGTATCTGAAACTAAACACTCATAATTAGAGAGAGATTGCGGTCTGGAGTGTTAAAAAAAGGCAGATTAAGGAAAATCCTTTACTACGTATGCAAAGTCTGAAATTATATCCAGGGTGGGGGAGACTTTTACTGGATTAGCAGGGAAAGGCTGCTTTTGACTGAGGTCTTCTAATGAAGATAAGAACCTGAGGATTAACTGCCCAAGATTTCACCATGTGGCTAGATGGAGAAGGAGGAGGAGGAAGAAGAAGAGAAGACCACCTGCCATTTTACCTGGACTCTCACTTCAGGTAGGTTGACCTTCATAGCCAGCTCCTCTCGGCTATAGACATCAGGATAGTGGGATTTCTCGAAGGCTCGCTCAAGTTCGTGCAGCTGGTAGGTGGTGAAGGTTGTCCGGTTCCTCCGGTGTTTCTTCTTGGGCTGGTCTTCATCAGACAGTTTGCCGTCGCTGTTGTTGCAAGTGGCCAGCTCTGGACTCAAGCACTCCTCTGAGCGTTTGGAGCAGTAGGGGTCTGGGAGGGGGGGAGAAGAAGGAGAGGTGAGGCAACCCACCAACAAATGGAGCCAGAGCTCATGGATTTAAGGCTGTAACCTTGTACACACTTACCTGGGAGTAAGTCCCATTGAAATCAGTAGAACTTACTTCTGAGTAGGCATGCATAGGATTGGGCAGCCAAGCTGATTCACACCAGCATGTCTACCTGATGCTAAGCACATTTGAGTGAACGTAAATATACCACTGATTTCAACACCATTTGCTTCCAAATTTAAAAAATCCAGACTTCTTGTCTTGATTTGTTTTAACATTTTGAGCTGGTTTCACAGAGAACTAATAGAGATAGATAGATAGATATAGATGATAGATAGATAGATAGATAGATGATAGATAGATGATAGATACAGTGGCGTAGCGTGGGGGGTGCAGGGGGTTTAAAGCAACATTGATATTGCTTCCAGTGTTTAAAGCAACATTGATATTGCTTCTGTTTCTGCCTTTTGCAGCCTTGCCCTGGATCCTAAAACCTATTACGTATATGCAAATTGCCATTGATTTCGTTGCTTTGAAGTCCCGTTAGCTCTGATCTGGACTGGAGCAATCCTGTGCATGCCTGCTCAGAATTATGCTGAACTCAGCAGCTCTGTGCGCAGCCAAGGATACATGGTCTTGGTCATTTATATATTATTATGAGTTATTAATATTCTATCAAAATCTAAATGAATGGAAGCTGATCCACACAACTGCTCTGCACAGCTTGATGCTTCCCTTCCCCTTCGTCCCAGCATTGTACTATTCCCTTGGTAAAACAGAGTCCATTCCGAACCATTCTCCAATGGCTGTTTTTGGACCATCGCTCATCTGCTTTGGAAAGGTCTGAGACTGCATCTTGCTGGCTTAGAGCAAAGTCTGCCTAAGCCAGCTTTCCCACTGCTTCCCATGGTGCTGAGCCAGATGCTCACAAGTGGGGTGTGATCCACATGACACAAGTGCAATGTAGCCTGGGGGAAGCGATTGGAATTTGATGTGCTGGTGGGACTAGAAAACAATGAGACCTACACTTCGTCCAGTCTAGCACCCTGTTCTCACTGCAGCCAACCAGATGCCCACGAGAAGCTTGCGAGTAAGGCAGGAGTGAAACAGCACTCTCCCCACTTGTGATTCCCAGGCAGTTCAAAGGCATATAATCTCTGACTGTGGAGGAAAAACATAGCCGACAAGGCAAGTAGCCATGTCCTCCCCAAATTTGTCCAGTCCCCTTTAAAGTCACGCAAGTTGGTGGACTTCGCTGTTATCTTTTGGAAGTGCAACCTTAACTAGGCACTGAGTGAAGAAGAACTTTCTTCTTTTTTAAAAAATAATATTTATTAAGAGTTTAAAGATTACAAAAAGAAAGAAAAAGAATTAAACAGATCAATATAATACAATACAAAAACAGAAACAAAAACACTACATAAAACATTGAATTAACAAAACAAAACAAGAACAATTAAAAACACTTCCAATATTTTCAAGCTTATCTTTCATTCACTTGTTTCATTGACTTCCTCACGCCTCCCTTTTTGTATTCCACTTCAATTAACTGTTTCAGCAACTCCTTTCCATCTTCCTCTGTTTTCTGTCCTGTAATTAATATTAACATATTCTAACCTTGTTTTTCCCCTTTAATACATTAACAGTCTATCTGTACCTAGTTCCTTATAACATTTCTGCCAAAGCCATATAACTTCATTCCACCATTTTTCTAAAGCTCATTAATTTTACAATATTTCTGTAAATAATCTTTAATTTTTTTCCAATCTTCTTCCACCGACTCTTCTCCCTGGTCTCGGATTCTGCCAGTCATTTCCGCCAATTCCATATAGTCCATCATGAGTGAAGAAGAACTTTCAATGTTCCAAGATTTAGCTTCATTGGATGTCCCCAAGTTCTATGTAGAAAAACATCTCTGCGTCCACTTTCTTCATAAGCTGCACAATTTTGCACACCTTCATCATGCCCCAACTCTTTGTCATAAAGGGAGTTGCTCCACCTTCTGTGATCGTTTTGCTTTTGCCCCATGTCTGACTCTTTCCCAGCTCTACAGAACTCTTCTTGAGGTGTGGGGATCAAGACGGAACACAGTGTTCTAAGGGTGGTCACACCGGCTAAGCTCTTCCTAACGTGAGCAGAGGTGGGAGCCCTCAGAGAGAGGAACTCCTGGATAAAATGGACAGCTCATAGGCGTATTGGTCCATTGGTTCCGTGCCATTTGATGGATCCATTTGGGAATAAGCCACGCAAGTGTGGCAACCCCAGATGAGATAAGAAAACAAGCTTGAAGAACCGGACAAGACCATGTTTCTCTGTCTCCTAAGCTCCAAGGCTATTCCCCCCAAAATGGAAACAGCACCCTTAGCGCAGAAGCAAGTCCCACTGAAATAATCTGAAGATGAGTTTAGGGAGAGAATCCCTCCCTGGGAAATCTGGTCCCCAACATACGTTGTTGTTTAGTTGTTTCTGACCCCATGGACCAGAGCACGCCAGGCACTCCTGTCTTCCATGCCTCCTGCAGCTTGGTCATGTTGGTAGCAAACTACGTACTTCAGTATAAAATGCCATTGTAATGGCATTAACAGCCGCATTAACAGCCCATGCAGGGAGCCTCACTAAGTTCAGTGGGACATGCGACTGTGTCCAGTTTCAGCGCGCTTGCCTTAATTTGCCATGCTGTGCTCTGGGAAATGCTCTCTTTCCTCCCTTGCATGCCAGAGTGCCTTTTCTAAAGTTGTACAATTTACAGAACACCCATGGCACTGTTTGCTCAAGCAGCCAAAGACACACTCAATAGGTTGCTCCTTTGAAAAGCATCACCATCACCCGGGATCTGCGGGCAGGGCTGGGAGATCTGGAAGAGATGCCTCTTGGAAGCCCTGGAGAGAGGCTGCCAGTCAGTGTAGACAAGACTGAGTTAGATGGACCATGGTCTCACTCTGTGTAAGGCAGCTAACTGTATTTGGGATTTTTAAAGAGTAGGGTTTTTAGAGGGCACTTAGCTGATCTTTATAATTGTGTCTGTGGCGTCTCACAAAGATGCCTGATCTTTAAAACGCTTTCCTCCTCTTCTTCTTCAGTTATCCCCTCCAACACTTAACTGATTTTAAAGGCGCACATTTAAAAAATGCGCCCCTCTCTTAATAATAATGTTATTATTTTTACCCCACCCATCTGGCTGGGTTTGCCCAGCCACACTGGGCGGCTTTCAGCACATAATACATCAAACATAATAAGACATCAATCATTAAGTACTTCCCCAAAATAATAATAATGAGGAAGTTATTCGAACTTGCTTCCAAAGAGTGGGGGGGGGGGTTAAGCAAAGGACCCACACACTTTCACTGGTCCCAGCAGCTACAGGAGGACCGGGTTCCTCCAGTAAGTGGGGGACTATGACCTGACACCTGACACCCGACACCCCCCCAAAAAACCCACCCCTCGCACCCTGCCTTACCTCCGAAGTGTTCTTCCGGGGTCCCTTCCTGGCCCTGCCCAGGCTGCTCAGCTGGCATTTTGGAGAAGCAATCTCTGGGGCTGCGCTTCTCTGCCTCCTTCATAGGCCTGCCTCCGCCGCTGGCATCGTGGGCTTGGAAGGCACCCAAAAGGGGGTCCTCTTTGGTAAATCCCAGGATCGCTTCGATGCTGTGGAGCCTCGACGGGTTCCCTCCTCCGCTGGGGCTCCGCACCAAGTGCCCAGTCAGGGAGAAGCCGCCCTCGGTCATGTTCAGAAGGGAGCCTTGCTGCAGGTGCATGGAGCTCTCCTGGCGGCAGGGCAGGGGGCTGGTGTGGGGAGGGGGGAGGGCGAGGAGGACAGCCCTCGATCCTCCCCTTCCAAGGACCCCCGGGGGCTCCCCTATGCCATGCGCGCTCCTTCCTTGCTCAGCCGTCCAACAAGAGCACGACGGAGGGACCCTGCTTTTTCTTCTTCCTCTCCTCCTCCTTCCGACGGCTGGCAGGATTTGAGAGGCTCCTCAGGCGACCAACTCCCGTCGGGATCTGCTTGTGTCAGAGGGCAGCAGCGGGCGAAGGCGGCTTGCGAGTCCTCGCTGAGCCTAAGCGGCTCTCGGCCCCAGCCTCCCTTCCCGTCTCCTTCCAAGCTGACGGGGCCGGGTCGTCCTCGGACGGCCGAGGATCAGCGGCCAGGATTGGAGTGACCTTTCTCCGGACAGAGCAAGGAGCTCGCCCGCGCAGCGACGCCACCAGCCCTGCCTGGGAGAGGCGCGGCAGAGGTGCGTCCCGTCGGAGTCCCGCGGGCGCTGCTGCTTGCGTGCTCCCGTGCGCTCCGTCTCCCGGGGGCTTTGTGCGACTTGGGGGCCGGAGGCACCTGAATTAACGGGGGTGGGGGCTCTCCTTCGCCTCAGGCTCCTCCCCTCGACGGGAAGGGCGGCCCTTCGAGGAAACTGACCAGCGGGGAGGAAGCAGCCAGAGAGAAACGGTCGCCGTCGAGGGAGGCTGAGGAGTGACGCGGTTTTGTTTTGTTTTTTGCTAGGGTTTCGGGGAGGTCTCAACTTCCGACGGGCAAGGAAAAGAGGTTTTATTAAATAGAATTGAAAGGATAATATTAAATGGCAATACTAAATATAGAGAATGCGTAAAAATGGAAAATATGGATGATTGGTGGAGAAGCTGGTGGAAGTCCAAAAAGTTGAAATTTGTGAATAATGTTTGACATAGCGAATTTGTAAAAGGAAAAATTTAATAAAAATTATTATTTTTAAAAAAAGGAAAAGAGGTTTTATTTTTGCTTTTAAAAAGGGCAGAAAACTTGTTTCAGAAGGACCCGGCGGTTGCAGAGGGAGGAGGGAGGAGCACAGCAAAGTTTCCAGGAGGCATTTGGGAGCTCACGCACGTCTTAAAAACAAGTGGGTTTTAAAAGAGGGACAAATTCACGGAGAGGAGCAGCGAAGGCTACTAGCCACGCTGACTATGCCCTGTTCCACAAACACACTTTTAGAAAATCTCCTCCTGCGAACGGGAACAAGAGGATTTCTTTGTCAAAGGAGGAGCTATCTAGGGGCCTAGGGATCTAGTCTGGGAGTCTTGTCAGATTAGGATCTGAATGTGCGGCGGGGGGAGGAGGAATCGTGGAAGAGGCGCAGCTTCTTTCTAATCTTGAAAGCCTTTCCAAGAAGCCCACCCTTGAAATCCGGGGAGTTTAACGAAAGGATGGAGGTCGTTTTGTGAGAAAGGCGCCTGATGGTTTCACTGATTTCTCTCTTCCCACCCTCGCAGACTGTTAATTAATTAAAGGCAATCAAAATTAGTTAATTGAAATAAATTGGGCAAGTCACAGGAAGGGCTATCGGACGAAGACAGCGATTTAAGGAGCCATCCAGGTCAGGACTGTGAGGTTTTAATTCGATTTCACCCCGTTGGCTTCGACGGAGTGTTTTTGGCTCCTCGTCTAAAGGAACCGCTTGTTCTTTTTTGCAAGGACCTCGTTCCCAGCGCGGGATTGAAAGATGTTATGCAGAGAGGACTCAGGGATATGATATCGTTCCGGGGGGGGGCGGGGACTCCGTTTAAAATCCTATTTAAAATGTAACCGCTTAATCCGCAGTTAAGGCATTAATCGATTTGCCGCGCCTATTAACCACTCCTTGTTTTAACCTTCCCGGCTTTGAATAAATGAAATCAACTTATTTTCTTGCGACTACCCAACCAGCTGGATTTTGTGTCTGTTGTTCTGTCCCGTTTCTGGCCCTACATTTCTAGCGCTGATCCGATGTGCTTTTAAAAAAAGTTCTGCAAACGGAGCTGTTTGTGCAGACGCAGAAATACCATTTGAACGGAGTCAATCCGGTCTTACAACGAGTGTGGAATAAAGAAGGCAGCCACAGCCGCTGACTCTCCTGGGATTTATCAGCTGGGAGGGGAAAGGCACTCTGCACATGCTCAGAATCACGCACGCCTTTATTGCTGATGGTCCGTTTCCTGACCTTTTGTTGTCGTTATTGTTAGGCTTAAACTCACAAGTGTGTGCTTTTGGTTGAAATTAAGGATAAGGGCTGCCAACACCGATCTGAGTCGATTCCTTCAGTTTCCTTCAGACTGAATCATTCCTATTCTCTTTACTCAGTATTTCCAAAATACAAAATCGTTGCAAATCAAGCATCTGGTCGCAGAAACTTCATTGCAGGTAGAAAACAGAGAACAAATAACAAGGACAATAAGAATACAAGACACAGACACACACACACGGGATAAAGTAATAAAATAAAATCGCACAACTGGAATAAATAAGCAGATAAACCCACAATTTATTTATCACATATTAATATAACAAATGCAAACTGTTATGTTTCGAAGGATCTGTTCACGAAAACAAAGATATGCAGCAGCTTCAGAAAGATGTGAGATTGTGCGAAGGTATGTGTTTGAATATCAACGTATGGGGATGAATTTGATTTTACTTTTTTGGCGGGGAATCAACGTGTGGAACAAGGGGAAGAGCAAATCTTAAAGAAAGAGACACTTAAAGAATCTGGCCGATGTTAGTTTTGAAGCCACTTTCTGCTGCTGCTGCTACTACTAGTAGGAGTCATAGTACCACCCTGCAATACTGCAGCTCAATCTGTAAACAAGTGTTAAAAGCACAGACAGCTCTCTGCCCTGAGGAGTCTACAGTCTAAATTTTGCCTCTGAGGTGGGGATTGAGGAGCTTAGAAACATGGGCATAGCCAGGATTTTTGTTAGGAAGGTGGCAGCTTTTTCAGGAAATCAAAATTGTTGAGCTTTTTTGGGGAAATCACGGGTAGAAAATACCCCGTAAATAGGACATTGCGGGTGGCAGGCTTCTGCTGGGGGCGAGGGGCAGAAACTCAGATAACTGAGTACTTTCAATGCTTTTCGACAATATTTGTGGATCTGGGGGGGGGGGCAGCTGCCCCCTGTCCCACTTGGCTACTTAAAAACGAAGTTGAGAGTGGGTGAAGCATAGGGATTAAGGGACAGACGTGGGCAAACACGTACTTCCGTTTCCACTCCGTTTTGAGACTGGAAACTGAGATCTTTAAATAGGCTTTAGGGGAAAGTGGGCTTCTAAAGAGGGAAAGTATTTTGAAGATAAGCAGTGGAGGTACTTGGAGTGGTAAGATTCAGGGTCTCTCTTTCTCTCTCTCTGTGTTATTTGGGCAGTGTCTTCCTGTTGTAACAACTGATCAGCACATTGGTAGGCTGTTGTTCCAGAGGCCATCCGCTGCCCTTTGAAACTGCAATGCCCAGAAGTTGCTGGTACCTCACTGATGATGATGATGATGATGATGATGATAATTTATTTATACCCCACCCATCTGGCTGGGTTTCCCTAGCCACTCTGGGCGGCTTCCAACATAATATTAAAATACAATAATCTATTAAACATTAAAAGCTTCCCTAAACAGGGCTGCCTTCAGATGTCTTCTAAAAGTCTGGTAGTTGTTTTTCTCTTTGACATCTGGTGGGAGGACGTTCCACAGGGCAGGTGCCACTACTGAGAAGGCCCTCTGCCTGGTTCCCTGTAACTTGGTTTCTTGCGGTGAGGGAACCACCAGAAGGCCCTCGACACTGGACCTCAGTGTCCGGGCAGAATGACGGGGGTGGAGATGCTCCTTCAGATATACTGGACCGAGAGCCACTGTATCATTTTATCATCTTGCACAGTGTCTTAAGGAAACGTAGCAGCCTGGATTGAGCTTGCAGCACCCAGAACAAACAGCTTCAGGCAGGAGCCAGCACCAGGTTCTTTGAGTTGCTGAGTTCTGAAGCTGCTGAAAAAATAATGGCAGCTCTGGTTTGGTTTAAGGCAGCTTCCTATGTTCTCCTTTGAGAACAACACAAGAAGCTCTGCATAAGGACTCAACTACACACCTGTTTCGCTCTGGGCTCATCCCTTGATGGATCCTACATGTGAAGAAGCCATCACAGATCAGATGGCTGCTACATGTTACATTAAACACACATTTGGAAAAGTGTGTGGGGAATGGGTTATTTGCCATCAAAGATGCTTTTTCAAAGGATGAACAAATGAAGCGTCATTATACAACGTACAATTTTATAACAAGGTATAAGTTTTAAAACATCATACATTACACACTCATACCTCGGGTTACAGACACTTCAGGTTGTGAGTTTTCAGGTTGCGCCGAACCCGGAAGTACCAGAATGGGTTAATTCCGGGTTTCGGCACTCGCGCATGCGCAGAAACATTAAATCATGCTTTGCACATGCGCAGAAGTGCCAAATCGTGACCCACGCATGCGAGATGCAACGCTGCGGGTTGCGAACATGCCTCCTGCACGGATCACATTTGCAACCCGAGCGTCCACTGTACTGACTATTTGTTCAACTAGCCATGTCTACACTGACCAGGAGCAGGTATTTCTCACCACTTGCCACCTAAGTGAGACAGGGCCTTTTTCACTGTGGCACCTTAACTCCAGTCAGGAGAAGCCTAGGGCTTTGGGAGTTGGTGTTATCTTGTATGCTCAGGGAGTAGCACAGGTGGAATGCCTGTTAAAACGCCCCAGTCCAAATGACAAGGCATTAGGAACTTTGTACCACTGTCACTAACAGAGTTCCTTGGGAAGACACATGCAATTTTAAGTGGCACAATCACTCCCCTGTTGATTGCTTTGAGTGTGTTCTCTGCTGCCTCCGCGATGCTGCTAACTTGTCTCCTTCCTCTTTCACCCAGTTCCCTTCTGTTTTGCCATCACACACACACAAAATGGGCTCGATAAAAGGTAACCTTGCCTGGCAGCATTAGGGAGTGCAGGGCAACGGGTAAAAAGAATTAACTCTGGGAAAACAAAAGACTATAAGCCCCTTAGCAGCATGCATGCAAAAGCTTAGAGGAAACACAGCCAATCGTGGTTTGCCCTGCCTCTCTGGTCTGGGTTGCAGGTTGGTCTGCCTAGCTGCCTGCCACCAGCAACAGCCAAAGGAGCCGTGCTGCATCAGACCATCTAGGTCCATCTAATTGTCCATTATTCTGTTTGGCCAGGCAGATGCCAGTGGAGAGCTTATTTTGAATGCAGGAGCCTTTCCTTGTTCTTTGTCCCAGATATACTACTGGACAGAGAAGTTCCATTGGCAAGAATGGCTAACAGTCATTCTGGCAGATTGAGGGCCACACTAATGCTGATGGAGAGGCTGTGAACCTGCCTGCCCTGCTTAAGTATAAAATGGAGGGCGGGGTGCAAAATAGGATGGAGGAGACACACACATTACCTTCCTTTGCTGTGCTGTACAGTGGTACCTCGGGTTAAGAACTTAATTCGTTCCGGAGGTCCATTCTTGACCTGAAACTGTTCTTAACCTTTAGCTAACCTTAACTTTAGCTAATGGGGCCTCCCACTGCCGCCGCGCCACCGGAGCACAATTTCTGTTCTCATTCTGAAGCAAAGTTCTTAACCCAAGGTAATATTTCTGGGTTAGCGGAGTCTGTAACCTGAAGCGTATGTAACCTGAGGTACCACTGTATGCAGATAGCAGGGTTGAACGTGAGTTTAATGAACTGTATCTCTATGGTTATCATTTTCTGTTTGTGTAATTTTGTACCAAAACCAATAAAATATAAATAAACATTAAAAAAGAAAACCCAAACTAGAGCCTGAAGGCACTTTGGGATGAATAATAATAATATTTATATGCCCCCCATCTGATTGGATTGCCCCTGCCACTCTGAGGAACTTCCAGCAAAATCTAAAACCACGATAAAACATCAAACATTAAAAATTTCTCGATGCAAGGCTGCGTTCAGAAGTCTTCTAAAAGTCATAAAGCTGTTTATTTCCTTGACATCTGATGGGAGGGTGTTCCACAGGGCGGGCGTCACCACCGACAAGGCTCTCTGCCTGGTTCCCTGTAACCTCACTTCTCACAATGAGGGAACTGCCAGAATGATGGAGGTGGAGATGCTCCTTCAGGTATAAAGGATCAAAGCCATTTAGTGCTTCAAAGGTCAGCACTAACACTTTGAACTGAGTTTGTAAATGAACTGGAAGCCAATGTAGCTCTCTTAGGACCAGTGTTATATGGTCTCAGTGGCATTTCCCAATCACCAATCCAGATGCCACATTCTGGATTAGTTGTAGTTTCTGAGTCACCCTCAAGGACAGTTCCACGTAGAGCGCATTGCAGTAGTCCAAGCGGGTGATAACCAGAGCATGTACCACTCTGGTGAGACAGTGTGCAGGCAGGTAGGGGCTCAGCCAATGTACCAGATGGAGCCCTGGACACAGAACTGACCTGTGCCTCCATGGACAGTTGTGAGTCAAAAATGACTCCCAGGCTGCGCACCTGGTCCTTCAGAGGCACAGTTGCCCCATTCAGGACCAGGGATGAAGCTCAAAAGAGATGAGGAGGGAGCTAGGAGGGCTAGTATCCAGGGCAAAGTGGGGCAGAGCCTTGTCCATGCTTTTACTTAGGTGTTTACGGCATCTATGCAAGGGATGACAATTGGAAGAAGACCAGAAGAAATTGACCAGAAGAAAGAGACCTCCTTGGCTTCTCCACCAGACCCCATTTTACCAGCGACCACTGTGAGAGGACACCCAGTGTTAATGAATGCACAGGAGCCCAGAAAGGAGGAAGAGTGTGAGGCTGCCAAGCCAACCTCTGTCTTTCATGAACGAACCACCACAACTTATTTGTCAAATCTCCCCACCCCCCTCATTTCTCCCATGAGGTTTTTGAGTTTCACACAGTAAAGCTACATTAATGCAATCCTTCTTTACTTGTTTTCCAATTAGCCTAATTGAATTCAGATTGCTTAAAAGTGGGCACCCAAGACGTTTATCTTGATGGGATGACGGCTCTGAGCTCCAGCGATCCTATTAGCGGTAAGAAGAATGAAAATCCGGGGTTGTGTTGTTGTTCCTTTGGCGGCGGCAGCCGGCAGCTCCCATGTGATGGAACACCAGTAAGACCACCTTCCCCCCTTCTTCTTCTTCTTCTTCTTCTTCTTCTTCTTCTTCTTCTTCTTCTTCTCTCTGCTACCTTCCTTTGATATGGTCGCCATCCCTGGCAGAGATACACCCATGTGCACATATTGCATCTCAATGTGTGCAATAAAAGCCATGGCATCATGGCATTTTTCAGAGGGGCAAGTGGGGGCTAGGCCAGCACAGACTATTCTGGATGCTATGCACTGCTGCTCTTCAGCTTTTGTGAGTGTGTGTATGTGTGTTTGTAGAGGAACAAAATATCTAAAATTTTGGACCCTATCTAAGGGAGTGGATATGGGGGATCCAACACTTCAAAATGTACATCTATATCACTTCTCTCATACACTACGAATACCAAACCTTAATAAAAATGCATTGCAACCTTGGCTTTAGTCTTTTGCATTTGCAGGCAGTGTTCTAAGTGTATTGTACTTTGTAAACTTTTTTTTTTTAAACACACCTCCAAAATAAATAAGGGAGAGTCTGAGAGAAACAAAAATGGGCTTGCCAATTTTATAGCTGGCCATTGTAGCTGTGTAGCCTTAAAAAGCAGCTTGACGTGCATTACTAGAGTAGGGGAAGGTTTCCCCATAGCTAAGGCAGAGGCAAACTTGGCCCTCCAGATGTTTTGGGACTACAACTCCCATCATCCCTAGCTAACAGGACCAGTGGTCAGGGATGATGGGAATTGCAGTCTCAAAACATCTGGAGGGCTGAGTTTGTCTATGTCTGCCATAGCTTCAATTCCACGTCAAGAAACACTTTACTGGGTTTTCTGGAATTCTGGGTAAAGTCAGCTGTTAAAGGCACAGAAGCAGCTCCTGTTTGATTTCTACTAAGCTGGCTCTTGACTGTTTTGCAGTGACTTTTATGACGTGGCCCCCAATGCACGCCGATGACCATGCCCATGCTTGGGCCGTGGACGTGTCACTCACTGAGTTCCTTGTCTGAGCAGAGATAGGAATGTGAGGTCCTTGTCTTCATTAGCACATTCTCCATAAGGGGGGGGGAGTTGCGCCGGTTGAATTTCAGTCGATCACATAGTATTTGGAGGAAGAGTGCCTTCCATAAAAACGATGATGTCCTGTTTAGCACATCTTCATCAGTAAGGAGTGGGGCTATATAGATAAAATATGACTTGATGGGTTTCATTATGATGGAGCAACATGGTTTAGTGTTTCTCAACCTGTGGGTCCCCAGATGTTGTTGGACTACAACTCCCATCATTCCTAGCCAGCATGACCAGTGGTCAGGGATGATGGGAGTTGTAGTGACCCTGTGGATATATTGATGATGAGATACTGGACAACAGCGCTCCCTCTCTCCCTCCCCTCCCCTCCCCTCCCCTCTCCTCTCCTCTCCTCTCCTCTCCTCTCCTCTCCTCTCGCAATGGTCCCTATAATTATATTTCAAACCTGTTAACTCCTATCAGCCTTAAATTTGATGGAATCTCATTAACCACTTGTTTGGTAATTCTGATTGTACTTTCTCCTTTGACCCCTTAAACCAGGAAAATGCTGATCCTATATGTGCTGACGAATTTAATTAGCTCCTCTAAACCACCAGATGCTTTCAATAAGATTTTCAAGATGTTCCTGTCACATTTTAATTCAAAGGTCAAGAGCTTTAGGTTTGTTTAGTGCCGTGTTTTTAGATAAGGTACTTTGCTCAGTAAAGTACCGTAATGCAAAAGGTTGGAGATCCATCACCAATGGCCAGCTTGCAGTCGAAGTCTCTCTCTCTCTCTCTCTCTCTCTCTCTCTCTCTGTGTGTGTGTGTGTGTGTGTTTTTAAAGGAATATAGAGCGATCGTCTCAGACCAGAGCTAAGAATAATTCTGTGTCTGTAAAGAATCATTCTGAGTCTGCTTTGGCATATTGATTCTCTCCTTCTCATAAACAGAACTTTAATATTTCTCAATAAAGGAAAAGTAATTAAGGGTTTATAGCAGGGTGAAAAAGAAGACAACGTTCTGCCCTTTAGTAGTTGTATAGAGGAGGCAATATTAGCAATGGTAGCTTGCTGGTGAGTTACACAAATGACGCTTGTCGAATTAATCACTCTCCTTAAAGGAACCATGTAGACTTTTGAATCTAGTTTGCAGAGTTTAGAACAGCTCTGAAGTGTTTAGAACAATGCCCAACCCAAGTATCCTTCAGATTCTTGTTTGTTTTATTTTGCAAGGTACTTGTCGGTATTTTGTAGGACATCGGCAAACCAGTGCAATAAGAGTACAAGGAAGAAATGATGATAAAAAAGAGAAACTGTGTAGAGTGGATTATTGTACATCTCATTACATGCCGATACAATTGATGGGAGTACCTGCTAGCAATCTCACGAGGTGGCACTCCTGCAGGTGCCCCCACAACCCTGCCACCACAGCAGCTGCACAACCCTGGTAAGCAAGACTTTGGCAGCAGGTGGCAAAATGGACTGGGCCACCCCTGGTTATTTGGGGTAAGGATGTGGAACCTGTGGTCGATAGCCAATGGCAATGGAACATGGAACCTTATAATATTACAAATTGCCCATCCCTGATGTCATAGGAATAATAGAATTGTACAGTTGGAAGGGGTCACGTGGCTCATTTAGCTCAACCCCTGTAGTGCGGGAATCTTTCACCTATGCGGGATTCGAACCCTCGATCCTGAGATTAAGAGTCTCCTACTCTACGGAGGTGTGCCTGTTTTGCATGTAGAAGGTATCCAGTTCAATTTTCCTGGGACTAAGGAGGAGGAAGGTTGCAGGCAGTGGCAGCCCCTCGGCTGGTTGCAGGCAGGTGGGGTCTACCTGAGGGCAGATTAAGGTTGGCATTGCTATTGGCCCCAATAGACCACCCTTCACTGGACATAATGCACTCTCACCCATTCCCAATCACCCATTCCCAATCACCCATTCCCACCACCCTTCTGAGTAATACCCCTCCCCACCTTCTCACTATATAGAAGGGTCTGGAACCTTCTGTTTCAGTGTATCTGAAGAAGTGTGCATGCACACGAAAGCTCATACCAAGAACTGACTTAGTTGGTCTTTAAGGTGCTACTGGAAGGAATTTGTTTTGTTTTGACTATGGCAGACCAACACGGCTACCTATCTGTAACTGGCACTCTCTTATGTTCAAGATGACCTAAGACAATAGGACAGCCTTTGCCAACCTGGTGCCCCCAGGAGCCGATTCCCAGTGCCCGTGGGGGCTTTGGCCCCCGCAATAAAATATTTGAAGGGGCTGAGTCCCTGCAAAGTTGATGGGCGTTGCCATTCCAATGGTGTGCTTGCACTGTGTCATGTGATCGATTATGCAAAGCAGGGCTCACCTGCAATATTTCATTCAAGTTGGCACTTCTCCTGGTGCCCTCCAAGTCTTCAAGGAGACAACTCTTGTCAGACCAACCCAGCATTGGCATGCTGGTCCCTAGAAGATTGCCTTCCAAGGAATGTGGCCCTCTGGAAAAAGCTTCTCCAACTGCCCTGTTATGGTATTGTTGAAAAAAGTTTTTTCCCCCCTGTGTGCTTTCTCTGTTTCCCTCTCTCTGCAAAAGGTCCATACCCACAACTTCATTTTCATGGGAAAATATTGCCCGGTGCTGCCATGAGGTGAATGATAAGATTTGTAAGGGATTAGTAAGGATTAGTCGATAATCAGAAACTCTTCCAGGCACCTAGTAGATTAGCAGGTCCTGCTTCTTTAATAAAAGAGTTTCAGGGATAATTATAGCATGATGCTACCTATTATAATAAATCCACTTGGCTGTGTGCACAACGGGGGGAAAACCCCTGCCCAATGCGGACAGGAATCAAGTGGCGTCGGTTTCTCATGTGTCTTTCAGACCTGTACCCAATGGCGCAGTTGAGCAGGGATGAAGTGCCACCACTCTCCTCACAGAAGGGATGACATCATCATCTCCAGGGGGTGCTATTTGCCGAACCTCTTGCATGCCAAACAAATAAGCTTTTTATCAAAGAGAAACTCACCAGATAAGCTCAACAAAGGAAGAGGTAGCTAATGGTTAAACTGCATGGAAGATGGAGCAAGCTTGTCTTCTCCTGCTCTGGAGGCTAGGACCCAAACCGATGACTTCAAGTTATAAGAACGGAGAGTATGACTAAACATCAGCAAAAACTTTCTGACAGTAAAAGCTGTCCGACAGTGGAATGGACTCCTTTTCGAGGTTGTGGATTCCTTTCTTTGGATGTTTTTTAGCATCTGTCTTGGATGCTTTAGTTGAGATTCCTGCATTTCAGGGGGTTGGACCAGATGACCCCCAAGGTGCCTTCAAACTCTACAATTCTATAATTCACCACTCAAGTACAGGGATTCTGTGTTGGCCACCATGGCAAATAGGATTCTGTACAGTGGTACCTTGGGTTACATACGCTTCAGGTTACAAATGCTTCAGGTAACATACGCTTCAGGTTACACACTCCACTAAGCCAGAAATAGTGCTTCAGGTTAAGAACTTTGCTTCAGGATAAGAACAGAAATCGGGCTCTGGCGGCGCGGCGGCAGCAGGAGGCCCCATTAGCTAAAGTGGTGCTTCAGGTTAAGAACAGTTTCAGGTTAAGTACGGACCTCCGGAATGAATTAAGTACTTAACCCAAGGTACCACTGTACTGGATGTCTCCTGAGTCTGATCTAGGAGGGTTTTTATGTTCTGAAGCAGGTCACTTGTCCTTCCTTCCTCCAGACTAGAAAGGCTTTAAGGTCTTCTGAAAGAGGCTTATGTCTGAACCATGCTGGATTTGTGAAATAAACTTACCCCTCCCTCCCACACTTAGAATCATAGAATCATAGAGTTGGAAGAGACCACAAGGGCCATTGAGTCCAACCGCCAAGCAGCCTCCACCTGATTTGGAGGAGCAGCCATTTTCAACTTTTGCAAGTTGTTTTCTTGAAAAGCTGAGTAGCAGCATATGGAAGGAAGTGGACTTGTCACAATTTTGCAGGAGGGATTCATTTGCATACAGCTGAAGTTAGTGGGACTTGAGCTTCTGAACAGACATGTACTGTTAGCCCAAACTTTCCCTAGTGACTTGAGAATACAGAATATATTGCTATGTGTTTGTGGGTGCTAGGCCCCTCAAATCCCCAGGTCCAACAGGTGTTAAAACCTAATCAAGCCTTCTGATCCCTGGATCCTGCAAGTGTTAAAATATAAGCTAGGCTAGTTTCACGATGAGGTAATCACCTGGGTGTTGGGCCATAAAGAGAACAAAGGAAAGGGGGCTCTGTGTGAGATGGCAAATGGGTGGGGCCCCTCACACAACTTGTAGACAGTGAGAAGGACAATAGCCAGAGTTTAGAGCTGAAAGTGGGTGTGATGTGACCTAGAAGAAAAGCGCCAAGCAGGGAGAGAGAGTGTCAGGCTTCAGGGAATCTGATCCTCCTCACAGCTGGCAGCCAGAAATGGGAAAACAAGACGTTCTTACCATGGTATTTTATTTAATATTCACAGAGACGGATGATGCCGCCTCTTAGATAATGGCGTTGCTCTGATTAAAGTCCCACCACCTCTGTCTCTCCTATTATACACCATCCCTGTGTCAGCTGATCTGTGCTTTCTGCCTTTGAGCTTTCTGTTCTACTACTCTCAATGCACGCCTGGCCCTGAGGTGGTGGTCAGGAATTATTTCTAAAGACACTGAGTCTATCAGCTGTCTCTGCCCTGCTTCTCCCTTTCTGCTCTCCCAATATTTCCCAGCTTCTCCCCTCTGCAGCCTCTGAACTATGACCTTCTGCAAACCACTGTTCTCCTCTTCTTGGGAAGGTTCAGGAGGGTGTGTGTGTGTGCTATGTCAGACCTCTGATCAACCTCAAGGCTGCAGCTAAGGGAGAAACAAGATCCTTTTGGGGTGTTGATGTTGTGAACCCCTCATTGCAAACTCAGGTTGTAGATATGTGCAAATAAACCATATATCATAAAGACACCACAGTCTCTGCTGTGCCTCATTTCCAAAAGGAAACACGAATCCTGGGTAAGCGCACCAGTCGGAGACTGAGGTGGCATGCAATACTATAATTGCATAAGGGAAACAGTGTACATTTAATCAATCATAACAACAAAATGCCCCAAAGCAGTTGGTAGGAGGAAAAAGTTTAATAACTACATTTCCCCCTCCCATACCCAGTATAAGGAATATCAGAAATATTATTCTGGCATAAGAGACACAGTATGGAAAATCTGCACATGGGTCGAATGTAGAAGTATGTTTTCCCTGTACTTAGAAACAAGTAATCTCTGTGCCTGGAGTTGCAATGTGAAAAAGAGCCACAGAGCTTTTTGCCCATAGAGAGGCTGCTTTCAGATGGGAGTTACCCTGCCCACACACTCTTAATACTGGTGCAGCCAGCAAAACTAAGTCAAAAATCTGAGGAACCGTATTAGAAGGAAGAGGTGGCTAGGAATGGGGTAGAGATTCGGCTCAGTTCACATTTAAATGACATTCCTAATTTGCATTTTTCAAAATGATATGCACAACCAAAACAAGGCAAACTTTGGAATTTGCACTTCCCTGAATTTTCCAGTGCAAGTAATGTGCACAAAAATGCATGAGTCTGGCCATGCCATTTATTGAGAGGCAGTGTGAATCCAGTGGTTAGATCAGCCTTCCCTCAGTCTAGTGCCATCTTGTCGCTTTGGACTGCAATGGCCATGCTTGCTGGGGCTGATGGGAGTTGTAGTTCAAAACAAAGTAGATTGTGGGAGGCTAGGTTAGAGTGCTGGATTATGGTGGCGGCAGAGACCCAAGTTCAAATCTCCACTCAGCTGCAAATTTCCTTGGGCCAATCACTATTCAGAAAGCACTCCTGGAAATTTGGATGCGGCCTTAATAATTTATTTTGTATGCTAACACCTGACATAATTCCATTAAGCCTTCTGGGTAAGTGTAAACATTCATGCAAGAAGTGGAAACCTCAATATTTGGGGGAACTCCAAAGTTGGAGAGCTCATTCAGCAATACAGCAGCTCCGTTATGGTTTAAACTTTTTTATTATTAAGAGTAATAGATGAGAAAACCTTCTCTGCATTGGGCTGCTCTTAAAAGCACAGGGAGTGGAAAGAAAAAGATAGCAGCCACATAATAAGCCTTAGTGAAGTTATAGTCATTTGGCTGAAAGTTGTAGGTGTCAGAAAACCTTTAGTAGTTCTGTGATTTGATGCATTCTGAGTTGGTTAAATAATATGTCCTGTATTAAAGTGGCAGTGATAAAACAGTTAATGTTCTGAAAAACAACAACACTGGAGACCTTTTTCTTTTCTTTTTTAAAGAAAGGTTCTCTGCTTTCAAGCAAATATAAAATCTACATTATAAATAGGGAGAGAGGAGGTTTGGAAGGTGTAAGTAGGTTTTATCTTAAACATATTCTGCTTTCACTCTACGATAAGGTTGCCATATGTCCGGTTTTTCCCAGACATGTCCGGGATTCCAAGGGCGAAATCACCATCCGGGGAGACTTTTTAAAAAATGGGCAAAATGTCTGGGTTTTTGCAAATAGAACCAGGAAGTGTGTGCGCGAGTATCACGCTTTACTTTTCCCGATCTCTATGGACACGCCTGCTCTCTGCACAGAGACATGCTTTGCAAGAAGAGTCAAGGAGTGTGCATGTGAGGATCACTCTTTACCTTTTCCTGTCTCCATGGTGTACCCACATGGTGCATGCTGGGATGGGGCAGATGGAATGGCAACCCTACTCTATGACATCACTGACCCCACTGGAATATAATAGGAATATCTTCTGCTCAGCAAAGTCCTCGTGTAGAACTCTAATATTTTTTTATCTAGGAAAGTCTGTTCTAATAACCCAAGGTGTGAACTACCGTACCCCTCTTCAATCCTGCAAAGCAAAATAATTTTAAGCAGTTCCATTCACAAGTGGCTCTTGCCACGTAATTCAGAACCTGACACCATGATGGGCGTTGGCAGGGACCTATATGAGCAAGTGTATTTGCAATTGCAAATACTAAAATCTAAAGAGAGGAGACTCTTGAGAGTCCCATGGACTGCAAGAAGATCAAACCTCTCCATTCTGAAGGAAATCAGCCCTGAGTGCTCACTGGAAGGACAGATCCTGAAGCTGAGGCTCCAATACTTTGGCCACCTCATGAGAAGGGAAGACTCCCTGGAAAAGACCCTGATGTTGGGAAAGATGGAGGGCACAAGGAGAAGGAGACGACAGAGGACGAGATGGTTGGATAGTGTTCTCGAAGCTACCAACATGAGTTTGACCAAACTGCGGGAGACAGTGGAAGACAGGAGTGCCTGGCGTGCTCTGGTCCATGGGGTCACGAAGAGTCGGACATGACTAAACGACTAAACAACATTTGCAATTGCTGCTTTATGTTTCGATATTTACCTGCGACATTGGGGTCCCTCTGCCTCCACCATCATATGTCAGCACACATACCCTTATTTTTTCTTTTTGGGGAGACACACACACACACATCTTTCCTCGTGGAGGGGTAGAGAGTGAGTAGCTGCCGCAGCCACAGCCTTCCATTTCTATGGGGTATTTGTATACGGATCTTGTAAATGTCTCTATTTACATTACAGAACACTTCTCCCCAGCTGCTTGTTTAATATCAGTGAAGGTGGCTTGGGCCTTTTCTTTGATTTGATCCATGTCCATGTTCTGGATGTTCTGAAGTTGCCCGAGTATAGAATCCTTGTCTTCTTCTTCTACTTGATCTTCCGCCACCATTTTCTGGAGGTCTTCCGGCAAGCCCACGTCGTCCCCAGCCATCTGGATCTGATTCTCATCTAATTCACTCTGAGCAAGGAGGGAAAGGGAACAGGAAAGGAATATAAGTAGAAGAAGTGATGAGCATGTTCTGCAGGGAGAACTTAAATTTAAATTATCCCATTGAGTCAAATCTCAATCGTGCGCCAATAAAAACTTCCTGTAATGCTTGTAAGTTCAGACGGGGTGGGGGGGGAATAGCAATTGCTATAACTCTTTTATTTCCTGTTTTCTCATTGTGTCTGGTTCTGTGTTCAAATCCTTTGCAGACGACCACAGTGCCTGGAGACAGATAGTCGGGCTGTGTATCTGCAGCAGTGACCAGAGGAGGAATGACTGCTGAGAGAAGAAACGCCATGCTAACAGGAAACCCAGACTCCTTCACCTGCCCCAGCTGCAATAAAACATGTCTCTCTTGTACTGGCCTCCACAGCCATGGCAGGCTCTGTAGGTCTCCAACAGTTTGACCAATGGTACACCCTTCCATTGTCTCTCAAGACGGACAGGTGCCAACAAGGAAGAAGGACAAGGAATTTTGGATTCTTATATTTCACAAAAACGTTGTAATATTTTTATGCCCAGTTAGCAATGCAGCCATTGCCGCAGTTGCAAAAACAAATATTCAGCCCTGTTCAGGGTGAGCAGGACTTCCCCTGCATAGCTGTCAACTTTCAGATTTGAAAATAAGGGATCAGCAGCCTCACCTGTCCCGGGGACAGTCTACGGGATATCTAAAAATCTGGGATAGCAGCGGGAAGCAGCAGGAAACGGCGCTGGAATAAGGGAATTTCCCGCCAAAAAAGGGAAGGTTGACAGCTATGTACCCCCGCCATGTCGTGCAACTCTTTTTTCTGCACAACAAATTTGCTAATTCTGCTGTTGGGGCAGGGTAGGGTTTGGGGGCAGAAGTCCAGTGCCCCTGTCATTATAATCATAGGAGCCAACTTCTAGGGGCCGAGGTCCCTTCAGCCCCCCCAGTAAAATATTTGATGGGGATTACCATTCAAATGACATGCGTGCCCCATGTATTGTGATAATTATACGGGGGGCCGGGTTCCCCTACCCATACTTTATTCAAGTTGGCATCCCTGATCATAATGATTGGGAGCACCTTCTGATGTAGCCATGTTAGCTCACCACATTTTCAAGTAATAAAAATGATACACATCACCATCTAAGAAGGGGGGGGGGGTCTAAAAATTTTCAGCTGCAGCCCTGGGCAATGCATCTTCAGTCAGTTGCCTCTTTCCTTCCCATCCCAAAACACTCCATGCATTAGAAGGCTAAGCCAGTAAAATCCGTGCTCAGGCTATGGCAAAGGGTCTCTCTAAGGGCCGTGAGGGAAAGAGGTGGAAGAAAACCCCTCTTCTCTCTCTCTCCTAGTTCCGGCACCTCTCAGGTGGGTGCCATTGCCATTCTAAGAGAACAAGGGAGGCGGTCATGGGGAGTTCTGGCACCTCTTTTTCTATGAAAAAAATAGCACTAGTAAACACCGTACTACAAATACTCTTCAACACACACACACACACACACACACACACACACACACACAAAAATGGCACAAACAAATGAAACGAAAAAGAGTAATAAGAAAAAACAGCATAAAAATAAAGCTGATTTGTTGGTAATAAAAATGGAAAGTGATGGGAGCCTGTGAGAAAAAGGACACCGCCTGGTTCACCATAAGTTTCCAAGCAGCCATGCTCCAGAGAGACAGAACTTACTAGAGAGCAACAAGCACACACGAAGCAAAACGTTTTCCCATCAAGGTCCCTCCCCTAATGCACAGTGATTGGAGGGCCCTGGCAAAATAATTTCCTCTGATTAAAGGCTAAGAGCTATCCATCTTCTTGCTCCACTCTCTCTCTTTCCTGCGCCTCGCTCAAACAGCAACAGGCCATTCCCCTTATGGTCAGCTTGGTTTTGCCTTTAGATAGATAGATACAGTGGTACCTTGGTTCTCGAATGTCTCTGTTGACAAACATTTCGGAACCTGAGTGCTGAAAACCCGGAAGTAAATGCTTCCGTTTTCGAACACGCCTCAGAAATCGAACGGCTTCCGCTGCGTGTTTTTCAATTTTCTCAGTTGAATTTTCAGATACCACTTTACGTTTCGGTTTTTGAACGTTTCGGAACTTGAATAGTCTTCCAGAATGGATTACATTCAAGAACAGTGGTACCACTGTAGATGATAGATTAGATAGATAGATAGATAGATAGATGATTGATTGATGATTGATTGATAGATAGATAGAGATAGATAGATGATAGATGATAGATAGATAGATAGATAGATAGATAGATAGATAGATAGAGATAGATTAGATCAGTGTTTCCCAACCTTGGGCCTCCAGCTGTTTTTGGACTACAACTTCCATCATCCCTAGCTAGCAAGACCAGTGGTCAGGGATGATGGGAATTGTAGTTCAAAAACAGCTGGAGGCCCAAGGTTGGGAAACACTGGATTAGATAGATAGATAGATAGATAGATAGATAGATAGATGTTAGATGATAGATAGATAGATAGATAGATAGATAGATAGATAGATAGATGATAGATAGATAGATAGATAGATAGATAGATAGATAGATATAGATATAGATAGATAGGTATAGATAGGTATAGATAGATAGATAGATGTAGGTAGGTAGGTAGGTAGGTAGGTAGATACTGGTAGATAGATAGATAGATGATAGATGATAGGAAACACCTCTGCAGCATTTCGTGTGGGGGGGCGACAAATGAGGCTTTGCAGGCCGAGAGGATGTTGCTACTCTTGACCTGGGACACCTTGCTAACATCCTGATTCAATCTTGGCATTCAAAACAATGACACCTCAAGGCACCCTGATTTGACTTGTGACTAGGACTGCATGCAGAGCCACTGCACACTGTTACATTTAACTTACAGATATAAACAAGACCTTCAGGATAAGGATTTGTAGTGAGTCGACCACTGGCAGAACTGGTTGGAGGGAGAAATCCGTCACATGTGGCATGAACTGAGCCAGGATTTCCTGGCAGCAAACCCTTGCGTCCTGACTCTTACAGGAACACCGATTAGCCGTAAGGACCCTGAGACATGGAGTTGCTCTGTTCAGCCATTTGCCAAGCGAAAGCTGAAGGTGGGGGGGAGATATAATTTAATTGCCACTGAAATGTCTTTTGCCTTGAGCTCCAGGTCTAACGAATGGTGGTAAGATGGCAGTGGCTCATTCTGAACTCAGCCGCTTTTAAGTCCTCCCAAGCTGCCTGCTCCACAGTGCTAAATTAGAAGCACCATGAGTCACTTTTTCTGACCAACTCTTTCATTCCAAGTCAGCCTTTACTATCCATTCATACATATTTTTTTCCACTACATCATATTCATGCCAGACGACATGCTTTTTTGTTACAGTCAGAAGGGTGAAATAATGAACAATAAAATCACCCAGAAATGTAAAATCTGGCCTACTCAATTGCCTTTTATTGTGTGTGCCAAAGGTGAACCTGTTCTCTCTTAAGAAAGCTAACAGGCATGGGTCACCTCCCTTTTCATTTGACAGATTCGTTGTTTCACCACCTGCTCGATAGGAACATACTTTCACGCTATATAAACGAGGTTATATTCTCATAAGACACAATTAATCAGGGCAGTTACTCCAGGGTACAAGAATGCAAGGACTGACCTGTTGGGTTTGGACAACAATACCTCTGGTCTAGCGTTCGCCTGTCAGCAGTAGCTACTAGCCAAACTCCCCAAGAAAGTCACAAACTGGGCACAGTTGGTATTGTGAATCCTTCCACCCTAATTGCACTAAACTTGGAAAAGGGTCAGATGCTGAGCAGGAAACTCCATCTACTCTCATGGGTTGGTTGGTTTGCTTGTTTTATAACAGGGCACGGGTGGCGCTGTGGGTTAAACCACAGAGCCTAGGACTTGCCGATCAGAAGGTCGGCAGTTCGAATCCCTGCGACGGGGTGAGCTCCCGTTGCTCGGTCCCTGCTCCTGCCAACCTAGCAGTTCAAAAGCACATCAAAAGTGCAAGTAGATAAATAGGTACCGCTCCGGCGGGAAGGTAAACAGCGTTTCCGTGCGCTGCTCTGGTTCTCCAGAAGCGGCTTAGTCATGCTGGCCACATGACCCGGAAGCTGTACGCCGGCTCCCTCGGCCAATAAAGCGAGATGAGCGCCGCAACCCCCCCTTCTCCTCCTCCTCCTCCTTCTCCTTCTCCTCCTTCTCCTCCTCCTCCTTCTCCTTCTCCTTCCTAGACTCAGATATGGATTCAGATGTATACCTTGTTACAATTCTCTGATCTATCTATTGTATGAAGCAATTACCTGTGTATATGCTGTTGCCTATACATATGCACTTTCCTCATTTATTTCAATGCAAACACCAAAGTATCAGGTGACACCCTCGTTCCTGAATATTGTGGTTCGCAAATGCTAAAGCAGAACAATGCACTGGGCTTCTGTCTACCAAGAATAAATATGTGAGTAAATAACTGGTTAAGTAGCTGGCCAACCCATTCTGCTCCTGAAGGGTTGTGCCTATTCATGCACTGTGTGCACACTCATTCATTCATTCATTCATTTGCTCCTACTTTTATTCAGATGCACGATCCCATCTTACATTCTGAAACACCTCCTGCTGACAGCATTGATGCTTATTCCTGTTGGCCTTTAGCTGCTGTCAGCGTTCGTTCTGGAGATTTAATGAAGCATTAATGCTTATCTTTGATGGGTGAACTGTGTGTTTTTTGGTTTTTTTTTTAAAAAAAACACAAATCCTGTACATAGAAAGCCTGGGTCCATCACAGCAAAAATCTAAACAAAATGGCCATTGTCTGAAGAAAGGACTGGTCCCATCAAGAAGGCATTACAGTAGATATATAGGAAACAATGCCATAGGAAACACAGCAAGTCCTATGCAAACTTACTTTAGAGTTAGCCCATTGAGACAAACTTCTGAATTAGCCTGCATAGGAATGGGTTGCATCTAGGGATGGGCAGATCTGTCAATTTCAGTTTCTCCCAGTCTGTCATTTTTCCACTCTTGAGTTCAGTTTTTTACATTTCCACATCAATTTCCTTTTTTCCTTTTTTAAAAAACAGTTATTATGAAAATTCATCAGCATTTGACTGCGAATTTCTCCTAATATGAACATTTTTGCATGCAATTTTGTCCAAGATACAATTTTGTCCAAGTAAAGCGCTTCCCCCTGAAAAATGTGTCCTTATATGTCATTTTCACTAACATATGCATTTCAATGCACAATTTGCTCTTGTTTATGCATTTTTGTACACATCATTTGGCACTGCAAAATTTGGAAACGTAAGAATTTAAGGGATGGCTGTGCTTCAGTTTGCATATTGTTCCATAAACTGGAAATTAGGTAGATTCACCTTTAAATATGAACCGAATCAAATTTCTCCCCACCCCACTCCCCTAGATGCCTGGCATCCTATTTTGAATGTCTTTCGGTGACTGAACATCACTATTACCCACCTGCCCTCTTTCTGTAGCCCTTAGCTCTTTTTGTCATGCATCTCGACCACAATACGTTTTTTAAAAGAACAGTTGTCAGAACATATTGACCGGCCTGTGCTGCCTTTTCAACACAAGGAATGTGGTTTGGGCCTTCAGTTAAAGATGTATCTTTTTCAGCAGGCAGCTAGAGGAGGAAAGACCTGATTACTGTTGTTGTTGTTGCTGTCAGTAATTATTCTTTAGTGGTTTGTTACATGTTTCTAATGAATTGTGTTACTTTATGGGGCTTATCACTATAACTAAACAAACAAACCAAAACAGATGAGGATAAAAGAATGTCAGTTCCCCTTCCTTGAGCAAGTTTCCATTGGAAGATGATCCATAAATAATACAAACTAACAAGTAGCAATTCATGCATCCAAACAAATGTAAATGGCTGCTGTTCAGACCTTTTCAGCAAAAGATTTTTCTACATGATTATGGGTGGTAAATAAACTAACCTCCACCACTAGGTGGCACTGCAGGTACTGAACTGCTTTTCTTGCCTAACCATTCATTATGCTGGCCTGGCTAACACATATAGGTCAATTAAACAGATTCAGTAAGAAATAAAATCCTCTTGGGCCTGTATAAAGTCTCATATCTCTTTTCTGAGGAGCCCTAAGTAGACCCACATCCAGTTATTTCACCCCCGACCTTCACCAGAAGGGAAATCTGTGATCCCCTCCCTCAGGGGTTCTCAAAATTCCTACCCCCAGAGCCCACGAGATGCCTGGAAATTACTTGGGTCCACCAGTCATGAAATGGTGACAGAAGGAGGCAGAGTTTGGCATAATCAGCTGACAATTACATCCTTCTCTACCAATACCTAATCCACCTGTGGAAATTGCTACGTTCTTTGCCAGAGCATTTTGCATGTGGCAAGGAGTTCCATAGCTCCACTTTCCTTGTGCTAAGGAGGCATTGTGATTCCGCCTCCCCATTTTATTTGATTCTGCGATATTTTTTTTTCTGATCCTGATGCTCTTCCTTACACCTACAAGCCTTTCAAAGTACTAATACCCATCTCCTGTATTTTCTTATTCCATTCTCACTCAGCTTGTACACTACTCCCAACACCAATACCACACCAGCACCTCCTTTGCCCCTTTCCCCTCAGAGGAGGGAGAACTTCCTTCCCTCCTCAGCCTTGGGACATTGGTGGCTCCCAACCACATTGGTCTAACCAATGCCTATAACAAGGCCAAGGGGTTGGTCAAGCAGGTGAGGGGTCACTGGTCAGACTGTGGTACTAAGACCCATCTGAAAATGCCTCAAGGCCCACGGATGAGTCCTGGCCCTCTGTTCAAGGAACATTGCCCTCATGTTTTTCAGGTTGTCCGGGTCCTTCCTCACCACATAGAACTGTAGAGTTGGAAGAGAAACCAAGAGCCAACCCCCTGCAATGCAGGAATCTCAACCACATTGCACTGCAGCAAAGAACTGCCTGTGCCCCAGTGCCTTCATTCTGCAGTTCACAGTGTTATACCTGTGAAAAGGATCTAGGGGTCTTAGTAGACCACAAGCTTAACATCAGTCAACGGTGTGATGCAGCAGCAAAAAAGAAGCAAATGCTATTCTAGGCTGCATCAGCAGAAGTCTAGTGCCCTGATCAAGGGAAGTAATAGCAGAGCCGTCTTTCCTATTGGGCTTACTGGAGCACTGCGCCAGGGCGCTGGCCCCTTGGGGCGCCCCAGCGAGTGGGGGAGCTGTGCGGCTTTGCCGGTGGCCTCCCCTTTCCCTGGACGCCTATCAGCTGTGCCCCGTCAACCATATGGCTGGCGGGCATGCAGCTTCCTTCCCAAGCCTCCGTAGGAGGAGAGCGATCCCCGCAGAGGCTTGGGGAAAGGTTGCCAACTCTGGGAAAGGAGGTGGGGCGCCAGAGGAATCTTTGAACCACACAGCCGGATATGCTTAAGATTGCCCTGAGTAATAGTCCCACTCTATTCTGACTTGGGCTCCACAATTTAAGAAGGATATTGACAAGTTGGGATGCAGGCAGAAGAGGGTGACCTTGGGCCAGTCACACTTCTCTGAAGTCTCTCAGCCCCACTCACCTCACAGAGTGTTTGTTGTGGGGGAGGAAGGGAAAGGAGATTGTTAGTTGCTTTGAGACTCCTGAAGGGGAGTGATAAAGCGGGATATCAAATCCAAACTCTTCTTCTGCTCTGGAGGGTCGGACTTGAACCAAGGTATTCAAGTTACCCAGCCCCAGCCCACCTTCTGATGCAGTCTTGGGCATAAAAAGGTAAAGGTAAAGGGACCCCTGACCATTAAGTCCAGTTGTGGACAACTCTGGGGTTGCGCTGCTCATCTCACTTTACTGGCCGAGGGAGCCAGCATTTGTCATGTGGCCAGCATGACTAAGCCACTTCTGGCAAACCAGAGCAGCACACGGAAACACCGTTTACCTTCCCGCCGGAGCGGTACCTATTTATCTTGCACTTTGATGTGCTTTCGAACTGCTAGGTTGGCAGGAGCAGGGACCGAGCAACGGGAGCTCACCCCGTCGCGGGGATTCGAACCGCTAACCTTCTTGGGCATAGCTATGGGCAAACTGAGCAGATAGATGATTTTCCCTCCCTGTTTTATAATGAAGCTGAATGTTGACTGATTCGAGTCTGGCAATAGTAAGTACTTCTTCGCACAGTGCATAGACTATAGAATTTGCTCCAGCAAGAGATTGCCACTGTCTTAGATGACTTTAAAATAGGATTAGATAAATTTGTGGAGAATACAGTGATTGATAGCTGCTAGTCATTATGGCCACTGTTCATGGACTGCAGAGGTTGGGCATACATCTGATGTACACACATTTGCTTGCAAAACAGCCATGTAAACCAGGGAGGAAATTTAGTGGGGAGAGTCCCTATATATTTCAAATCCTGCGCTAAGTGACTTTCAATGCCCCTTTAGCATTCCAGCAATAGAGTTCCACTTATGAGCAAGCCATAGGACTCATGGATGAAAACATCTTTTCAATGACAAATCTAACCTGACAATCCTATTAATAGGATTAAGGTTCATTAAGGACATGTTTTGTCATATAAGTCTGCCCCAAATACCCTGGAGGTTTAAGTCTTGCATTGGAACCTGGGGCCTCTTACAGACTAAAATCTAAAGTACATCTTCTGAGAGCTACCTACATTTTTAAAAAACAACATCACCAGACATCACTTTAACCAGAGAATACTATATCAGTTTTATACCAGACTGCCCATCAAAATATATATTTTACATTTACATTCCTGCCCGTCTTCAAAGAAATTCAAGAAAGTGTAATGGGGGCTATTCCATTTTATCTCCCTCAAAAACTCTGAGAGGTAGGTTAGGCTGAGAGAGTTTCACAGCAAAACCGAAACTTGAACCTAGGTTTCCCCGGAATCAAATGGATTCTGGTGCCAGATTCTTCTGTAGCCTGGTTCTGTTCGATTTTATCATTACCCTTGAGCTGAATGTTTGCCAGTTTAAGTAAAAGTTGGTATTCCTCTCTCTTGCAAGCTGAGGCATGACAAATGAGTAGGGGATTTCTGATTCTGCCTGGATGAAGCAAGCAAGTTGAGGTGAACCAGATTTCCTCCATATTTTTTACCATATTTTTTAAACGTGCACGTTCACTACATTCACGGAACTAACGTCACTTCTAATTTGGCCCTGAGTCGCAAAGTCTGACATGCAGTGAAGCAATCGCACTATTTCTTCACTGTAGTTCTGCTTTTGCACAGTTAACACACATGTTGTCAGGAGCTCAAATCTGCAACAGGACTGAAAGTGATGTTTGGGGCTGTGTTTCTTTAGGCCAAGCCTCCACAGAGGCGCCAGCTTGCGAGGATGATGGGGGGGACGCATGATGTCAGGATATTTAGGAGGAGCCAGGGCTCTGCAGTTCACCTCCACGCTTTTTGGACATTGGGGCGGAGGAAGGGGTGTGTGGTGGGGGTGGGCCGCCCCGGGTTTCACCACTGAGGGTGGTGACAAAATGCCCGGCAGCACTCACTGCGGGACCTGCAGCACGCATGAGCCACACATCTCTCCTGGGAGTGACGCGGTGGCTTGGGTGCCTGAAGGCTTTGCTCTGCCCCAAACGGTCTGCCCATTGCCTCCCCCTCAGCTGTAGGGTGGCTGAGTGGGAGGAGGCAGGAAGAATCCTTGGAGCCCCCGTGGAGTGTCCTGTCCTGGCTGGCCCCGCTTCTGGGCGCAGGGCACACACGCCACCCTAGGCGCCCGATCAACTTGCTCCGGCACTGCTGGCCCCCACTCCAAAAATATTCAGGAGAAGCCTCAGCCCCCAGGAGTTGGCACTCCTGCTTTCCAAGCTGGTACCTTCCAGATGTTTTGGATTACAGCTTCCATCAGAAGCCTGCAGGCCGGGGAAGCCTGGTTTAGGCAACAAGAAAAGACCCGTTTTGTATTCTCAGATACAGTGGTACCTCAGGTTAAGAACTTAATTCGTTCTGGAGGTCCGTTCTTAACCTGAAACTGTTCTTAACCTGAGGTACCACTTTAGCTAATGGGGCCTCCCACTGCCGCGTGGTTTCTGTTCTCATCCTGAAGCAAAGTACTTAACCCGAGGTACTATTTCTGGTTTAGTGGAGTCTGTAACCTGAAGCATCTGTAACCTGAGGTACCACTGTATTGTATTCCGTTCTGCCACTGTTGTCCTTTTGCACCAACTGCAAAGTAGGGTCTCGATTTAACGTTTTATTCTAAAGGTTTGCAAGTTTCCACTTTAAAAACAGTGTATAAATAATTTTTTTAAAAAGCACCTAGCAACCATCAATGTACACTTTTAAAAAGCACAAAAGAATCATTGATCAGAGAAACATGCGAAGCACTAAAAAGGGGTGTGTGGAGGAGGAGAAAATGGATGAATCCGGCAGCCTGCATGAAGTGTGGCAGGAGGGTCAAAGAGGAAGAAGAAAATATCTGGATTTGATCCTCACACTGCTGATTTTGTTACTGGGCTCCGTTGAAAGTGTCCCTTCATAACTTGGGACCAATTTACCTGAAGGATATGCTCCATGGCCACTTCAGTCTGTGGAACTTGCACTTGTAGAAGTGCCATGTAATGTTGGTTCCACATTTTCCATGATTCAGTCTTCCACCTATGCTCTGAAGCTCCCTGCTAATTGATCTGTCCTGAGTGCTTTAATAATAATAATAATAATACAGTGGTGCCCCACAAGACGAACGCCTCGCAAGACGGAAAACCCGCTAGACGAAAGGGTTTTCCGTTTTGGAGGCGCTTCGCAAAACGAATTTCCCTATGGGCTTGCTTCGCAAGACGAAATGTCTTGCGAGTTCCTGCGGGTTTCCCCCCCTTTTCCTAAGCCGCTAAGCCGCTTATCAGCTGATCCGCTGATAAGCCGCTAAAAGCCGCTAATAGCGCTAATCCGCTAAGCTGTCAATGGGCTTGCTTCGCAAGACGAAAAAACCGCTATACGAAGAGCCTCACGGAACGGATTAATTTCGTCTTGCGAGGCACCACTGTATAATTTTATTTATATCCTACCCTCCCCAGCCAAAGCCAGGCTCAGAGCGGCTAACAACAGTAAAAACAGCACAGTTTACATAAAATCACAGTCAATTAATTGAAATACATTCTATTTTTTTTTAAAATATTTTTATTAATTTTACAGGATACAGAGATACAGAAAAGAAAAACAGATAAAAGAAAAAGAATATAAAAGTTTCAAATTTCCGTAATCCTTTTATCAAATCTACTGGACTTCCCCACATCCTCCAGACCTTGCATTATTTATAATACAAACTTCAGCAATTTGTCATCTTATTTCATAACTTATTGTATCTTTCAATTTATCATGTTATCAAATTCCAAATATTGTACACCAATTCTTATATATTTTAATTAAAACACAATAAAATTATTTCCTAATTCCACCTCAAATTTCTTGTACCTTAATTTTCATTTCACCTAATTGCTATTGCTGGGGCTAAGATTTCCTAAAAGGTGCATTTTCTTAGCATTCATACAATTTATAATGTTTTTGTAGATAGTCCTTAAATTTTTTCCAGTCCTCTTCCATTGCTTCTTCTCCCAAGTCTCGGATTCTGCCAGTCATTTCAGCCAATTCCATATAGTCCATCAACTGCGTCTGCCATTCCTCCAGCGTGGGTAAATCTTGTGTCTTCCAATGCTTTGCGATGAGAATTCTTGCTGCAGTAGTAGCATACATAAAAAAGGTTCTATCCTTCTTTAACACATTCTGGTCTACAATGCCCAGAAGAAAGGCCTCCGGTTTCTTAGGTAAGGTATATCTAAATACCTTTTTTAGCTCATTATAAATCATCTCCCAGAAGGCCCTCACTTTCGGACATGTCCACCAGAGGTGAAAGAATGTCCCTTCCGCCTCCTTACACTTCCAACATTTATTATCAGACAGGTGATATATCTTAGCAAGCTTGACTGGGGTCATGTACCACCGGTATATCATTTTCATAATATTTTCCTTCAAGGCACTACATGCCGTGAATTTCATTCCGGTGTTCCATAACCTTTCCCAGTCTTCAAACATAATGTTGTGTCCAATATCCTGTGCCCACTTTATCATGGCGGATTTGACTATCTCGTCCTGTGTGTTCTATTTAAGCAGCAAGTTGTACATTCTGGAGAGCAGTTTATTTTTTGGTTCTAACAATTCTGTCTCTAATTTCGATTTTTCCACCTGGAATCCCACCTTTTTGTCCACTTTAAAAACCTCCTGAATTTGGGCATAATGCAACCAATCTCGCACCTTGTTTTTTAATTTTTCCAAGCTCTGTAACCTCCAATTGTCTCCAATTTTTTTCAATTATTTCCCAATATTTTGGCCAATAGGCCTCCATATTGAGTCTCTTACGTGCCTTGGCCTCCACCGGTGAAAGCCACCTTGGGGTCTTACTTTCCAATAAGTCTTTGTATTTTGTCCAGACCATAAAAATTGCTCTTCTAACAATATGGTTTTTAAACAGTTTATGAACTTTAACCTTGTCATACCACAAATATGCATGCCATCCAAAAGCATTATCAAACCCTTCCAGATCTAGGACATCAGTGTTCTCCAGCAAAATCCAATCTTTCATCCAGCAGAAGGCTGCAGATTCATAATATAACCTCAAGTCTGGCAGGGCAAATCCCCCTCTTTCTTTCGCATCAGTTAAAATTTTAAACTTTATTCGGGGCTTTTTGCCCTGCCAAACAAACTTAGAAATATCCTTCTGCCACTTTCCAAAACATTCCACCTTGTCCACGATCTGTAGGGTCTGAAACAAAAATAACATTTTCGGCAATACATTCATCTTTATAGCTGCTATTCGACCTAACAAGGAAAGTTTCAATCTTGACCAAATTTCCATGTCTCGTTTAATTTCTGACCAACATTTCTCATAATTATCTTTAAACAAATTCAAATTTTTGGAGGTCAGATACACCCCTAGGTATTTCACTTTTTTAACCACATTTAATTCTGTCTCTTTCAGGAACTCATCTGTTTCTGTAGATGTCAAATTTTTTGCTAAAACCTTAGTCTTTTGTTTATTCAACTTGAATCCCGCCACTCGACCAAAATCAGAAATTAATTCTAAAACTCTTTTAGAACTAGAGACTGGCTCCTGTAATGTTAATACCAAGTCATCTGCAAATGCTTTCAGTTTGTATTGTTTCACTCCGACCTCGATTCCTTGTACCAACCGGTCCTTTCTGATCATGTTCAATAGCACCTCCAGGACTGAAATAAATAATAGAGGTGATAGGGGGCACCCCTGTCGTGTCCCTTTTTCTATTTTGAACTCCTCTGTCACCACATTGTTAACAATCAATTTAGCTTTTTGCTCTGAATAAATTGCTTCTATTCCATTTTCAAACCCCCGTCCCACTCCCATCCCTTCCAAATTTTTCTTCATAAACATCCAAGAAATGTTGTCAAAGGCTTTCTCCGCATCAATAAATATTAACACCGCTCTAGTGTTAAGATTTGTTTGTAAAAGTTCCAAAATGTCAATGATGTTTCTTGTGTTATCAAACAAATGCCTACCAGGGAGAAAGCCTGCCTGGTCCTTATGAATCACTTCATTAAGGACTTTTTTAAATCTATTTGCCAAAATGTCCACAAAGATTTTATAATCCACATTTAGGAGTGAGATGGGACGGTAGTTCTTAAGTTGGGTCTTTTCAGTTTCTAGTTTAGGTATCAATGTGATGAAAGCTTCTTTCCACGTTTCCGGTGCCTTCCTCCCCTCCATAATCTGATTACAGACCTCCATCAAGGGTTGTATCAAGTAGTCCTTCAAAACCTTGTAATATTTGGAGGTAAGTCCATCAGGGCCTGGAGATTTGCCTAGTTGGAGGTTCTGTATGACACTTTCGATTTCCTGCCGTGTAATTTTACCATTCAGGATTGTTCTCATTTCCTGGGGTATTTTTTGTAATCCATTGGTTTTGACATATTGATCCACCTCAAACTCTTTCTGCAGCCCTTGTGCATAAAGTTCTTTGAAATATCTCTGGAAACACTTTCTAATTTCCTCGGGTTTCTGAACAATTCTCCCTTCAATCTCTAGATTTGTAACTATATTTAATTTTTGTCTTTTTTTTCAACTGCCATGCTAGCAGTTTCCCACACTTGTTAGCTGATTCAAAAGATCTTTGTTTCATTTGCTTAATTTTCCATTCCACTTCTTGGTTTATCAATTTCGAATATTGTGCTTGGAAAAATTTCACTTCTCTCAGCACTTCCTTCGACTTAGGCCTAGATCTTAATTTTTTCTCTCCTTCTCTTATTTTCTCCAATATCTTCTCCTTCTTTTCATTCCAGAGTCTTTTCTTTATCGTATTTTGTTGTATTAGAAACCCTCTCATGACTGCTTTGCTTGCGTCCCAGATTGTTCTTTTTTCCACCGTAGTGTTTAAGTTTATCTCAAAATAGTCCTTTAGAGTTTTTTGGGCCTTCTTAACAATCTCCTGGTCCCTTAATAAGGTGTCATTCATTTTCCATCTAAAGGATCCGGTTATGTTAAGTCTCAGTTCCACTTTCAGAGCATTATGGTCGGAGCAAGTTTTTGGGCAGATTTCCACTTTTCTAGTCTTAGGTACCAGTCCTCTAGTTGTCCATATTTGGTCGATTCGTGTCCATGTCAGATGAGCTTCAGAAAAGAAAGTTCCTTCTTTTCCTAAGGGGTTCTTAACCCTCCATATGTCAATTAAGTCCATATTGTCAGTCATTTCAAAGAAAGTTTTAGGTAGTCTGCCATCTTTCGTTATGTTAGCACTTTGCGACTTATCCATGTTTACAGATACGACCCCATTCATATCGCCCAACATAATAATGTTGTTGTAGTCTAAGTAGTCCAGCATAATCTCATGCAGCTTCCTGAAGAATTCCGATTTTCCATCGTTTGGTGCATAAATTCCTAATATCAAAAAATTTTCTCCTTGTGTTTGAATTTCAATCGCCAAAATTCTGCCTAGTTCATCTTTAAATAAAAATTTCGGTGACAGGCTCTCCTTTGCATATATCACCACTCCTCTTTTCTTGACTTTATCCGAAGAAATGAATTCCTGGCCTAACCTTTTGTTAATTAACACTTTCCTATGGAGCCTTGTCACATGGGTTTCTTGCAGGCAAATAATGTCCAATTGTTCTTTTTTCAAGATATGAAACACTTTTCTTCTTTTTTTCCGGGGAGTTTCCGCCATTTATGTTCCAACTAAGCAGTTGCAGAGACATCCTGGATCAATTCGTAAGTCTTACAATGGGGTATCTTGATTTTCCTCCGATCCCGGTGGTGGTAATGCTGGTCCAGCTCCAGGTGTAGGTTCCGGTAGTGGCGGTGGCCAAGAAGCTGCTGCCCCCTTTTGGAGGTCTTCCCCGTGGTCGTGTAGGAACTTCTGCTGGTCCTCTGGTGTTTTAATTCTTACTTTCCTTCCTTTGTAGGTAAATGATAGTCCTTGCGGAAACTCCCACCTATAAGGGATTGCGTTGTATCTCAACAATTTTGTCAGTTCTAAATATGAGGCTCTAAGATCCAAAAGCTGTTTGGGTATATCTCTGTAAATTTCAGCCTTTTTACCTTGTATCTCCAAAGATTTTTTAAAATGTAGGCCTAGTATCTTGTCTCTTTCTTCTCTTGATCTCAAGATGACCAAACAGTCTCTGGCCTTGTCTTTCTTTACCGATCTACCCAGTCTGAATGCCGTCACAATTTTAAAGTCTTTATCTTCTTCTATTCCCCAGAACTTGGAAAATAAAAGTGTCAAAAATCCCTCCAAATTACCTTCCTCCGATTCTGGGATGGCCCTCAGCCTGAGGTTATTCTCCTTATTTTTCAGTTCAACCATTGACAGGTAGGCTTGCTGTTCCCCTACCTGTCTTTGCCTGTCTTTTCTCCCTTAATCTCATCAACCTTTTTGTTCGCTTGCTCTGCTTTTTGAAAGGCTTCCTCAGCTAATTTATGATTTTCAGCTGTTGCTTCTTGCAAATTCTCAATTGCTTGGGTATGCTGGGAAACCTTTTCAGACAGTTTACTAATAGAGGATGTTGCTTGGTCAATTTTTGTTGATTGTTTGTCCACCTTTTGGTTCAAAATTGCTAATTGCTCCAAAATTTGTTTAAAAACTGCTTCAGACCCTCCTGCTGCCATATCTTCTGCAGCAGGCTGTTCAGCTTCCACCTCCTGTGCTGTCAGCACAGTTGGGACAGATGATCTCCGTTGATGAGTTAAAGTTGTTTGAACGAGTTGCACAGCTTTTTTTTCTTTTTCTTTAGCTTTAGCTGCTCTTGTTTTCCCTGTGCCGCTCATTCCCCACCTGCCTCTGTTCAAGGTCAAATTATCTTTTATTCCATGGGATAGACAAGTCCAGAATGTAAACAATTAAACCTCAGAAAGTCCAAACAAAGTGTAGTTCCCAGGCCTCTATATCTCCACAATCCACTAGGGGGGGTATCTCACAGTTTCAAGGAAGGGAATAATTTTTCCGCCATTAAAGTTCCTATATTCCCTATGTTAAATCCTTATAGTTCCGAGACAAAAGGAAAGTTCCCAAAAGTTCCCAAAAGCCTTCTATTTCTTAAAGGAAAGCCACAAGGTAACAAGAAAGGTGACAGCAACAATGTTTAAGTGTTGAGACCTCAATGCGTGTAACAGTTTAAACTCTTGCAACAGTAATCCGCAGTTTGACAGCTCTCTTGCGCGCTGGCAGCCCGACGGCTTGGTTGTCCCTTTTAAATCCAAAAGCAAAGGAAAAACAAGAAGAAAGTTCCAAAAGCAGATCCCACAGGTTTAAGAATAATTTCTCCTTTATCCTTTAACTAAGTCTGTAAATGCACAATAGTTCCACTTTTACGATCTCCTTTAAACTCCTCAGCATTCCTCAGAGTCTTTGCTTTGATCTGTTTAGCAAGATCGGGAGACGGACTTCCTGTTACTCGCCTCCCGTTTTCGGCCGAATTTCCAAGTTTTAAATTTTGGATCCAGATTTTAATACCCCTTACTCACGGGTAAATTACAGCCAATCCGATGTTTTTCAGGAAGAAAGGTCGGCGCTCATCGGCAGCAGCTGCGCGGCTTTGCATCCACGGAAAGAGCGATGAACTCACAGTGCCGCTCCCCCTTTCACATTCCGGAGCCCCTTACGGGGTCCCTTCTGCGCTTCTGGGGGGGTTTCTGGCACCCGCCGAGTCCCACGGCCACAGGCTCACTCTGCCTGCGGTTTTTCTTGATGGGTCTCCGCTTTGCCGCAGCGGACGACCCTTTTCCGCGGAGCCCCTCTTCACAGCGTAAAGAGGACCACCATTGCCGTTTCGCGTCGCCTCCGGAAGAAATACATTCTAAAATCAAATCTATTGAAATACATTCTAAAATCAATTCAGAATCAAATTAATGGCAACCATTGGGCTAGGGTTCTGTGAAGAATACAGAAGGATAAAGGGGGTCGGACTGCACCTTGACCAAAGACCTAGTGGAACAGCTCTGTCTTGCAGGCCCTGTGGAAAGATGTCAAGTCCCGCAGGGCCCTAGTCTCTTGTGACAGAGTGTTCCACCAGATCGGGGCCACAGCTGAAAAAGCCCTGGCTCTGGTTGAGGCCAGCCTAACCTCCCTGGGATCTCCAAGATGTTTTTATTTGAAGACCATAAGGTCCTCCGTGGGACATACCAGGAGAGGTTAGAGATTCTTGCATTGCAAGACTTTGACTAGATGTTCCTTGGGGTCTATTCTATGACATAGGTATATCAATATGCACCCCGATACATATATTTTTTTCTTAATACCGATTGCTTCAACCATTTTCTTCTGATGGGACTCTATGATTTGAAATAAACCAGTTTGAATCTAGCCCATGCCACCTGGCCCTGCTGTACAGTACATCTGCAGTCCTGCCACTGCCCTGCTGTATCCTAATGATGCTGACCCAGAGGCCACATGAAAAATGTGGCTTCAAAGAGCGTATTTGAAGGAAAAGAGAGGGGGCAAACTGTAGGTGCTCCCATAGGATCAGAGGCAACAAGGGAAAGTGGGAGGAGATGCTTTTAAAAAGCAGCAGGCTTTAGGGTGGTTGTGTTGAACAAATCAAGATTACAGGTGGCGATCCTGGAGAGATTCAGTTCATTTCACCTTTTAATGTAATTTGCACTTCTTCAAACAGTACGCAGCCAAAATGCAGCCATAGTTCAAAATCTGCCCTTCTTCAAATTCTGTTTGTTGGTACAAATGCACGTACACAAGGGGGGAGTGTGCATTACAGTGCATTCAGCAATATGCAGTGATGCATTCTATTAAGGGGAACGGATGCAAACTTGATCTTGAGATTGGGAAAAACAAGAAACCGAGAGAAACCAACATTGACAAATGTGTCCATCCCTTCTTACAGGCAGGGGGATGTATTGAAAAATGGAGGGCACATCACCACACAATCTGTAAGCTTGTCCTTTGCCCTCATCAAGCACATCCACATTTGGGTAAAAGCAAAATACATTGTGTCGGTGGGTTTGAAGAACCTAACCCGAGTCATGTTTTGCACCGGTCATGTTTTGCGTCCTACTTGTCCGTTACTTTATTTTAGCCTATAGAGCATGATTTGCAGTGGTAGTCGGATGCCAAAAGACTTCTCCGCCTCCATGCGCCCTGAGAAAAATGGTTCCCAACCCCCAAGGTCTGGCAAAGTGAATATTACGAGACCTGACAGCTCCTGCGAAGATTTTTTCCTAACTTTTCTTTAAGTTGCGCCTTAACAAGGTGCCTGCGCATGGGCCCAAGTTTAACGCTTTCCCCCTGCTGTTCCATAGCCTCGGTGATTGTAACCCTAAGCAATTATGAATGAAGGACCCCAAGGATTCAATAATTGGTTACCTGAGGACATTTCTGAATGTGTCAGATTCCCTGTGGATTGTTAATGTCATTACCAAAGCTTAATTTATACAGAAACCAAAAGGCTGCAGAGAAAACTTCCGAGCACTTAATTGGGCCATCGCTTCAGATAAATACTTAATTCAATTATTATTATTTTTAAAAACCAAAACATGTGCAGGAAAAATATCAGTACCAACACTTAACACTGCTATCCTGACATTGTAAAAGCTTGTTTCATTGATTATTTGGACAAGTGCATCTTGAATTGGATTTTGGCTTGATGCAGTTGGTCACTATGGCAGGAAACAAGGGGGAATAGACTGACAAGGGTTCAGCGTTATAATCTGGAACCAGAACATTGGTGCTATGACATGTTACAGGGTTTCAGCAAGAAGTCGCAGGACATGTACTGATTGGAAACTAAGCAATATGACTGCCCTGAAAGTTTTCAGGCACAAATAATATTAAAACTGGGATAGGCAAATCATCTGTAGATGATTTGGTAATTACAGTACAGTGGTACCTCGGGTTAAGTACTTAATTCGTTCTAGAGGTCCGTTCTTAACCTGAAACTGTTCTTAACCTGAAGCATCACTTTAGCTAATGGGGCCACTGCTGTGCGATTTCTGTTCTCATCCTGAAGCAAAGTTCTTAACCCAAAGTACTATTTCTGGGTTAGCGGAGTCTGTAACCTGAAGCGTATGTAACCCGAGGTACCACGGTAAAGGTAAAGGTAAAGGTAAAGGTAAAGGTAAAGGTAAAGTTAAAGGTAAAGGTAAAGGTAAAGGTAAAGGTAAAGGTAAAGGTAAAGGTAAAGGGACCCCTGACCATTAGGTCCAGTCGTGACCGACTCTGGCTTTATTGGCCGAGGGAGCCGGCATACAGCTTCCGGGTCATGTGGCCAGCATGACTTAGCCGCTTCTGGCGAAACAGAGCAGTGCCCGGAAACGCCGTTTACCTTCCTGCCAGAGCAGTACCTATTTATCTACTTGCACTTTGGCGTGCTTTCAAATTGCTAGGTTGGCAGGAGCAGAGACCGAGCAATGGGAGCTCACCCTGTCGCAGGGATTTGAACCGCGACCTTCTGATCGGCAAGTCCTAGGCTCTGTGGTTTAACCCACAGCGCCACCCTCTCCCTAAAGTGATAGAAAAAAACCCAAAAGTATGGACAAATGGCAGGGTTTAAATTGAATAAAAACAAAACTAAATTATTAGTCAAAAATCTTAGAGAATCAGAAAAGATGGAACTCTCCCAGAGTTTGAATATAGAAAGCCATAAAAAAGTAAAGTATTTAGGAAAATGGTTAACAAACAGGAATCTCAATATATATAAAGAAAATTATGAAAAAATGTGGAATGAAATGAAAAGGAATCTAGAAATTTGGAGTAGGGTGACTCTTTCTTTTTTAGGAAGAATTGCAGCAATTAAAATGAATACATTGCAAAAAATGTTGTTCCTCTTTCAAACAATACTGACAAAAAGTAATAGCATTTGCTTCAAAAAATGGCAAAAAGATATTTCAAAATTTATCTGGAGGGGGGAAAGACTGAGAATAAAACATAAAATACTTACAGATGTAAAAGAAAGAGGGGGCTTTTCCCTTCCAGATTTCAGAATTTATTATGAAGCAGCTTGCCTTACTTGGATTCTGGATTGGATCAAATTGGAGAAAGAGGCGGCAATAGAACTGGAGGGACATGATAACAGATTTGGCAGGCATCTATATTTGTGGTATGGAAAAATGAAAGTACATAAAGGATTTCACAATCATATAATAAGAAAATCTTTAATAAAAGTTTGGGAAAAATATAAAGACTTATTAGAAGAAAAAACTCCATGGTGGTTATCACCTATTGAAGCACTATTATTTAAAATTACAACAAAGAAAGAAATATGGCCAACATATAGAGATCTATTAATTGAACAGGAAGGAAAGCTAAAATTAAAGGATTATGAGGAGTTGAAGGAATACCTTCAAAGCTGGCTACAACATAGACAGATAAATGAAATCTTTAAGGAAGATAATAAGAAAGGATTTGGTTATACAATTTCTAGATTCCAAAGAGAGATAATAGATGACAATTTCACATTACTTAAGAAAGCGTAAAGTTTGTTATTGGAATGGGAAACTAAGGAGGAAGAAGTTAAGTCAGTAATGATTAAGTGGGCACAAGATGTGGGCATAATATACAATTTGAAGAATGAGAAAAACTTTGGAAAGTAAATATGAAATTCACAGACTGTATTTTATTGAAAGAGAATTACATGAAAATGATGTATAGATGGCATATAACACCGATTAAGCTGGCCAAAATGTATAGAACAGAAATAACTGTTGGAGATGTAAAAATAAGGAGGGTACCTTTTATCATACGTGGTGGGAATGTAGTATCATAAAAAAAAATTGGGAGAAGATATATAACAAACTGAAAAAAATGTTTAAAATGACGTTTGTTAAAAAAAAGAAGCATTTTTAATAGGTATTTCTGATCAAGAATGCTGAAAGAGAAATGGAAAATATTCATGTACGCAACAACAGCAGCAAGAATCCTAATAGCACAAAACTGGAAGACTGGAGAAATACCTTCGAAAGCACAATGGCAGGAAAAATCGAAGAATTATGCAGAATTAGCAAAGCTAACGGATAAGCTACATAAAAAAGACAATAGTGATTTTAAAAAAGAATGGGAACCTTTCATAAACTATCTGCAGAAACAACTGAAAGAAATGGACTCGGTCGCAGGATTTGAATAAACATTCACAACTTTATTTAACAAAATGAATGAAGAATAACATTGTAATAACATTTTGACAGATAAGGAATAGCAGATTGTATCATTTGATGTAGCAAACCAGAGGGGTAGCTGAAGGATGTCAACGGGAGGGGGGGGATGTAGAATGTATGTCTGGAAATGATTTTGATATTTGTTGTTAGAAAAGAAAACTAATAAAAATTATATACAAAAAATAAAATAAAAATGGGATCACATGTAACTGCCCCAATACCATCATGAGCACAAGCAATCATGAATGCATAATAAACAAGATGTCTGGAGAGGCTTCTTTTAGTTTTGGTGGCAGCGATGGTTGGGCTTATCTTGGAGGTCCCAGGCCACAGAGAGGTTAGGCTGGCCTCACCCAGAGCCAGGGCTTTTTCAGCTGTGGCTCCAATCTGGTGGAACGCTCTGTCACAAGAGACTAGGGCCCTGCGGGACTTGACATCTTTCCACAGGGCCTGCAAGACAGAGTTGTTTCGCCTGGCCTTTGGCCAGGGCACAGCCTAACCCTCTCCTTTGCCAATCCTCACAGAACTCTAGCCCAATAGTTGCCATTAATCTGATTTGAACTGATTTTATAATGAAATGATTTTAGAATGTTGTATCATTTTACTGTTGTTCTCCGCTCTGAGCCTGGCTTCGGCTGGGGAGGGCGAGATATAAATAAAATTTTATTATTATTATCTGTGTTCATTTCTTGGGCTTCATTTGTAACTCTGGCAATGCCACAAACACATGACAAATGGGGATCTGCTCTTTTTGGTCTACATATCTGGAAGACCAACCCCTTTGATGCCTATCAGGTATAGAACTACTGAGCTGCGCAGAGAGATACAAGTGATAAACAAAACCAACATGGGGTCTTAGCAGTGGTGGACATCCATTTTGGGGGGCCCTGAAGCTTGAATTGTTATGGGGACCCCTCCACAACCCCCAACAAGCTCCAAGTAACTACCATTATCTTCTTCAATGGGATTGTTTACAACATCTGTGCTACTGAAATATATCCAACAAAAAAATTAATCAATTTGAGTTGTGCGACTCAAATTGGGTCTACTAGACCCATCCCCCCCCCCCAAAGCAATGTAGATTAAGTCAGGGAAATGTAGCCCCACAAAGTGCTGAGCAACTTCTGATCCAGATTCCTTTTGCCCCTCAGAGAAGTATAATTCCCAGAGTTCCCTAAGCCAGTTTGAGCTTGCAGTGTGGATATGCACGTTCACTGCGGTCAGAAGTAGGAAGATGAATTTGGTTTAATCCCCAATTAAACTAATGTATCCGTCTCCCTGATTCAAATGGCTCTGAATTTTGCTTGCATTACCACTGGATTAAAAGGGAGCATTACAACGGGAAAGGGAATTTCAAAGTGCACCACATTCATTTGGCTGAGTGGTTTGAGGAACGGAGCATTTCAAACCTTTGAAGAATGCCATGTTTTATACATGAAGCGTTTACTTTTCCATTTCCTTCACCTAAGGACGGCCCCAGTTTTCTTGCCCCAGGTAAATCAATTCCCTCTTTTGGCAACGCCTTAAATCAGGGGTGGGGAACATGTGGCTTTCCAGATGTTGATGGACTGCTACAAATTCCACCCTCCCTCATCATTTGCCATGCAGGGCTGATGGCAATTGGAGTTCAGCATCTGGGGAGCCAGGGGTTCCCCATCCCTGCCTTAAAATGTTCAGGATGCCCAAGGGTTCCTTCCACTATTTATATCAGTTAGTAAACTGATCATAAAGACAAAATTATGATGTTCCATTTGCTCAAGTCCAAAATACATATGAGGCTAAATCTACCTTTGCCAAGCTAGAATCTCTCCAGATGTTTTGGCCTACAACGTCCATCAGCCCCAGTTGTGTGCACACTTGGTTTTCAGTTCTTTCATACTCCCTCTCAACAGTCTGCCTGCTTTCTGCCTTAGTCCTCTCTGGGCTGTATTTGGCAGTTTCCCACTTAGATTCCCCCCTCTATCTATCTATCTATCTATCTATCTATCTATCTATCTATCTATCTATCTATCTATCCTGTATATGGAAGTGAGAGCTGGACCATAAAGAAGGCTGATCGCTGAAGAATTGATGTTTTTGAATTATGGTGCTGGAGGAGACTCTTGAGAGTTCCATGGACCGCAAGAAGATCAAACCTCTCCATTCTTAAGGAAATCAGCCCTGAGTGCTCACTGGAAGGACAGATCCTGAAGCTGAGGCTCCAGTACTTTGGCCACCTCATGAGAAGAGAAGACTCCCTGGAAAAGACCCTGATGTTGGGAAAGATGGAGGGCACAAGGAGAAGGGGATGACAGAGGACGAGATGGCTGGACAGTGTTCTCGAAGCTACCAGTATGAGTTTGACCAAACTGCGGGAGGCAGTGGAAGACAGGAGTGCCTGGCGTGCTCTGGTCCATGGGGTCACGAAGGGTCAGAAACGACAAAACGACTAAACAGCAACAACAAGAAAATGTTGTGCTTCTGCAAACATTGGGGTTACCCTGGATCTGCCAGTGCCTCCTTGTTGCGCACAACTCTTGACAATTGGGCTCTATTTATTTTAATTTATTATTACATTTATGTCCCACCTTTTCCTCCAAGGAATCTAGGGTGGTATACATGGTTCTCACCCACCCCATTATCCTCACACAACAACCCTGTGAGGTAGGCTGTTCTGAGAGACAGTGGTTGGCCCAAGGCTACCTAGTGATCTTCATGGCTGAGTGCAGATTCAAACCCACATCTCCCAAGTCCTGGTCCAATACTGTTACACCACAGTGATATGCCACTGTGCAATTCTTGACTTAATTCATGTCTCTTGCGCTTTCTCATCTCCTCTTTGTAACGGTTGTTTCTCACACAGACCTGCCAAGTGCACTCATCGAAGACTCACCACTTCAAGTGAAGTGTCCATTCTGAGGACCACCCCACAGCTCTTAGGAAAGCTTTAAGTATTTAATACCCTCCAACATTCCTCTGGTGAAAATAGGGACGTTCCATTCCATAATGATAATTCTACTATTTATACCCCACACATCTTACTGGGTTGCCCCAGTCACTCTGGGCAGCTTCCAACAGATATAAAAAAGGTAATAAAACATTAAACATGAAAGAACTTCCCTATACAGGATTGTTTTCAGATGGCTTGGGGGTCAGATAACCATCGGTGTCAACTTTTCCCTTTTCTTGTGAGGAATCCTATAAGGGAATTTCCCTTTAAAAATAGGAAGCGTTGACAGCCATGCAGATAACGCCATACCCTCCAACATTTCTCCACTGAAAATAGAGGCATCCTAAGGAAAAGGGGGACATTCTAGGATTGATCCGAAACTGGGGCAGATTCTCTAAATCAGGGACGTCCCTGGAAAATAGGGACACATCGAGGGTCTGGTATCTGCAAACTCCTGGAGTCAAAACAGTGGTGATAGGCCCATTTGCAGTGTAACCAGACAACAAACTCACAACGATATAGGCCTCTTTGTTCCTTTTGGTCTGTAAACAAATGGATAGGGAACTGTAGCACTACGGCCATTGAACCAGCCCCACTGGCATCCAAGCCTTCAGCAGGATATCTGGAAAGGAGAGGTTATGGGTGGGGTTCAAGTAGTGAGTGCCATTAGCAGAAGCCCTTTACCCCCATCTCTTCCCCCATGCCCCACCAAAATTGTCTTGGGGTAAGTCAGAGAATGCTTGGAACACTGCACAGCAGGGAGAAAAAGGCAATTGTTTTGTCTGGCAAACCAAAATGCTTGACCTGACAGAATGATGACCTTAGCACAGCATTGAATTCCTACTTCTGTGCATACAATTCTATGTGCATGGGCTCTCCATGTTGACCACACAAGGCTGCCACTCCTGTGGATCTGCAGCTTTTGGAGTTAGTCCTAAAGAACATGCCCACCTGGAACAACATCGTTATGAGATTGTGGCTGGGCTGGACCCCACCACACACATACACACAATTGATGGTTTGGTCCAATCCTGACCAGGCATATCCTGTGCGAACCAGTGGCAAAGTGATACATGCTGAAGTGCAGGTGCCCTTCATGACCGATCCCATAGACACACCTCCTTAACCATGCTCCTTCTAAGACGCCACAGCAAAAGCGAGCTTTCGACTAACAATGTTTCAGTACCAAGCTACCATTTTTCTCACCCCACTTTCCCCAATATGAACCCATCCAGACCCTTTGCTCTTCCTCTCAGGTTATTCTCTGGGTGCCCTCCCCACCAGGAAGTTTGAAGGATGGTGACAAGGTGAGGGCCTTTTCGGTTGTGGCTCCCCACCTGTTGAATGCTCTTCCCAGCAAGGTCTGCCTGGCACCATCATTAACATCATTTTCGCAACACTTGAAAAACTCTCTTCTCCCCAGGCATTTGATGGATTCTGGTTATTTTTCTGTCTATCAGTGGTAAGTTTTAGCTGCTGAAGTTTTGCTGCTGTTTTATAGGGCCTGTTTTGTTGATTAGTGCATGGCTTTTATTGCAATACATTTATGTCAAGCATGAGACTCGTAATCTCAGGGTAATGCGTTTGAGTCCCAAATCAGGTCAAAGATTCCCGCATTGCAGGGGGTTGGGCTAGATGATCCTTGTGGTCCCTTCCAACTCTAGGATTCAAACTTCAAATTTTGTTTCAGCTGAAACGATACATAAAGATCAGGCTGACTTTCTCCCTGGTAGACACTTATCTGACAATATGAGGAATGTAATTAATATTTTGGAAAAGTTACAAGTGAACATCAATACAGAAGCAGTTTTGATATTTGTAGATGCGGAGAAAGCCTTTGACAATATTTCTTGGAGTTTTATGAAGAAAAATCTTCAGGGGATGGGAGTAGGGCAAAATTTTGAAAACGGTATAGGTGCGATTTATTCTGAGCAAAAGGCTAAACTGATAGTTAACAATGTGGTGACGGAAGAGTTCAGGATTGAGAAAGGGACACGACAAGGCTGCCCAGTTTCCCCATTGCTTTTTATTTCGGTCTTGGAAGTTTTGCTAAACATGATAAGAAGGGACCATTTGATTCAGGGTATCCAGGTCGAAGTTAAACATTATAAACTTAAAGCCTTTGCAGATGACCTTGTATTGACATTACAGGAGCCAATATCTAGCACTAAGAGGGCTCTAGAATTAATCCAGGAATTTGGTCAAGTGGCAGGTTTTAAATTAAACAAGTCAAAAACTAAGGTTTTGGAGGAATTTTTTTTTTCAAACTTCAAATTTCAAGCTTGTAGGCTCCTTATGTGGCAAGAGAAACCTTAGAGTAAGAACTGGAACCCGTCAAATCTCACTGCTTGAATTGGAGCATGTGTAACAATACTGTACTCTCAGAATGTGAGCTGAACTACTAACACAGGATTTTTCTTGTAGCTTTATACTGCTGAACAGTAAACAAAATACAGATAGAAAGTCACCCAGCCTCTCTCTCTATACTTAGAAACTAAGTCCAGCTGTTAAAACCTAATAACCAAGATTTAGCCATCATGTCATTCAGTTGCAGACTGTAGTCACGCAATGTTCTGGCCTGGTGATGAAAAACACTTCAGACTTATATAAAGCTTTAAACTTCCCGTTGAAAAGGCATTAGGCTCTCCAGGTAGCTTTGCCATTCGCCTCACCTGCTTCCACTAATGTTCAGATACACACCTTTTAAGACATTCCCATTTATATGTTAGTGGGTGACAGAACATTAGATCTGCGTTAGACTTGGCTCAGGGGAGTGTTCATCTCTGTTATGGCACCCTGGCTGTGGAACTCCTTTCCACTGGAGACAGTTGTGTTGTGTCCCCCCCGCCCCTGGCCCCAATAACAGCCTTTCTTTTCCTAGGGGCCTCTGGAGGAGACTGGTGTTTCTGCTGCCGAATTGTTGCTGTTTTTCAGGTGTGGTTTTTATGGGTTTGGTCTGTTTTCTTTGATATGCTGCATTTTAACGAAAGGTTGGATATACTGTGGATTTGGGGGGAGAGAAAGGGGGGGTAAGGCAAGTGGAAGGCTACTTGCAGCTGCTCTCGCCTCCCTTCACCCCCAAGGCATCAGCAGCACTGAAGATCTCAGTTATACATTGCCAATAAAGAGGACAAAAGTGGGGCAGGGAATTCACATTCAACTCGCAGAGGCATCTTTAAATGTATACACATGCAAATTGAGAAATAATTTAAATAGTACTATAGTGGAAAAGACTAGTGGGAAATACAGTGAGTGTGTGATCTGTGTGCCTGTACAACATGCTGCCAGGGTGCTCACTGCTGGTGGGCAATTTAGGGGCCTCACCTGTTCTCCCTGAATAATGGTTCTTTATCTTTAAACCAGGCCTGGACTGAGCAGCCCTCCATCTTTGAACAGAGGACTGCCCTCTGAAAACTAGCCCTCTCTCCCTAAAAGGTGTCACACACTTCATTTATATATCCCAAGGTGTTGTTTAATGCACAGGAGCAGGGACACCAAAAAAGAAATATTCAACCTGTTGCTGAAAACAGTCAGGGGTTTCTGGTAAATCAGGTTGGAGAGGACAACAATTCTACCGTACTTTTCCACATATGTGTGTGTGTAATAATACATACATACACACACACACACTAATAATAATAATAATAATAATAATAATAATAATAATAATACGTTATTATTTGTACCCGGCCCATCTTATTTGTTTCCCCAGCCACTCTGGGTGGCTTCCAAAAAAGATAAAAAATACATTAAAATGTCACACATTAAAAACTTCCCTAAACAGGGCTGCCTTCAGATGTCTTCTAAAGGTGTATATGTATATGTATTCTCTCTCTCTCTCCACACAGATAAGTAGTCAAGAACACACACACATATATATCTTTAGGTTAATATTTAAACAATCTATGTTGTTCCCTCTTGTACTGATTGCAACCCCAACATGGGACATTTTACATTTTGTTTAAAAATGGTGGGCTACTGCAGGGGTCAGCAAACTCTTTAGGGAGGGGGCTGGTTCACCATCCCTCAGACCTTGTGGCGGGCCAGACTGCATGCGCGCACAACAGAGGGGGGCTTCTCTCACCCCAGCCTCTCTCCTCCCCCTGCTTTCCTTCCTCCTCCGCTCTGCCTGTGGTTGGGAGCCGGCAGTGGTGGAGGCCCCACTTCTTTCCTGGCCAGGCTTCCCAGGTGCCAGGCATGGGGCCAGCAGGCGCACCAAGCTCCAGCCGAAGCCCCGCAATGTGCCTGTCACAATGTCCACAGAGAGGCCATGGACGGAGAGGCTGGCAGGCGGGTGGCGAGTCTGGGCTGAACCTCAGCGTGGGGGTGGCGAGGCTTTGGATTGGCTGGCACCAATCAAAGCCCAGCTTTTTTAAAAAAAACCAAACAAAAAAACCAAACCCCAAACACATCTGATCTTACCTTTGGGAGTCTGTACTTCTCTCGCAAATGGACCCTCAGGACGGCTCTCTCGGCCTTTTTTGTTGCAAAGGCTGCATCTCTTTCCATCCTGGGAACAGAAATGGGAGGTTTTGTCATCATGGATGGCTAAGAAATTGGCAAGGAAGGCTGCACCACAGAAGAAGACATTGCGGAAAACCACACAAGCGCAAGATAAATATTCTAATAACATAATGAAGGTAATGATTACATACACACCATGCACTTAAAGCACATCCCCCCAAATCCCAAAGAATATTTCGAACTGTACTTTGCTCCCAGCAACCAGCTCTCAACAATGAGTCCCCCTCCTTAGTCTCAGGTTGCATTATACACTAACCCATTTCTAGCCTTAACCATTTAGGCCCAGGGTACCTCAAGGACTGCCTAATTCCTTATATCCCGGCTCAGTTACTGAGATCATAGAATCATAGAGTTGGAAACATGAGGGTCATCTAGTCCAACCCCCCTGCGATGCAGGAATCTTTTGCCCGAGTTGGGGCTCGAACCCACAACCCTGAGATTATGAGTCTCAGGCCAACTGAGGTATCTCAGACCTGGTCTTTGGAAGAGCCATTGTTACTGGTCTCTCATGGCTTGGATCTACCAGAAGCCATGTGTTTAGTACTGGGAGCCCAGTTTTGTAGAATTCCCATCCAGAGGAGGGCCGATAGGCCGCTACCCTCCTGACTGACATTCCAAAACACATACACACACATCCCAGCAGGCATTTTAACTGAAGTTTGATTTCATAGTTTTAACTGATTTTTATTCTTTTTTGTGGGACGCGGGTGGCGCTGTGGGTTAAACCACAGAGCCTAGGACTTGCCGATCAGAAGGTCAGCGGTTCGAATCCCCATGTCGGGGTGAGCTCCCGTTGCTCGGTCCCTGCTCCTGCCAACCTAGCAGTTCAAAAACACGTCAAGTGCAAGTAGATAAATAGGTACCGCTCCGGTAGGAAGGTAAACGGCGTTTCCATGCGCTGCTCTGGTTTGCCAGATGCGGCTTAGTCATGCTGGCCACATGACCCAGAAGCTGTACGCCGGCTCCCTCGGCCAATAAAGCGAGATGAGCGCCGCAACCCCAGAGTCGGCCACGACTGGACCTAATGGTCAGGGGTCCCTTTACCTATTCTTTTTTGTACAGTGGTACCTCAGGTTACAGATGCTTCAGGTTACAGACACTTCAGGTTACAGACTCCGCTAACCCAGAAATAGTACTTCAGGTTAAGAACTTTGCTTCAGGATGAGAACAGAAATCTCACAGCAGTGGCGCGGCGGCAGCGGGAGGCCCCATTAGCTAAAGTGGTACCTCAGATTAAGAACAGTTTCAGGTTAAGAATAGACCTCCAGAAAGAATTAAGTTCTTAACCTGAGGTACCACTGTACTGCGATTTTGAGACTATTGCATATAAGTTGTATAAATAAATAAGCAAGAACATAAGTGGGGCCCTTCCAGGTCTGACCAGGGGTATCATGTTCTCACAGTGGCCAACTAGATGTGTCTGGGAAGTCCAGCAGCAGAGCAGAGCATGAAGGCAATAGCTCCCTCCAGCAACTAGTATTCAGTGAAATGAACATACATCAGCTATACTAGTAGTAGAAGAAGAAGAGTTTGGATTTGATATCCTGCTTTATCACTACCCTAAGGTGTCTCAAAGTGGCTAACAATCTCCTTTCCCTTCCTCCCCCACAACAAACACTCTGTGAGGTGAGTGAGGCTGAGAGACTTCAGAGAAGTGTGACTAGCCCAAGGTCACCCAGCAGCTGCATGTGGAGGAGCAGGGAAGCGAACCCACTTCACCAGATTACGAGACTACCGCTCTTAACTACACCACACTAGTAGTTGGGCAGCATCTAAAGTGCTGGACCAGACATTACTTCCACCTACTGCAGCATCCTGCTTCCAACACTGGCCTTAAGGAAGCCCCTAAGATAGGCAAGATGAAGAATGGTATCCTTAGCACCTACTGTCTCTGAACATGGAAGTTCAGAGGGACATGTGCATTGCGTTGGGCCTCTAGGAAGCACTTAGCTTAAAGCCATGCTTCTGAAACTGGGAAGTGAAGGCCTTTGGGTGAGTGTGGAAGGAAGGCAAAGTTTAAGAGGAGGTTGGAATGGTGCCTTCCTCAATCACCATTCAAGACACATGTGGTGGCTTTTAGCAGAAGACCTCTACTGGATATGTAGCAGTGGACACCTCCATACTGCATGATCATCCTGGGCTACATCAATAGGAGTATAGCATCTAGATCAAGGGAAGTAATAGTGCCACTGTATTCTGCTCTGGTCAGACCTCACCTGGAGTACTGTGTCCAGTTCTGGGCACCACAGTTCAAGAAGGACACTGACAAACTGGAACGTGTCCAGAGGAGGGCAACCAAAATGGTCAAAGGCCTGGAAATGATGCCTTATGAGGAACAGCTAAGGGAGCTGTTTAGCCTGGAGAAGAGGAGGTTAAGGGGTGATATGATAGCCATGTTCAAATATATAAAAGGATGTCACATAGAGGAGGGAGAAAGGTTGTTTTCTGCTGCTCCAGAGAAGCGGACACGGAGCAATGGTTCCAAACTACAAGAAAGAAGATTCCACCTAAACATTAGGAAGAACTTCCTGACAGTAAGAGCTGTTCGACAGTGGAATTTGCTGCCAAGGAGTGTGGTGGAGTCTCCTTCTTTGGAGGTCTTTAAGCAGAGGCTTGACAACCATATGTCAGGAGTGCTCTGATGGTGTTTCCTGCTTGGCAGGGGGTTGGACTCGATGGCCCTTGTGGTCTCTTCCAACTCTATGATTCTATGATTCTATGATTCTAGATATGTAAAGATGAGAGTTCAGAAGGAAGCTGCTACTTTGCAAATATGGCCTAATAGGCATTACTGAAACCTGGTGGGGGAGACTCATAACTGGAATGTAGAAATCGAGGGGCATAACCTATTAAAAAGGAATAGACCATACAGAAAGAGAGGAGGAGTAGCATTATATGTAAAGGGTGTGTATACATGTGAAGAGAACCATGACCTGGGTCGTGGAAACCAGATGGAGAGTATATGGGTAAAAATTGTAAGAGAGAGAAACAGCTGTGACCATGCAGTGTGTCTGCTATAAACCTCTAAGCCGAACTGGATATTTAGAAGATGCTTTCCTACAGCAGATTGCCAACCATTCAAAAAGGAGAGTCATGGGAGACTTCAACTACCCCAATACAGTGGTACCTCGGGTTAAGTACTTAATTCGTTCTGGAGGTCCGTTCTTAACCTGAAACTGTTCTTAACCTGAAGCACCACTTTAGCTAATGGGGCCTCCCACTGCCACCGCACCGCCGGAGCACGATTTCTGTTCCCATCCTGAATCAAAGTTCTTAACCCAAAGTACTATTTCTGCGTTAGCAGAGTCTGTAACCTGAAGCGTATGTAACCCGAGGTACCACTGTATCTGTTGGGGTATCTCTGCCAAGAATGTAAGGTCCAACAAATTCCTCTATAGCCTCGCTGACTATTTCATTTCTCAGAAAGTGGGAGGAGCAACAAGGGAATCTATCTTAGACCTGGTCCTCACCAACAGGAAGGAGCTGATCAATGAAGTAGAAGTACAGGGAACCTTGGGAGGAAGTGATATTGTTCTCTTGGGTTTCATTATACAGAGGCAAGGGAAGGTTAAGTGTAGTTCAACATGCACTCTGAACTTTAAGAAGGCCGATTTCAAAATGCTTGAAGAATTACCGAATGATATCCCATGGGCAGAAATACTCAAAGAGAAGAGAGTCCAAGATACAGTGGTGCCTCGCAAGACGAAAAGAATCCGTTCCGCGAGTCTCTTCGCCTAGCGGTTTTTTCGTCTTGCGAAGCAAGCCCATTGACAGCTTAGCAGATTAGCGCTATTAGCGGCTTTTAGCGGCTTATCGGCTTAGCAGATAAGCAGATAAGTGGCTTAGCGGCTTAGAAAAAGGGGGGGGGAGGGAAAAAACCTGCAGGAACTCGCAAGACATTTTCGTCTTGCGAAGCAAGCCCATAGGAAATTTGTTTTGCGAAGCACCTCCAAAACGGAAAACCCTTTCGTCTAGCGGGTTTTCCGTCTTGCGAGGCGTTCGTCTTGCGGGGCACCACTGTAGATGGAAGTTTCTTAAAGGTGAAGTACTGAAAGCACAAATGCAGACCTATTTTTATACACAACAATAGCTGCAATAGTATTGTTGGCCCAGAAACGGAAGCAAGAGGAAATACCGATGAAAGAAGAATGGCAGACAAATTTAATGGACTACGCAGAATTGGATAAAATAACAGGAAGGATTCGAAACCTGCAGGACCAGAGATTTACAGAAGATTGGAAGAAATATATGAACTATTTGAAGAGCAACTGTAATCAACAAATTATGCTAGTAGGACTACAAGAAGTTTTGTAAGGAGAAATATATGAAATATTGCAAAGAAGGGAAAGAAGAGAGACATTAGTTATGATATTTAAATGTAACAGTGAAAGTAAGAAATGCAAATTAAGTGAAAAGACTGGAAAATTTTCAGATGTGATTGATGGAAGTCCAAAAAATTGTATAAGATATAAAAGTATGTTTAATAATTGTTGGAAATGATATGTTAAAAAAAACACACACAAACACACACACACATATGTATGTCTGTATGAAAGAAAGCACAAATGTAGACCATTCCCACAAGGAAGAAAACCAGTAAGAAAACTTCTAAGAAACCAGTGTGGCTGCATAAGGAGCTTACAGATGAACTGAGCTTTAAGAAGGGCATGAATAAGAAATGGAAGAAATGGGAAATGGCAAAGGAAGAATATACAAGTGTAGTCAACAGCTGCAGGGGGAAGGTCAGGCAGACCAAAACTCAGAAGCTTACTGAGAAGCTAGAACATGTGTGGAAGAGGGCGACAAAGATGATCAAGGGTCTAGGAAACAAGACATGTGAGGAACGGTTGAGGGAGTTAGGTATGTTTAGCATTGATAAGAGAAGACTGAGAGGAGATATGAAGGCGATTTTCAAATATCTAAAGGGCTATCCCACAGAGCAAGCTTGTTTTTTTCTAATTCAAAGGGTAGGATCCAAACCAATGGCTTACAAGTTACAAGAAAGGAGATTCCGACAAAACATCAGGAATAACTTTCTGACAGTAGGAGCTGCTCAACAGTGGAACAGACTCCCTCGGAAGCTGGTGGACTCTCCTTCCTTGGAGGTTTTTAAGCTGAGATTGGATGGCCACCCGTCATGGATGCTTTAGCTGAGATTCCTGCATTGCAGAGGGGGTTGGCCTTGATGACCTTCAGGGTCCCTTCAAACTCTACAATTCTATGATTCCCTCAAAGAATCCTAGTTTTTTGAGGATGCTGGGAATTATAGCTCCGTATGGGGCTAAACCATAATTCCCACGATTCTTGGGGGGTGGAGCTGTGTGTTTTCAAGGTATGGTGTAGATCAGGCTTCCTTAACCTCGGCCCTCCAGATGTTTTGAGACTACAATTCCCATCATCCCTGACCACTGGTCCTGCTAGCTAGGGATCATGGGAGTTGTAGGCCAAAAACATCTGGATGGCCAAGGAAGCCTGGTGGAGATCATCAGTTTGATTCCCTGTCCCCAGTGCTGTCACTTTCATGACTGAATAACGTTCATGGTTATTTGGTTGTGGGCTTTATCTCACATTTGTCCTTTGCAGACTTCTAGAATTTACAGTTTGGCAGCACTGCTGCATTCTGAGCATCTGACGAAGTCGCAAATACAGGGAAACAGGGAAAACCAGAGAGGGAAAACCGGAGGGTCACAAGGCATTTAATCCAGCCTGATCCACTGATTCAGTGTGTGACCTTTGGCAAGTCATTTAACCTCTGTGAACTTCGGCCTATTCATCTGTAAAACCGAGATATTACAAGGGGAGGGGGAACGTTGCGCCCATTACCAAGTTCTTTTGATGGCTAGGGTCTTTTCCAGATGACCTGGTTATTGAGCACCCATCCTGATTTGCTTGTACAAGGTTTGCGGGCGATGCTGCCAGCTGCTTATTCATTCCGATTTGTTTGCGGGGAGGTTATACCATGTTGGACCAAGCAGGTGTCATCCCACACTTTGCTGGGAGTATCCCCATCACTTTGCTTACCCCCAAAGTCTGATTGTCGGGGATGGTGGATGGGTTTGTTGCGCAAGAGCTTCAAAACAACTTCAATGGCACTACCTGAATTTGCTGGTATGTCATTGAATCCCACCTGGAAATGGTGACTGTTATGTAGTGAAGTTTCACCCTGGGCCAGCAGGGGGATACTGTATATAGTTTTCACTCAGGTCTGTAGATAGTTTTCCCTCAGGTCCGCGTCAGTTATTTTAGGCGGGAACTCTGGGCTGTTGTTGCTACAATGTTGACAGCCGGCTGCCTATAAAAGCAGGCCGGCTGAGCTGTTTGCAGTCAGTTCTATTCCAGCTTACGAAATAAAGAGCTACTTGGAGAAATCGCTGAGTCGTCTGCTATGTCAACCCACAACTTAACAGTGACAATCCAGAAGTTACCTTAATCACCCATTTCCATGGTGGCAGCTTTTCCCCCTTCTCTGTGTAAAAGGTTTCATTCCAGTCCTGAAATACGTGCAAATTCTCTTCTCAGCCAAGAAACAGCTTTTAGCATTTGATGCAATTTGGCTTAAAAAGCAGTATTGAAAGGCGTCTTTCACCTACGCAAAGATTGTATTTGTTCCAGGTGTTAAAGGAGGGGAGGAGGTTGACCACTCCCTGGTGTACCTTTTTTTTTTTTTTTGCTAAGAACTGTCCAGCATAAAGAAGTTGCATTTAAGATTCCATACGTTTAGAAGTCCACCTCACAGAAATGACAACTTCTAAATATAACCTGGTCTGCCTTAAATTCCATAGATCATTAACCTTTCACCCTTAATCATCTTAGATGTGGGATTTAGACAACCATTATGTAATTGATCATTAGCGAAATGATGCACTAGGGATTTGAAATTCAATTGTTTTTGGAGTTTCAATTGTGCTTGGCTTTAATGCTTTCATTACTGAACCCCTTTCATTTTCCTTCACATGAGCGTACAGGCAGATTATTGATATCACTAGTATACTTGACAGTGTTAACATTTCACAGAGCTTTTCTACAACTTTAAAAATACCCAGCTTCATTTTAACAAGTAAAAACAGTTACTTGTGTATGCTGTATATTTGAAAGTTTGGGCAGAGGAAGGACAAATAAAAAGGCTTGTGATTTTTAAATCAGTAGATTCTCCTCTAGGTATAGAGAATTAAATTACAGCAGACTAAACTTTCCTTTTTTTTTTTTTTGCATAATTGTAATGACTCATCGCAGGGGGAAAAAGCCAGGGATTATTTTAAGCACATTATATAGCACTTTCAAAGGAAGGCTCACATAACACTGAGCATTAATTCCCCATGTATTCATTTATTTTTAGGTGGGGGGGGAATACAACTTCCCCTCCCATTCATTTAGTCTACAGAAATAAAATCAAAACTAACCAACCGAATGAGGCATTCTGTTGAACTGGTCAAAATGTTTCAGTGGATTGAGGGACATTGTGACGCACTAACCACAAAAAAATATGGTTCTGTTCATACAGCTATCATTATATGGGACGTCTCAAGATGTTTCTCTTTCCCCCTCTCTTAGTAATCTGGAGGAAGGGAATTAAAATGCCCTGGTGTAATTCTCAAGGAGACAGTGACATGAAAAATCAACAGAACTTCTTGAGAGTAAGTAGCAGAAAGATTTTACCCATATACATCCCCTGTGGTTTTATTATCTTGTTCACAGACTGAGACAGAGTGGATCAGTTACAAGCTGATAATACAGGAATCTATACTCACTTTTCCTCTATCACTTGCTTTTGATATTCTTCATATTCTTCCCGGGTCATCCCTGCGGCTGCGGCTGGGTCAGTGGGGGCTGCCTCTTCCTTGGCTTCATCACCCCCTCCACCAAGCCCCAAATTTTTCACTTGGTTGCTCAACATGCTTTTCATTAGGAAAGCCATGTTCTTCTTTCCTTTCGCCCCAAAAGCGGCTCACTTCCGAAATTTGAAAAACCAGCCAAGAGCAGAGAGACGCGACCTCGAAAGGAAAAAGAGTAAACTATTCGGCAAATGGAATTTCTACAGCCTTGCACACAGATCTTGAAGGGCACGGAGCTACAGAAAACTCTACGCCGAAAACAGTTTGTCAGCCATAATCTGGATTAGCGCAGTGAACTCCTTAGTATCCAGAGGCAGATGGTTCAGATTACTCGGAGGAAAAAATCATTAGATGCAGCCACCTACTTTTTATATTAATACCTTAAGCCAATTGTCATTTTAAAAAAGAAAAAACACCCAAAAATTTGCCGACATTGAGACAATGGGAAGATGCCCGTTATTTCAAGACCTTTGAGCGCAAGAGATGCCTGCGATTGATGGGAGATGCTTAGTTTAAATGGCGGAACCTGGTTGATTGCATGAGCACCCTGCGATACGGGTCAGCAAACCATGGACCAGAGAGATTTGTAGGGAAGGAGGGAGGGGGGAATAGGATTCGTCATTAAACGAGAATCAATCCTTTTATCCATTAATATTGTTTTATCCCATTGGGCACTGGATTTCAGCCTGGTCTGCTCTTTCAGATTCCTAAGTGGTTTGTGGTCCACCATTGGAACATTGTGCCAAACTTCTATGGAACCCTTTCTCTGCCTGCCAGTCATTCATACTCCGGCATGTAGAATCAAGTAAATAAGGAGGGAAATTAATGACACATATAATTAGATGTGAGTTATATTATTAGATGTCTATTATGTTTTATAGTTGCATCTGAGAGAAGTGGGTAGTAGATTACGAACATATTTAGCAGGGGCAGAGGAGTTTATTGCTGGGATGCCGGTATTGTGTACACAGTGGTACCTCGGGTTAAGTACTTAATTTGTTTCAGAGGTCTGTTCTTAACCTGAAACTGTTCTTAACCTGAAGCACCACTTTAGCTAATGGGGCCTCCTGCTGCCAGAGCATGATTTCTGTTCTCATCCTGAAGTAAAGTTCTTAACCCAAGGTACTATTTCTGGGTTAGTGGAGTCTGTAACCTGAAGCGTATGTAACCCGAGATACCACTGTACTTTGACATTGTAGCTTAGTATAGAACCATAGAATCATAGAATTTCAGAGCTGGAGTGGACCCGAGGGTCATCTAGTCCAACCCCCTGCAATGGAGGAATCTCAGCTAAAGCATCCATGACAGATGGCCACCCAACCTCTGCTTCAAAACCTCCAAGGAAGGAGAGTTCACAACCTCCAGAGGGAGACCACTCCACTGTCAAACAGCTCTTACTGTCAGAAAGTTATTCCTGATGTTTTCATTATGCATTATGTACTAGTGTGTAGTATGGAAATGTTACCTCTTTTTTTTCTGCATGTGGCAGCCATTTTGTCCTAACACTCACAGTATTTTTTTATCAAGATACCAGTACCAACACTTCATTTTTTTTTTTTACCAAAAAAAGAGCAAAGAATGAGAGAACTGTATAAAACAACTGTTTTACTTTTTCGTATTGTCTGGCTAATGGGTTATGCCTTGAAATACTGTATATTATTTATTAAGTTCTATGTTGTAAATTGCCCATTGGTCTTTGGACGAAGGGTGGTATATGCATATATAATTTTATTTCTATGCCACCTTTCCACAGTTCAAACCATGCTCAAGGCAACTTACAACATGAAAAAACACATAACCACAACCTAACAAAAGTAGTTATAAACATCATAAAATACACAACCAAACCTAACAATTTCCAATCAGAAGATCTAACATGAAGACACACACACAAAAACAACAGCAACAACCCCCCCAACAACTTTTGTAGCTGGAGTCAGTCAGGGCTCCGCCCTCCCAGGCCAGGTGGAAATGGCCTGCAAGGAAGGGATGGTGATATATAAATGTTGACAATAAATAATAAAATAAAACAATATGTAGAGATTAGCAAGTGTATATCACTGAGGTAGTAAACCTCTGAGCTCCACTAATTTCACACTATGGTTTGCAGCTCATGTGACTGGGCCCTAATTTTAAAATCACAAAATCCTGCCCAGAACACAGAAAACGGGATGCCATGGAGGAGCAAATGTTATTTATGTGGAGTATTCAATCTGTCATTCAAGGACTCCCCCTTTATAGTCTGAAGTAAAAAAAATATGTAAAAAAGGTAGTCTGAAGTGGTATAGTCCAGACACAACTTTACCCCTTCAGCCAGAACCAAGCCTCTCTCAAATTTATACTCAAATATACATAACTAGCTGGACAGCCAAAGTCACGCAGAAGCTGCAAATAGTTTAGCATTTACCTGGATTAGTGTCACAAGGAGGGCTCAGTAGACTGTCCTTGCATCCTATTTTTAGGCACCAATGTCTTTGATGGAGCACTTCTGAATCGAGCAAATGACGGTAACTTAATGGTGTTTGGAAACGCTTTGGAGCATTGGAGCCAAATTCACAGCAAATTTGTGTGTGGTGCATGGGGGAAATAGGCAAAAATAAATAGCACAGTTTTGCTGAGAACAAATCAACTGGCAAATCAACCCAGTGTCTCTCCCTCCCCTGAGGCCATGACAGTTGCTGGTCGCCACAAGACCCAGATTTGTGCACTGACAACAGGTTGGTGGTGCGAAAGGAAAAGGGCAAGCTGTGAAGGAAACATTTTTGATAACGCAGAATGAAAAGAAACGAGGAAGAAGTGAAATTGTATAAGACGGGAATGGGAAGAGGCTGCGCGACTCCAACTACCATCAGCCACAACCAGCATGGTCAGCGATCAGGGATTATGAGAGATGTAGTAAGCAACATCTGGATGACCTCTGGTTCCCTATCCCTGATATAAAAAAGACAAGCCGACCAAATAAAGAGAAAGATTTGGAAGCACTGGAAGTAGTTACCATATTGGCCCGAATATAAGCCGCACATTTAAAAGTCAAGGGGACTCCTGGCTGCATACTGGATTTTTGTAAGGTTGTGAGAATATAAGCAGCACTTTAACTTTTCACAGATGGTCAGAATTTTTTTATTTTTTTGGGGGGGGAGTAAGACTTTTATTCGGGCCAATACGGTAATACTGCTACTATGCTCATAACACTGCTTCTTTCAATCTGTACCTCTTTAAGGGGGTGGATACCCATGATTTGAGTTAAATTTTAATGCATGTTTAACAGGGATTTCTCTTAAAGGTTTTGCAGCACAGTCCACATAGCTTGGAGGAGCGGTGTGGTTTTGCTGTAACATGCTCTTTTTGAGGAGTACTACAGAACCATGTCAACCGTTTTTGGGTATAGCTTTAATAACTGTTTGTGTTATTTCCATGTGAATGGGCCTCCGAACAGAGCCACCCATTTCGTTGGACATATGGGAGGAGTCATTCTTGGCTAATCCCTTAATCCACCTTAGTACCTTTCTAATTAAAGGACACCCTACTCCTTAAAAATAGTACAGGATGTTCAGTAAGCCAAGCTTATCACTTGTTAATCAGCAGACATGAACTTTCCTTTTGAAATAAGATAGCATCTTGGGCAAGGTTGTCCAAGATGGTTTTGATTTGCTTTATAGGAAATTAAAAAAGACTGATATGGCTTTCATATATTCTTTCAAAAAACAACAACAACCCACTAGCCCAATAAGCTTTGCCTGGAGAGGTTGGCATGTAGAATAATACTGAGCTAGACACACTAGCCCAAAGCAACTTTAAATGTATATTATTTTTTCCACGTTTATAGCTCATTGCAGCTCTGGATGCTGCCACAGAGGAAGGGCACCGTGAATTTGCCAATCATTATTTTGAAAAAGACTGGAATATCACCTCCTGGAAAACCATGATGGGCAGGGCTGGAAGCAGATGTGAGCAGATGAATAGGTTTATCTTTAAGCACTAGGCCACATCCCAGACAGGAGAAAGGCAGTTTTCTGTGCTCTCTCTCACACACAGAATCATACAATCATGGAATTGGAAGGGGCCCCAATGATCACCTTGACCAAGCACCAACTATGCAAAGGAAGGAAGGATAGCCCACAACTTCCTGAGGGAGTCCATTCCACTGTCAAACAGCTCTTCCTGTCAGAAAGTGCTTCCTAATGCAGAGTCAAAATCTCCTTTCTTGTAACTCGAAACCTTTGCTACAGGTCCAGAGCAGGCTTGCTCCATCTTCCATGGGACAGCCCTTAAGATATTTGAAGATGGCTATCGTATCTCCTCTCATGCACCACAACGTCTCTCCACGCAGGCAAGAGACATTGGCTTTGTACACATTAGTGGCTTAGAAATGCACTGAGGTCGAAAATGATGTGTGGTTGGTATCTAACAGAGTAAAATTGCGAAACTGTATAAAACTAGTTCGAATCTGTGTTGGAAACGCAAAGGGGAGGATACTTTTTAACCACATGTGGTGCACAGGTAAAAGCTTTCTGGGAAATGCTATATAATGAATTAAAGAAAATGTTTAAAAACAAAAAAGCCAGAAGCTTTTCTGTTAGGTATAATAGGTGAAGAGATATCAAAAGAGGACAAGAGACTTTTTATGTATGTAATGTCAGCAGAGGAATGCTACTAGCCCAGAGATGGAAGGAAGGAAGAAGTACCAACAGGAGAAAAATGGCGGACAAAACTGATAGCGAACACAGAGACGGCGAAACTGATGGGGAAGATCAGAAACCCAGAAGATCAAGTATTTTTAAAAGACTGGAGTAAATTCTTAAAAGACCACTGTAAACAGTTAAAATCATTGGCAGGGATGTAATCACTTGTAATGTGGAATTATTTATGGCAACAATAGATGCATAACAGATGGCTAAAGGAAAAAGATGCAGAAAATTTCATATTAAATATGGAACCCATGGAGGGAGGGAAGGGGGGAGACACATCAAAATGCAGTACAGTGGTACCTCTGGTTGCGAACAGGATCCGTTCCAGAGGCCCGTTCGCAACATGAAAAGCCCACGACCTGAAGCGCCGTATCTGCGCAGGTGAGCAGCATGATTTGGTGCTTGTACGCATGTGCAAAGCGCGATTTAGCGCTACCGCACATGCATGAGGAGCGAAACCCGGAAGTAACCCTTTCCGGTACTTCCGGGTTGCCACGGGACGCAACCTGAAAAATGTAACATGAAGCAAACGCAACATGAGGTATAACTGTACTTCATAAGAAATGAAAAGGATGGATATGGATTGGGGCTAATGCTGTGTGCACATCGCTTCTCAAACCAGTGGTGGGTGCAGACTAAATGGGAGCATGGACACAGTTGTGGTCAAGATTCTAAGGGCATCCCAGCCATGCAGAAGCAATTAAGGCCAGGCAATGAGAAGCAGGGCCTGGGAAGAGTTGCTAGGATATAAAAGGTATGGAGGCTGCATTCAGTCCGAAGGCTGAAGACTGCCATCCCCACCCACCCGGACTGAGTAATACTGGGGGGGAACTTAGGATATTTTACTTTGTATACAGATAAGTCTTCATATTATAGGTTGAATCACTTTAAAACAATCACCTTAAGCATCTTCTTCCTCCTTCCCTCTACCAGTGCAGCTTTGCCAAATTACAAATGTCAACAAATCATTGCTAAAAATAGGTACTTTTATTCAAATTCATTTCCAATTTCCTTTAAGTGCTTGGATTTTGAGGACAACAGGACAGCTTTTTTCTTTTAAGCATACAGGAGTTGACGATACAAAGTTATCTTCAGCAGTGTTTTTCCATTAAACAGTAGGTTTCACCCATAGAAGGTGGTCTGTACATAGTTAAGAACATTCTGCACTTGCTCGTTTGAATTTTATCCATCATCAGCACGATCACGTGTAACAGTGAACAACACAGCACCGGTTTGATGCAAAGTGCTTCTAAAACTGGATTCGTACGTTGTTCTCTTGCAGTCTAAAGGAATAGTATTTACACCAATTAGAAATGCTAACACAAGTAGCCTTTTGGAAAATGTGCTTACATTTGACCACATACCAGAACAGAGAGTATAGCTGAGAATTATGAAAAAGTGGGAGTAGCTCGGTTTAGAAGCAAACACGCCAGGTAGATGTGTAGAATTGGCAGGGATCACATAGCAAATCTCTTCTTTTTGCTAGCACCAAGTCAAGATGCACCAGTTTGGAACACCACCTTTGAAAAGGGGGGTGTTTTGGCAGCCTTCTACTCCCATTCAAGACATAGGTCAAAATGCTGCAGTTTTCAGAAAAGCATTGCTCTGGTATTACTTCCCAGGCTACAGGTTACTTCAAGACCCAGTTTTATCCCACCCGGACACAAGATAACAATACCACTAGTTGCTTCAATATTTTAATTCTCAAATTGAATGCATCACAGCTGGGAAGATTCACATTTTGTTGAAAGAAGATAAGAGATGTCGTCTACAAGCAGATTCTCGTTTCTCCAACGATATTTCAGAAAGAAACATCTCACTGAAATCAGCTCTTTCAACATAAAAAGCACTGAAAAGTCTTTCTGCAGTAGAAGCCGTATCTTTCTTTGGTGCTGGTGGGAGCAAAGCTTGAGCAGATGTTCCTTTTTTTAATTAAAAAAAAGAACATTAGCTTTTACGTATTTCATTTAGTCCAAGGCACCTGTAAAAATACTTGCTGGTGTGAGTCTGAGCAGGTTAATTTGCCCTCTTGTATGATTTTGGTTAGTTAAAAATGCTGCTGCTGTTTTATTTGTCCTTATTTGCATATTATGAATTGAAGTTTTGAGCAGCAGGTCCTTCATAAAACAGTAAATAAAAGCCTGATGAGAAACATCTATAATTCAGCACATAATGTTACTGAAGTCATGGCAGGGAGGGAAGGAAGGGGGGAGACCACATTTGAGAAGGAGAAAACTATTGCATAGATTTTGTTCAATTTTTCCAAGCTGACAAGGGCAATATGCCTTTAACGTACGTAATACTGAACGTGGTAGACTGTTGCTGCCTTTGGAAAAATGTTTAGGGTGGATTCCAATACTGTCCTTCCATTTGCAGAACTCCTGTGAACAGAAGTGAGTTTTTGCTGATTGTGTATTTCCTCTGCAATCCCCATTGCCTCTCCCCAGCCCCGCTCCAGATGGTTGTCAAATCCTCCAGCAAAGTCAGAGATGGTGTGAAGGGAAGGGGCATTTGGCAAAACTCACTCCCCTCACTCCTCCGTTCACAGGGTCAAAAACCTTTCCACAAGCAAAAGAACAGCACTGGATACAATTCTTAAAGTCAAACATTGTTAGAAATCCTGATTTAAATTCTATTAAAGGCCTACAATTTCCACGGCCATTTGAATACAATTTGGAAGGCAACAAGAGCGAATTGCAAGATGTAAACAAGGCAAGAGTAAATCTGTATTTTCAGTTGGGGCGTGGGAATTCCCATGTAATGTGTTTACATGATAAGGCGGCGAGGCACCAAAAACTTTAAGCAGATTATAAACAACACCTGTACAGCAAAAGCAGGGATGATCAACAATGGGCCAGTTTGTAAGAAAACGGTTGATGTGCACTCACAATGTTCCCAGGTGAAGGTATTCAACGTTTTGGAGAACATTCTAAAGAGTTCACTGCAGGATCGGCATGGTTTTCAACGCTGCTCAGTGACTTTTTTTAAAAAGAGGACCACCACTATATCATATACTCTGAACTCAGATTAATTTTAAAAAGTCATGCAAGCTAAGGTCTCTTCCTTGAAGAGAGGTTAAAGAACACTTTTACAAAAGTATGGTCAGTTTCAGAAGAACTATACCAAAACATGCTTGAAAGGACTACAGTATTCGGCAGACTTGTTTTCTTCCGTTGTCGCCACACTAGAAAATTCCACCTTGTGTTGGTCCACTGAATCGTTGCTCTAAAGACCTTTTGATTAAACGTCTCTGCTGATCACTGTTATTGTGCATATTTCTGAAGGTGGGCTTGCAACATACCAGACTGAACTTGCCCAAGATATGAATGCTAGTTTTGCAACCTCTTTCCATAAAACAGAAGGGGAATGCAATTTTAAGGTTTCCCAACCCCAAATAAATCTGATATGTAACAAATGTTTTATAGCAGCTCTTCCCGCCCCCTGCCCACCCAAAATCAGATAATGTAATAATCAGTGCGAGCAGGACCACAGTCCCAGTTCTCTGCCTGGGAAGTATCTTGACAGTAGAATTAAGGGGCATATTCCAACATCTCCTGGAAATGCAAGGACAGAACTGGTCTCATTTGCTTCCTCAGCGTCCTTGTCAATTTTACATTTTATCTGGAATTCAGCGTATTCAGTAAACACTCAATAATTTAAAATATTGAAGCATTTTAAACACTAAAGTTTCCCTCATCTGCAACTCCTGTAACGCTCTGCATGCACACAGACTGGCCATCAAAAGAACTTCTTGGCTGCAGCTTCTTGTTGAGTCCTGCACACAAACAAAAAGGCGAGAGCAATTAGCAAAACCAAACACAGGAAGCCTTTAGCTCATTTCAGCAAGGCAGTACCTCTTTCAGATCTAGGAACGTCAGATCTAGAATTCAGAGCAAGGGTGCAAATATCAGCCAGAGTAGTACAGCACTAGTCTCGGCTCCTTCTTTTATGGGGTAAGACTAGAAGCAGAACAGGCATGAACCACCCCTGCAGCTGAACCTGAACCAACTGAGTCAACTCTTCAGACATGCAGGCCCAAGTGTGGGTAGGGCTAAGCTGAGTTTTCAAAACTGTTTCAGGTTCTTTCAAATAATAATAAAAAAGCTTTGTGAAAGTGTGGCCATTTTAACCTACTTTATTTTGCACTAACTTTTTGGTCCTTTTAGGGACAAACTACCTACACCTGTATGTTGGAGAAGATCCTTGAAAGTAGGAACTTTGAAGCAAAGAAGGGATGTGTGGGTGGTGGTGGGGGGGGAGAGAATGGCGTTTAACTCTTCCTGTGCAAATCATTTCCCTCCTGAAACTCTCTGTCCTCCACCAGTTTGGAACTGTGGGTGGCTGGAGAAATGGCTCCCAAAAGTTGCTCTTATGCATTGCAAATCAACTATTCCCCAAGGGCACGACAGAGGAGACAACAGGACTATTGTTAACACAGCTGCCGTGCAGTGTGCTGCCTAGCCTGCAAAATCTTGTCCACTTGTGTTCTGCAGAACTTGGCACTTCTAGCAAACTAATCTCTGTCTGTCACTTGCCCACAGAATCAGGTCCGCAAAGCCATTTAAAGTGAGTTGCCAGTCTCCTCTCCATTGCTGCAGCCAGACAGGAGGAGTGTCTCTTTTTTTCCTCCATATCCAAATTAGCAGAGAGATCACGCTTGCCATTAACTTGCATGGGGAGCAGAGGGGAAGGAGGACACGTCCACCTCAGAAACAGCAGGTGAGAAGGAAATCCTGTCCTTCCCCAGCATGAATCCCATTAGGGTCCTCGATGGGGTGTGGGCTTCAGCTTTGGGGGCTGCAGCCTTCTTCCACCTCCACAGAAGTATGCCTGGTGACTATGTGTGGCTGAGTGTGGTGTGCACAGGATTTGTGCACGTGGCCCTACAGCACTGCTGCCATGCAGTATGGTGAATGCAACACTCAAGCTAGGGGGCGGGGGAAGCCACCCCTACCCTAGGGCAAGGAAAAGGTGTAGGCAGTGCTAATCTTAAAAGCTGACATGAGAGAAAGGGCGATGCAATTGCTTCTTTGTCCTGCGGAAGTGTACTTTGAACTTTTGGGAACCCTTGATTAGAGAGGTATGTATTGGGAGTTGCCAGGCTTCAGTTGCTAATGAGATGCTTAACCTAACAGACTCAATACTGGACACGGGTGCATAGCTTTCCTACTGCGGAATTTAAGGTGGGGTGGCACAACTGTCTTAGATCATCTTTAGGATGCAGACTGGCTGAGGAAAAATAGCTCAGGACTCCTGAAATATGGAAGACAATATAATGAAGTGGTTAAGATCCTGGAAATGATGGTCACAAAAGAAAGGGAGGATCTTTGCACAAAGAAGACACCCCTTCTCAGGAGTTCCACTCAGATTTCATCTCTGCAGAAAATTTCTAAGTATTTGTGTGCGATTCTGAAAAACTGTTTGAAGTCAGAAATCCACCAGAGTGTGCCTTTAAACTCAAGCTCGGGAGAAGAACTGGGCACTTCACAGTCTCACTTTCAGAGTTTCACTGAGGCTCAACACAGCTTCAGGGTGGTTCTTACTAAGCTCAGAACTGGGAGGACAAGAGAGTGTGGCTCCCTGCAGTTGGGCAGGGGACCTGAGAAATTCCAAGCACCTCTGAAACTCTCTCTGATACTGCAAGGAAGACCTTGGAGGGCAGGGTGGAAAGGGAGTTTTGGCTAGCCACCAAGTCATCCTGGCGCCAATGACAGGGCAAAGCCTACCATTTACCAGTATTAAATTTTGTTCAGACAAGGGAAGGTTTTTACACCTTCCTCTCTGCAGTTACTCATGCCTGCTTAAGAGAAACTGTTTTGCACTTTTGAGCCACTGAATCAATTCTATTCCGGCACGATGCATGCAAAACGCATTCCAACTTACCTATACATGATGTAACCGATGAACAGTAAAGTCTGGACTGCTACAAATATAAAGAAGTGTGTTGTTGATAAACATGATGGGAACTGTGGCAACTCTGGACATTTAGGTTTTTCATTTGATGGCTAGAAAGCAAGAGGGAAGAGAACAATTTCTCAGCAAATGCAATATGCAGTAGGGAAGGTTTCCCTTATGCTTCCGTGTAAGAGAGTGCAAGGAATACTTGTGAATGTACCAGAGTGTTGGTATATTCACAGGAGGTAACCAAGCCTACCGACAGGCAGAGATTTTGGGCATCACTCTAGAACTTCAGGTTCCGGAGGGCCCTTTGGCAAGACAATTTTCTCACCACCTCTTCATGGCTACTGCTCCCAATGTTGCTGCTTTCCCTTCATCACTGTTATGTCCTTGCTGGCCACGAAAGAGACCCAATAGTCAAGTGAGCAGGTGGGTGATTGATAATCCTCCTGCTCATTGCTGCTGTCAGTTCCCTCTGGGCCAGGGGAAAGGGCAAAAAAGCAGGCAGAGAGGCAACCACCACCACCACCAGCAGCAGGGGCCAGGGTTTCTTGGCAGTGGGTCTCCCGCAGAGGGGTGAGCCTTGGTAGATGCTCTATCATGCCAACACCATCCAAAAGAGTGGCAATATAGGTTTTTACAGGATTGGATTTTAGTCTTTAATCTCAAAATGACTCAAGACAGCCCTACTATCAGAAAACAATAAATACCTCAAAATTACTTCAGAATAAAAGTTTAGCAATAAAACCAGTGACGCCTCAAGTGTCTCATGCTATGCATATTCTCTCTCTCTCTCTCTCTCTCTCTCTCTCACACACACACACACACAGAGAGAGAGAGAGAGAGAGAGAGAGAGAGAGAGAGAGATCCACCCAAGAAGCATGCAAAAATGACTGGACAGGCACCAGGTGAAAAAAAGCAAATTTGCATCGCCATCCCAAGCATGCTTACTTGGAAACCTAACTGAATGTCAATGGGAAGGAAAGTGTGTGCAGAATTTTACATGCACAGCCCTGGTCTGACAGCCTCCTCTTGGGGCGCTTCTGAGCGGCTCTGAAGCTTTGGAGCCAATCAGCATTGTCACAGACCCCCTTGGATCCAAGCATCTATGAGGTAGCGATTCTTGCCCAAGTCAAATGCCCAACCCTGGCACCTTGCCAGGCCTTAAAACACTCCCTTGGTAGCATGCAAGCAGACACAGCGCAGCAAACTGCTTCCGCATTTGACAAGAGGCTGCAGTACCATGTTCCTCTGGACTAGATGTTCGATGTCCCTCTTTACTACATGGAGATGCTCCTTGATGTCGTTGAAGTGCTGGGTTGTTTCATAGATTCCCCCAGCAGAGGCAGGATGTTGACTACCACTGACTAGCTTCAGTGTTTCTCCCACAGAGTTCCTGGAAAGAGACAAAAAAACCCAATAGTGATGTTTCCCCTCCCAAACAGAGGTTCGCCCTCCTTCCCAAAGGAAGCAAGCAGCCGTAAGAGAGGATCAAAAGCTTCTCTAGCCTCCCTACAGCTGCAAAGCTAACAGAGGCAAACAGCTCTCTTAGCACCGTTTGTTTGGTCCACTACTTGCGAGGGCCAAGGAAAAGAGAGACAAGCTAAGAGCAAGCACTCTATTCAAACAGCCCCTTTGTGTACCTCAACTGCTTATTCCCATGTATGGAGCCAAGATGCAGCAGATGGGAGTGAGCAGCCAAGGGTGAGATTCTACCACGACCATTGCTGCTGCCCAATCCAAGGAAGGCGGGGTTAAAGGTCCCTTTTGCTTGTGCTGCGTTTGACATAAGGCAGCACACCTCACTGGCTGCTCAAGATTGCCCAAGTCAAGCTGCAGTTTGAGTGTTTGCTGCTGTCCAGGGGTGCACACCTAGCTAGCCTTGTGTGCTGTCTGGGTGTGGAGAGCCAATCGGACACATGCCCCAAATCAAGGCATTTTAGAATAGGCATCAGGAAGCCCTTACACTATGCATTTCATAAGGGGTGGAGATCCTGTACATATCCAGATGTTGTTTAGAGTCCAACTCCAAGTCTGGCTCCCTGCACCCCAATTTTATTTGGAAATTATATCTGCATTCCTCAGGTGTAGTCCTATACACGTCTGCCCAGAATTAGGTCTCACTGAGTTAAATGGCACTTACTCCTAGGTAAGTAGATTACAGCATTGATCAGCAGCACAGTTGTATGGGTGGTATAAAAGTGCCCCAGTGAAGTAGAAGTAAAGTGAAATAAAGTTTTTTTAAAAAGAAAAATAAAGTAAGAAAACCCACCACTCTTTAGTAATGAATTCTAAAAAAAAAATCTATTATTCTACTCTGCAGATGATGATGCAGCTACGCAGTGTTTCAGTGTCAGCCTTCGGCAACCTGCTGTGTGCAATAAAATATTTTGTGGCTGTTGCAAGGCTTACAACTTTGTTCCAAAGACTGATCTGAATCCAAGTCTCCCAAAGCTTTAAATGATGTCAAAACTCCAAGGAAGCTAAAATCTGTTTCAAGCAGCAGAATATGCTTTAGGGATAAGCAAAGATTTAAAGACATGGCCCGTGATTACCTTTTATACGACAAATTTCATTTCCCGCATGCATCAATGCAATACACAGAATTATCTTGGAATAAATTCATTTTCTGCTCTTACAGAAAAGAAAATTAAAGCCACAAAAAGTGCAGATGCTGTAACTGGTGATATTAGACATCTAAACTGATTGGATAAGGGAGGCAGGCCTATTTCTTAATCAATATGTTCATATAAGTTTCTTGTTGTGATGCCTCTTTCCAGTTGCAAAGAGGATTAGCATCTACAGCGACATATCATCATATGAATGGTAATCCCTTTCATTGTTAACAGAATAATCAAAGTCTATGCCCCAAATTTGCTTCTATTAATTTACTTGAAACTTCACATTTGCTTGGACAAAAGATGATTTCACAGCAACTCTTTGTTCAGAGACTTACCCTGTAGCCTTTAGTAAAGCTCTTTATTCAGCCATATAATAACAGTGATTGCAACTTTACTTAAAAGAACCGATTCAAATCACTGCTTCGTGTAAACATTCAAACACACTGGAAAGCTCATCTTCATTTAAGTGTTGCTATGTGCTGAAGTTAAGCATAAACGCTTCATGTTTTAAGCAGGCATTGTTAAGATCCAACATTCGTAGATATGAATGATTCATTGGTTACCAGTTGCATAAGATTTAAAATTGCAAAACATGGAGCTGAACTGCCTCCTGGATCCCAGAACCTTGTTTAAGACAGGAGTTGGGAACTGGCCCATCAGACGTTGCCAGAATCACAATTCCTATTAGCCCCAGACAACATAGCCAAGGGCCACAGGTTCCTCAACACTGGTTCAGGATTAGAATACTGTTTTAGGAGACCAAGGCTCAAAGTCATCAAAGTCACTGGATGAAATGTATCTCTTGGCCTCATTTACCCCCAACAATTGTTTCAAAGAGAACTGTTTACGTGCCACATGTGTATATTGTTCCAGAAAAATATAGATCGTTACATGTTTAGCAGGGAATTGCCAGGCTTAAGTAAGGTTTTGTTTTGTTGTTTTTAAAAAAGATTATAATCAAGTAACTCATCTACTTGTCAAGTTACCAGAAATGCAAATGTTATGAATCAAAAATCTCAGTAAACACTCAACACGGAGCACTTTATTTCAACAATTCTCTGGTCAAAAAGGGAAGCGGACCAATTTCTTCTACATAAGCTAGAAGTCTTTTCTAATGAAGCGATTAGGAAACATACAAATCTTGACATGAAAATTGCAAGGACTGTAAGTCTTTCCCCCTCTGGCGATGGCCACAAAGGCCAGGAAGCTGGGGGTTGGGGGATACTGATTTGTTTTTGTTTTGTATCAGCAAGACATTCTTTAATCTCAAGCTGAAAATATTAAGATGATGTTACGCAAAAGCTTTCTTAATAAGTAGTCACTAAAAGGGCAGGCTTCTGATGTTAACAAGGAAATCTAATTTACTTGTCCGGCATAAAGATTTGCCAAGAATATTAAAATAAAAGCCGTCCCCAAGAAACAAGGGTGAAAATGGAAGTACAGTCTATAATCTTTATTCTATAAAAGCTGACCTACTTAGGCACACTGAAGGAGCAGTCCTTGAACCATTAATAGTGATAAACGTTGACGGTTCAAAGCCGTTGCGTGAAGATTGCAAGAAAATTTCCTACAAGGTATGTCCCTCTCTTGTTTTCAAACTGAACACAGGGGCGACACAAGCTCACAGGCATTCTGATGGGCAGAGCCCAGTAATGAATCTGTCACAAAACAACTGCTTGGGCGGGTGCTTACTCTGTGTCCAAGAACATGTGTCGACACTTGGTACATCTCCCTCTGGGAGTGAGAAGCAAGTGCCAGCTTCCTGGCAAAAGCTTTAGAAGAGGGGTAGCCAATGGGGAGTCCTCTAGGTTGTTCCAAACTACTAACTCCCATCATCCTTGACCATTAGCCATGCTACCGCTGCTTTAGACTGCTCCGTAGGTAGGACTGTATAGAGGGCACAAAGGTCACACTTTGTCCAGCAAGCTAGATTGCGCTCATTCACAAGGTCCTCTCAACTATCAGCCTTAAAGCTCTCCTCTCGCACCAACAAACCTTGACAAACAGCTACTCAAAACTCCAATGCCAGAACTGTTGGTTTCGCAGGCCTACCACCTGGAGCCCTCTCCCATTTTATTGTCATAAAGCGACCTCGGTTTACCCAAACACATGCTATTTTAGGGGAAAACTCTACAACCTTACGGAAACGTATTTGCTCGCATTTCAGAGTCCCCTAGAAGTCTGTAAATACACTGGGTGCTGCATGGTGTAAAATGCTTAAGCAGTGAACTGAGAAAAAAAATGAATAGAAAGGAGCCCTACACAAATAAACAGAAGGTAATGAGGCTTCCTATTAGGCAGCTTACCCAATATAGTGCCCTCCAGATGATGTTAAACTACAACTCCCATCAGCCCCAGTCAGAATGGCTAATGGCCAGGGATGGCGGGAGCTGTAGCCTACAAAACTTCTGGAGGGCATCAGGTTGGCTGCTACTCCTTTAAATTAAAAAAGGAATCCTAGAAAAACATTCTAACCCTCTAAGAGAATGCAGTGGTTTTACAGAAGATGTATATATCACCCTGCTTTTCTGCAATTGGTTTAAAATTTCTCAATCCAGCTTTTGGGGAGGGGGGCTAGCAGGTCTGAATGACAGAAATTCTATTTTCTGTTGGCTTCTTGCAATAATGTGTCAATGTGTTATATTGCAAAATAATATTGCAATAATGTATATTTCAATATTATTGCAAAATAATATCGCAATAATGAATCGGTGGAGGTAGGGTTTGCCTTGGTGGCTTCTAAAGTTAGAGCCAATTTTCTACCTTCTCAGTAGTGTGATAAATAAGTTAAACTATTATTGTGCACATTTCGTTTTGTTGTAATTATTAATTTTCTTTGTTCCACTATCATTCATGGTTGCAATGATAAAGGCTAACTGAGCAAAGATAACACTTTTCTCAAGCGCGTTATGAAGAGCAAGGAAATCCCAGGTCCCAACACTTCTGTATATGTACCAGGCAACATGAAGCACAACTCAGAAACAAACTGGGGGTGGGTTACATCCTCTTTTGTGCATGCACTCTTACTTCATTTCGATGACTTGTCTCAGGACCTCCTCTTGAGTTCTTACAACATTATCAAGCTCCTGTTGGGAGACCTTAAGGAAACACAGAAAGAGACACAAACCCAATACAGTTAGTGAAGAACGGCAAAGAAGGGGACCTGAGAAACATGCATGAACTGCGTGTTTTGCTTGCCTGGCCTGGCTGTACTGGGCCACCACTTCCTCTTTTGGAAATCTCTTCTGTCACTGTAGAGACGTATCTCCTCTGCTCATCCAGAATCATGTCCAACTGCCTGTTGAGCTGCTTTATTTCAAGATGAATTCGATTCTGGCCTTCAAAGATTTGCCTAAGCTCACGATCACTCACAGTCTCGTAGAGATCATCCGCTTAAAAAACAAATAAGAAACAAACTGAAAGGACATTCTAGGTATACGTTATCAATGTTAGAATTCCTGCTCCGTAATTGCAGTCATGGGATTGTTGTGTTTTACATGACGGTGTATGTTTCGACTCCACAGAGTGGGAAGTGACGGAGACAGGATGTTTGTGTTACTGTGTTCCGTGAAATGGGACTATTGTCCTTTGTTCCTTTTCTCTTTGCTGTCTGATGCTAGAGAGAGAGGGAGCCATGTTGCAGTGCTCCGTGTGTGTTTATATTGTCAATGAAATAATGTCAATGAAATGAATGTCAATGAAATCACGCCGAGAAATGAGCCTCAGTTTAGCTTGATTTGTCCAAACCCGGCTCATGGTTTGCTTCCCTCCAAACCATCAGCAGAACACAAAGTTTTTTCTTGGTTTCCACTCGTGGTTGGCTTGGAGAGAAGGAAGTCATGAACCCAGGTTTGGATGACTGAAGCTACACTTGCTTGCTTCCTGGCAGAAGCACTGTGCGAATGAAGCAACCATTATTGTAGCAGCGTGCACAACCATACCACTCAATCATTAAAAATCATAGTTTATTTTTATTATGGTTTAAGGAGATGTTGCCATAGCAGATGTCTAACAGCAAATCAAGATGGATGCATGACAAGAAGGCAAATATTCGAAACCGAGTCATCCCTCTTCCCAGTCACCTGGCCACTTACTAGGCTGCCCTTGCATGTCAGGGTGCTCCTTCTGAAATTCCTCCTTCCTTTTGTCCAGCTCTTGCTGGAAATGCTGAAACTCTTCTTGATATTTCTCTTTGTCCTTTTCAGGAATTTCTGTATCAGGGGGAGGCTATAAAACCAATTTTAAGAGAAATTTGTTTAGGAAGACATTCTAAATGTCTCCAGCAAATATCTTTGGTATTCTGAATCCAGACCTACCCTTACCATTAGAAGCCAGAAAAGTTAGCATTTGTTCACATGCCTTTCTCCTAATGAACTAACAAATCCCTGATATACCACTTGCCTCTGGCCTGTTCTCACACACTAACAACCAAGCATGGACCAGTATTTTTAAAATCATGCTGACCATGTTGACAGATGGTACACTTAGAAGACCACACCCCTCTAACCTGCATCCAATCAGTTCAAAGCAACAGCCGCATCCAGTTCTGCATTGCATTCTCACCCACATTGCTCTGGGCAAGCAATTTCATCCCAACCACACAGGACCTTGTACATGCATTACAGATGCTGAATTCAAGCAATCGTGGTTTTCTGGCATCCCAATGTGTGTTTTTGGCTAGGCCAAATCAAGACACTGCAAAGTTTAAGGAAAGGACTTCATAACCAGCGTGCCATCACCTACTAACTGGAGCCCATCAAATTCATGAACATAATATTCAAATATTGATGTCAATGACAGCTCCTCAATCATTAAGGCTTCAGGGCATTCACCTTAAAGAACCTATGTGGAAGCGACGTTCAGCTAAATAACTCTACAGCAATTCTTTTCTCCTTATCCAAAGGCTCATTGACTGAAAGTAGAATTTAAGGTAATACATTAGAACTGAAGCACAAATTGACAGATAGTTTGCAGAAGAGTGATGGCTGCCAAAACACCATTATACATAAAAAGAAGGAAGTTCCCCCAGTTGCAAGCCAAGCATTCATCTTTTGTTTCATTTAAACACTCTTCACACTGTGAGAGTGAAGTATTATCCAGTGCTGACAGGAACGAGGAAAATCTCTTTTCTCACAATGCTCCTGTCACACAAATACATCGAGGGAAGTAATTTTTATTGCCCAAGGATGCCTACCGCGACTTTGCTAGGTTCCGTCAACTGGAAAGTCAGGAAAGACAAGACATCATGGTCATCTGGGTAAAAAGAAAAATCCCAAACACAGCAAGTGATTAGCTCTGATTGTTCCAACACAGTAGAATGACATCCGTATAAAAGAAAGTTCGCCTCTGCACCTGGTCTACTGCGTGACCAGCAGTACCACACATTAAGATTGCTGAGATGCATCGACAGATATGCATTGCAAGGCTGACCATCAGCATCTGGGGCCCCAGAGAGCTGACTGTGGCAGACTCCAGCATCATGGCACTTTCTAGGAGAACTTTGGGCCTGTATTTCCTCAAACAACCACCTCCCTCCCCCTGAAGCTCTTGGTGGTGAGGATCTTAAAGGACATCAGCGTGAGCCTCCATGAAGTTAAAACCAGCACCCTCCTAGACTGGGCACAGTGCTATACAGAAGTGTTCTTACTGGAGCCAATGCTCTTGATTCTATCCTTCTCCATCAGGAAGAGAAACTCACCAAGGAGTCTGCCCAAACCCACCCACCAATAGCACTGGTATATACAAGTGCCATGAACCAGAAGTGATTTAACCAAAAGGAACGCATCTAGAGCAACGACTTGAACTTCTACATCCTTGTTTAATTCCTTTCTTCTGCAGACTTCCACAAAGCACATTAGCATCAGGTGCCAGTCATGGTTGCAGATTCTCTTGTTCCTAAGCTGGCAGACATTTCACATTTTAGCAGTTATTAATTTACCCAAGGGAGAGGGGAAGTCTTTGCTAAAAAGGAAGGAGAGAAGGTATGTCTTCAGTACTAAAAATCACCTGCAAGGCCACCAGTTGCTGCAGAGATCCCAAAGTATCCATTTGAAGGAAGCACCATGTTTTCCACTTTGGCACAAAACTCATAGTCTTCTTTGTCTGGAGTAAATCCATTGTTGATCAATATCTTTTAAAGAGAGAGAGATGTAAAGATAGGAAATTGCCTTATACAGTGTTTGGCCAATTCCCTGTCTAGCCCATATAGGTCTACTTCAACTGGCAGAAGGATTCTGAGGGTTTCCCGCCATTCTGCCACCTGAGATTTAGTAGAGATGCTAAATGTATGTCAATTACAGTGGAAGTCCTCTGTAAAAGGTAAAGGTAAAGGGACCCCTGACCATTAGGTCCAAGTCATGGCCGACTCTGGGGTTGTGGCGCTCATCTCGCTTTATTGGCTGAGGAAGCCGGTGTACAGCTTCCAGGTCATGTGGCCAGCATGACTAAGCTGCTTCTGGCGAACCAGAGCAGCGCATGGAAACGCCGTTTACCTTCCTGCCGGAGCAGTACCTATTTATCTACTTGCACTTTGATGTGCTTTCGAACTGCTAGGTTGGCAGGAGCAGGGACTGAGCAACGGGAGCTCACCCCATCGTGGGGATTCGAACCGCCGACCTTCTGATCAGCAAGTCCGGGAAGTCCTCTGTACCCAACCTCAAACATATGGTTCTTCCAGTTATATGAGGAACTCATTGTGATGCCCAAGGCCAACTAGCTTGCTCCTACATCTTAATCTGTGTAAATTGGGCAATAAAATTGTAATTTAAAGGACTATTTAACTCTCCATTAATTAGGGGGACCATCTAATGTGTTACTTCAAGCCTGTAGCGCAGCCTATTTATTGAGAATTCCATTCTTTATACCTAAAGGCACAATGAATGATAATAATCCCTAGTTACCCTGCAGTCCTTACTATGAATGCGATCAATACAGTGCCACATTTTTCCATGCTGCACCCAACTTCTGTTTAGCTTTGCGGGGGGAAATGTTGTTCTGCAAGATGCAATAGGCCAAACTATAAACAAATGGAATAGAAACTCTGATTGTACAGACTACCTGGCCTCTCCTAACAAAGACGCATACATCTTGCTTTCATTAATAATATTTTCCCAGCTTTTAAATCCCTAAGGAAGTATGCCTGCTCAGAGACTGCAACATTAAAATATGTACACACAGAAAAGTATAGTTAGAAGAATATAATGAGAATTAAGAGTACATACAGTCAGCGTCTTTTGGTAGTATGTGATCTTTGCTCGAACGGGGTAAGGTTTGTTACGAAAGTCTCTTTGACACGACGCCAGTGCTTGTGTGGAACCATCACTTTAAGAGGAAACAGACAAACTTTAAAACCAGAAATATGGTAGAAGACACACAGGTGTGAAGAGTTGACACCATGACTAAAATAAAGTTCAAGCGATCTAATCAAGAAATGAAATATTTATCATAATTTCCATTAATGTACACTCTAAGAAGAAACCACATGCAGCAAAAATCCCCTCTTTGCCAGGAACTGCAAGTGGTTTAAAAAAAGATTCAGGCTAACTACTGTTAGCCATGATATGAAACCTGGCATCATCTTGATCTGTTTTTAGGCATGAGGTTAAAAAAATAGTTCTATTCACCAATGCCTTTGGAGCTCAACTCTGCATATTTTTAGTGGGGCCGAGTTGAATTCGATTTGCTCCTTTATTATTATCATTGTCTTTTAGGTTGTTTTTACCCTTGCTTTCATATCTGTTTCTCAGTTGCTTTAGTTCATTTTTCCTACTCATTAACAGTAATAATAAAAAATGATGATATCTGCATCAGTGCATATGCAACACTAAAATGCTTAAAAAGAAACAACTGTATTTGGGGAATCCCAAATATACACCCAGCTTTCGCTAATTTTAGAACATGCTGCAACCCTCTGTCATTGCACAGGATAAAATAAAAATGAAAGCAAACAAACATAATTTACTTAAATAATTTTCACCCTGGTTTATAAGCCTTCCAAGTACCTTACCAAAGACAACTTACTTTTGATGGTCATAATGGAGCTTGCCATTGTTGCCAACAACAATCACCGCTGGGTTGTTTTTCTGAGGGGGGAAACACATATCAAGATAAAAGTCTCTCTCAAAAGTGTTTTTTAAGTCTAATCTGGAACTCATTTAACTTGAAAGGTGACACTGCTTAGCACTGTATAGTAAAAAAAAAAAAAAACTAGTACAATGCTTCTGTGAAGTTTGTGGTCCTGGATCATGCACTAGTCGTAATCTGAGGCATTATCAGAGTTCAAGAACACATTGCAGTCAGGCAAAAAGCACTTGGGGTGTGAAGCAGGGCCAGTGAAGGGCCTATGAAGTGTTCACAGAGCCAGTTAACACAACTTTTCAACTGTGTGGAGGGGGATATTGTTTTTGTTTGTTATTACTGTATGTATTTTTGTGTTTTTATACTGTAAACTGCCCCATGCTCTTCATAAAATACAGAAACTTATTAAATAATAACACTTGATACAGACTATTCATATCTTATCAGAGAATAAACAATGCCAGCTTGAAGCATTAGTATTCACGAATAAGAAGATTAACAGTAAAAGGCATTGTTCAGAAGTATGCAAAGAGCTAAGTAAAGCTGGACAGCTTAACATACAACTGGAAAAATCAAAACCAAGGACTTTTAAGACTTGGTGCAATACCACTATCTCTAACAAAATAACTGAGAAGCAGTCAAAAAACCCCAACAAAACCTACCAATGAAATAGCTCTTTATATTGGGCCACACCTGTTCAGCGAGACTTGCCAACGTAAAGAACTTTGGGTGGCTGAATGAGGCCCTTAAACTTTTAAGAAAAAGCAACTGATTTTTACACAAAAGTCTCTAGACTTCATGCAAAAGGGGTGCTAATTCAGAGAATGAGAGAAGCTGCTCTTCCTTTTCTACGCCCACAACTTCATTATTTACAGTTATGCTTGCTTTTGATTTTTACCAACAACTTCAGTGTTATTGCATTTTCACATGGAAAGAAGGGAAGGGAAGAAGTCAAACTCATGAAGAACAGGTCTAAGCAACATAATCTAGCTTGTCACGAGGGCTATATGGAACCTCTGTATTTCAAAGGCAGCATACCTCTGAGTATCAGTTCCTGAAAAGCAACAGTGAAAGAAAGCTACTGCCTTTTCCCCAACTATGGGCTTATCAGAACTATCTGGTGACAAAGCCAGATGAGACAGACCCTTTTGCCTAATTCAGAAGGCACTTGCATCCATTCTAGCTCAATAGAGAATATGTACGAATACATTCTCTTCCAATGTGTCCAAATGCAGTTACTCTTACATTATCCTGAAAGCATCTTGCACATACCCACTCTATCTGCATAGATGGGTGTGCATTACGCACTATAACAGTTTCCCCAGTGAACAAGTTCCCACTTTGGCTGTGGCAAATGAAAGGGTCAAGGTTTTGTTTTAAAAACACAACAATGCAATTACAAAATAAATGAATAAATCATTTTATGTTTGCCCCATCATGCTATCCACTCTAACAGTATATGATGGGATACCATGTAAATAGTTAAATCATCTTCAAGGAACCCAAGCATTTATTACCTCCCAATCCTTTGAACAACTGTACTGATACAAATGTTCATAGGATCCTGAGCTAAGATTCTACTACTGGCAACAAGAGACAGTTTATGAACCTGCTCTGCAAAATATATTTTAGGTGGCAATTCTATGACAAGTCATTAAATTCAGTAGGACTTGCTTCCAAGTGCAAACTGGCTGTAAATTCACATGTTCTGCAACAACTATCTTAAGAAATGGGCATCTAGAGTCTACAGAACCTCATACAAAATAGGGCTACTACACACACTATTAGAGAACTTTATTTGCTGTGCATATTCTGTATGGCTTTCCACTAACCTTTGCGTCGTTGTCAAATGAGTCAAAGAAGATGCCAACTCCATTCCAGTTATCTGCTGCACCGAAAACAGGACCGTCTAAGCCTTGTTCTTCTGTAAACCAGACTGCCTATTTAGAGAAATCCAAATCTAAATTTTATGTCTCAGGTTCATACAACCGATTTGTCTGCAAATGCAACCATTCTACCTACCAGTCCATCAGCTCCTACTCGTCCTCTCCCTGTCACTCGGAAAGTCACTTCGATTTCCCAGTATTCAAATATAGATTTGCTTTTTGTCCATACTGATCCCCTCTGACTTTTTAATGATGGTGTTATTCTTATCTGATCAGCGCTGGGTATAGCATCTGAAAGGAAAGTAAGAAACAGATTTTTAAAATCATCAAGTGTTTCAAAACACACACCATTGGCTCTATTTGCAGAATTTATTTTTGACAACTGAAAATTACATGTGTTTTACCCCTCTCATATTCCATTCCCATATTATATTACACTATAGAAATAAGTACTTTGCAAAATATATTGCAATACACTAAGCAGCTCGTATTAGCTGTAGAACCATGTCCTGTTCTGGCCAAGAAAGTTTCAAGAAAACAGTGTGCAGATATTTTGTTTGTTTTCCCCAGTTCATTAGTAACAAGGCTATTGTGTTAAGTGTGAGTGTTTCTTTAGTGTTTATTCAATCAAATGATTGCAGTATCAGAAGTTATTTGCTTCATGTTTCAAGTGCTGGTTTAATCAATGACAGAGCAGTCAACATTAGAACAAATTACAGGCAGTGAGGCTGGTACATTAGAAATAAAAACAAAAAGAAGTTGCAGTATAATACACGGATTAAGACCAAATTAATCAAAACTCTTATCAGACTAAAGTTTTTATTTTAATATATTTTATTAAAATGAAATAATTGTCAGAGGGGGTCAGAGAAAGAGATGCTGCTGGACACAGAAAAAATTATAAGCAGGCCTCTCATTTCTGTCATTTGTGACACATCACCATAACTATACAATGGTTTCCCATATGGCATTTCTATAAATGCTTTGACTAAAACGAACAAAGCAGGCAACCACAAGCAAAATTTCAGTTTAAAGTAATTTCACATGTTCAATAAAAAGAACATATTCATTCTTAAAGAGTATATTTAGACCATCCTTTTGGCACCTGCATCATGTACTGACTTAGCAAACTAATGACAAGTCACACACTGAAATCTGAATTTACAGCCTCAAGACCAAACACATGTTAGCTACGGAAAGTCCCTGAGTGGGACCGAGTTGCTAAAGCAGGCCGCTGACAGCAGGTCCCAAGATCCTAATATGTTAATTAGGACCTAGTAAGGAATAGCTGCCACCCTCAAATCAGTAGTCGCTATTACCAGCATGAATAAAAATTATTTCTGTCCATTAGACACACTTATATGAGAAAAATCATTTAAACTGTAGGTATCTCACTGCAATAAAATGGCAGAGGGGGGAATGACCTGAACAAACAAGCGACAGAAAGAGCACTTTGCTTGTCAGAACACATTTAAAGAAACCTATTAGAGAGACATCCTTGTGGCTTACCTAAGCACCATATGGTGTGGTTTACCTCATGGGAATGAAAGATGCTACTAATCACCTACCGTGGAAAAGCACCACGACAGTGTAAACACTTCTGTAAAAAGAAATACGCTGCTCCATCAGCAAGCTATATATGCTAATTTTTTTAAAGTAAAATGAACACATACAGTAACAGCATTCAGGGACAATAAAGTATTACAGCCTGTGCCTACATGCTATAAAATTGCGACAGAGGTTAATAAAATAATGACACAGTATGAAGGAGTGTAGGAAATAAAGGCTTGTGGTTTTCTTGAGGAAAGTTAGAATGGAGTTTCTGCTCAAGTCACATTCAACAAGTCTTTACTCTTGGTTACAAAGGATTGGGGGACGGGGTGAGGAAAGGCCTGTACCAATAAGCCAATAATATAAAACAAAAGGAGTAGCTGATAGGTATTCACCAACTGAAAGATGAGGTGGCAATGGTGTGTCTGTTCTAATAAAGCCACGATTCCCTGCCCAAACCTTGTAATTCCTTTAAAGAGAAGCCAAATCACTTCTGTGTAGCACAGTAGTGTTGCTATATGCTGTATTTTTCACCCCATAGGACACACTTTTCCCCCTCCAAAAATGAAGGGGAAATGTGTGTGCGTCCTATGGGGCAAATGCAGGCTTTCGCTGAAGCCTGGAGAGCGAGAGGGGTCGGTGCGAACGCCGGGCTCCCACGGCTTGCGGAGAGTTGCCTGCATGCCGAAGCCTGGGCGCACTGAGCTCAGCAAACCCAGACTTCACGCAGCTCTCCACAAGGTGCGGGAGCCCTGCGCTGGGCTCCCACGGCCTGCGGAGAGTTGCCTGTTCTGGGGGCTGGGGTCGGGGGAAGCTTGGGCTTCCCCCGCCTCAGCCCCGCGCCTGGGGGGGGGGGAATAAATTTTTTTCCCTTTATTTCCCCCCCCCAAAAAAAAACTAGGTGCACCTTATGGGATGGTGCATCCTATAGGGCGAAAAATACGGTAAATGAGCAATAGCAGTGGCAGCAGGCAGAAGTGTATGCATCTAGAGTGAATACTACTACGTAAGGCAGGAGTGAGGAAGCTGCAGCCAGATGTTGCTGCATCTCAACTAACTTTCCTGACCATCGGCCATGCTGCCTGAAGATGGAAAGAGTTGTAATCCAACAACATCTGGATGGCCACAGGTTCCCTGCATCCACTCCAATATGCAACAGGTTTGAAAACAGTGGCGCCAGACCTTTTATCCTCATTGCATTCACATCACAGAAGACTTGATGCATGACAAAAGTTTATGAAATTAGCCATGGCATGGGGAAAGCTTGACAGACTTTTTTTTCCCCTCATTCTCACATGGCACAAGAACTTTTAGAAACCCACTTAAGGTGAATGTTGGAAGACTCAGGACAGGTTAAAAAAATGTACTCCTTCACGTGATGCATAGTTGGAACTCTGGAACTTTTTCCTACAGGAGACAGCAATGGGCACCAACTTAGCTAGCTGCAAAGGACAACTGGACAAACTCACAGAGGATAAGGCTATCAATGACTAGAGCCATGGTGGGTATGCTCTGACTCCAGAGCAACTGGTGTTTAGAGGCATCATTGTTTCTGGAGTCCCACTTCTGTCAGCACTTAACAGGCTACGTGTTAGTAATTTTGGATGGGCATAATTACAAGACCCACATAGAAGGCCAATAAATATCATAATCGCTCTGAGCAGCAAGCACTGCTTTCCTTATAAACTCTACAGAAAGAGTGTGTGTGCACACAGCAAGACTTAACCAAGCACTTAGGAGCACTCAGTTAAGGCTTTACAAGTGATCTGTGTTTCCCCCCCAAATCTGTATTTTCTCCCAAATATGCGCTCCTGCTAAGTAGCGCCTTGGCCGAACAGACTACGTTTCAGCATTTTGTGCAACTATCTCAGCACCAAAGGTAGAGGACCACCGTCAACCTTTGGTCCACTTTACCTACAGCTGACAAGGAAGCAGCAGCAACACAAGGGAAAACCCCAAAATACCTGGGATGAAGGGAGAACAACACACAACCTCCAGCCATATGCCTTGCTTTGCGCATGTGGAAGCTTCTCCTACCTGTACTATTAAGGGCGAGGGGAGAAAGTCCAGAAGGGCCACGTGGCAGACCTTACAGATAAGGAGGTCAGGAACGCCTGGGAGGCCTCTCTAGGTTTGCAGCTCCCCCCGCCGGGGTCGTCGCAATAAGTACATTTTTATTTTTCGTGAGGGCGGAGAACCTGCTGGACCTGCGAACCCCAGGCGCGCGTAGACAAACCACGCATGCTCAGAGAGCGAGGCAGCCGCACTCTGCACAGGCTCAGGGGCACCCTCGCCTTTGCTGTTTGCTTGCGGCGCTTCCCGGAGCCGAAGCCCCGGGCCTGACGTGAAGCCGTGGGACCCCTGGCGCTCCCTCCCCTCCACCCGCGGAGCCCTGCCCGCCAGTACTTACTGCCCGTGTGCACCCAGAAAGGCACCGACCCGTCCCCCTGCACCAAGTGCGGCCCCTTGAAACTGTATTTGTACTCGAACCGCCGGTGAGGCGGCGCGGGGCCGGCAGCTCCGGCGTCTATCTGGCCGGTGGCGTCTGTGGCGGGGAGGAGGCTGCCGACGAGGCAGAGCAGGGCAAGAAACCTCCCAGCCGGGCTCCCTTTCTGCACCCACACCGCCGCCATCTTGGCCCCAGCTGCGCGCAGACCCGGCTCGGCCAACAGGGCGCTACCTGATTGGCCGAGGCTCCCGGGGGGTGGGCGGGGCCTGAGCGAGGCCTGCGAGGCGAAGAGCGCCGCGGCCGGGGGGGCGGTGCCTCGTTTTATCGCCCCCGCCCCCTCCTGCGTAGTAACCCAGCCAGCCCCGCCCACAAGGCGAGGAGGGGGGTGCGAGGGCGTTGTGGACCCACGTGGTTTGAGCATTGTCCCCGCCCACTCGCTGCCCTCGCTTTAAATGCCCAGCAACCGTCACCGCCTCGTTATTTTGTGGCGGTCGCTTTTAGCTTACGTTGGTCTTGTTCTCTCTCCCCCCCCCCCAGCTGTCAACTTTTCCCTTTTCTTGCGAGGAATCCTAATCGGAATAAGGGAATTTCCCTTAAAAAACGGGAAACGTTGACAGCTATGCTCCAGTATCTGTGACATCTATTTGTGACAGAAGCAACTTAAGGAAGGGTCTAACCCTGATCCTAACATAACATAATCACCCTATTATATACACGACAGTCGGTTACCTTTCACTTTTTCATGATGCCTACATAAAAAGAAATTAAGGGGTGAGCAGTTAACGCAAGCAACATAGCGTTTTGCTATCCGAATTAATGACGTGAGGAGTTCATAGTGAAGCGCGTATAAATTGATTGTAAAATGACACATCGATTGTCTGCAAAATCTATCTGGTTAATATTTTGCTCCCCCCCCCAATCCGAAGGAAAGTTATCTCCATAATAATAATAATAATAATATTCTCGCCAAGGCCTTTAAAAACTTCCAGATTTGGAGAACCACCCTGGCATCTGATAACACAGTACTGAGCTCTGCTGCACTCACTCTTAGGGGTGGAATGTTTTCCCTACCTGTGAAGTCAGTTCTTTCAACTATCTCAGGAACTCAGCCACCCAATTCTATGTCTCGTCCTGTTATGGCTCACCTTTGCAAAAGAAAGAAAGAAAGAAAGAGGTTTCAACACCAAAGGATTGATTGTTTCCCTCCACATTAGGAATAACGAGTGTAATCTGCAGCAAAATGTTGCAGCATGGAGTGCAGCATTCCTTGTCAGAGTTCCAGCCGATCCTAACCCATCACTCCTTTTAAGGAGGTTTTCATCTCAATATATTTTTTTATACTTTTGCAAACCTTGGGAGTTTCCCCAAGCCTGGAAATACCTCCCTCTTGTGCATGGATCTTGCCATTTTGGCTACACAAGGATCAGCACTCAGAAAATGAGCGATATTAGCATATCATTTTAGGAAATGTTTGAAGAAACATTGGTTGAAAGGGTCATCGGCAACATGAAATCTAAATTCACCCAGGTATAAGGGCAAGGAGAGAAAAGTATCTAATAGGGCAATCCTATACCTGTCTACTTAGTAGTAAGCTGCCTGGAGTCCTATCAGGATAAAACGTGGGGTATTTATTATTATTATTATTATTATTATTATTATTATTATTATTATTATTATCCAGTTATGTGGGTATAGGATTGCAGCATTAAGCTCATCATCGGACATTGTCTATTGTGCTATTGTCCACCACAATGTTCTCGTTCTCTGCCCTCCCGCAATCTGTTATAGATTTAAGATTTCTTGAAAAATGGGACATATTCACAGAAATAAAAACTTCCTGTTCTGAACCTGAAGGTCATCTCTGTGGCTGCTGGCTCCAATTCTAGAAAATAAATCCCAGACTTTCTTTCAGGAATTGTTTTAATCCTGATCAAGTAGGTTTTAATCAAGGGCTGCCTTCTGTCAGACAACAAAAGGGAAGATCCCAAAATGCAATCTGACATGTGGGTGGTGGGTGGGAGGGATGACAGCCTCCTACTGCGATGCTGTGTTTATTACACACCAAACGCTTTTGATACTATTCCCAGGGGAAATTCATTAGTAGCCTCTGGGCATATTGAGGTCCAGAGAGAGCGAAGCAGATAGATTGTGATCCTTCAATTGAACATGACACATAATGCAAGATATCTTTGAACCACCATGTTTCTCAGACAAGCAATAATCTAGTTGAAAGATATCTTGCATGATTTCCATTAATATTTGTAGCACTTTATTTGGGTGTGTTTTTTCTCTCCAAACATTGTTGTCATGGAATGTGTTTTCTGTGCTCTCATTGCCTTGCATGTTAAGAGTTGATATTATCTATTGTCAGGCTACATGAAGCTCACTGGTTAATAACAGTTCAGTTACCTATTCCTCAGCCCAGCCTACCCCACAGATTTGTTGTGAAAATATTATTAGAGGGACCTTGAGTTTCCTCAAGAAGGCAGGAGACAAAAATAATAAATAAATGTTGTGTCAGGTTTATGTGTCTATATATAAGAAAAGCCCTGTGGGATCAGATCAATGGTCTGTATAGTTCAGTGTTATTTGTGTGTGTGTGTGGATCTGTAACTACATTTATACTTATGTCACTTATTTCTTAAAATTTATATACCGCTTGAATATAGAAAACCTCAAAATGCTTTACAAAAAGATAAATCAAGAAAAAAATCGCAACCATACCTTAAAAATTCCTTCCAGTAGTTGGTCTTTAAGGTGCTACTGGAAGGATTTTTTTAATTTTGTTTTGACTATGGCAGACCAACACGGCTACCTATTTGTAACTGGAACCATACCTTAAAACACTGACACGAGTTAAAATACTAAAACAGATTAAAATTACCTCAACTTTCTAAGCAACTGGGTAAACTCGCCTAAACAAGAATGCTTTTTAGCAGGCACCAAAAAGAGTACAGGGAAGGCACCTACTTGATCTCAATAGGCAAGGAGTTCCAAAGTGCAGGTTTTGCCGCAATGACACACTAAGTGATCAATTTTTTGCAGATTTGGAATGGGTATTATGTGGCACCTGTAGCAGGGCCAATTCTGCTGATGGAAGCAGTTGAGTGGGCACATTTAGAGTAAGACGATCCTGTAGGTAAATTGGTCCCAAGCTTAATATACTAATAGTAATACACTGAATTTGGCCTGGTATCTGCCTTTCAGCATATGCTCTATGGATGAATTACAAAACAAAAGTAAAACACAATATTAAAATAAAATGTAAACTAGAAAATACTGGTATTTCAAAAACATCTCCTTTCTGCCAGGAGAAAATATACCCAATTTGCCGCTCAGTTTACAAGATAAAAAAAGAGCTAAGATGAGATTTGCTCCTCTTCCAGTTACTTTGCTGCTGTTCTGAACTGAGTCATTGTTGGGCTTAGGTGTGTCATCACAGCTGGGGTTTATGGTTTAGCTTTAGGGGAAGTCTTGGTTACAGTTCATGGTCTGTCCAAAGAAAGGTAAACCACTAGCTTGAACTCAATCCCAAAGAAACTGAACCCCGAGTGATGAAATCCCTGGTGTCTTGCAACACTTGGAGGTTGGGTGGTGTGTAGCAATATATTACGTTTCCAGAGCGAAGGATACCTATGCAAATACTTTGGCCGGCACAAGAAACCTGCATAAAAATAGGGCTGCCATATTTTGAAGAGCGAAAAAGAGGACGCTATGATGGCCATTCAAAGCAAATAAATGCAATTTGTCTCAAATTTTACCCCTGAAAAAGAGCATGTGTCCTGGAAAAAGAGGACACATGGCAACCCTCAGACAAGAAAGCAAGCAAACAAGCAAGCAAGCAAGCAAGCAAGCAAGCAAGCAAGAAAGAAAGCAAGAAAGAAAGAAAAAGAAATTTACCTTATTTCTAATTCTGCAGCTGACTAATCAAATTAAGGCTGGAAGGCAGCCTAGACACACACACACACAGAGAGAGAGAGAGAGAGAGAGAGAGAGAAAGAGACGGACAGACAAACCCCTTGAAGGTACAAGGATAAAGAGTGATGGAAAGCAACAAAGGCAAGCCAGCCATGGCTCAGTGTCAGAGCAAACATTAAAGAGAAAGTAGCTGGCACTGGAAGGGAACTGTGGGCTTGTAAATGTGGGGCTGATTTTAAAATGGGTGAATAATTCCCTTGAAGAAGGAATTTCAGTAGGGAAGCTCTCATGTTTCAGGGATGGGGGAAGGAGTACCCTTTGCCATCACTAGTGGCGCAGGGGAAGATCTGGCTAGGAACTGTCCCATTTCTGCACTGCCTAAAGGAATGGGAGTCATTCAGAAACTCCTAGAAACTCTAGGTCAAGGTTGCGGAACCTGTGGCACCGAGGTTGTTGGGACTCCATCAGCCCCAGCCAGGATGGCCAGGGGTTAGGAATGAAGGAAGCTGCAGTCCAAGAACATCTGGAGGGCCAGAGGTTCTCCATCCCTGCCTTAGCACATCTTTTTTGCACCTTGTGCAGGATTTATTCATGGAGCCTCTGCTCATTAAAAGGGTGGTTGGTCACTTCACTTTTAAGACCTAGTGGCCAGAAATATTTTCACTGCTGTTGTTAGATCACTAGTAGGCTCTTTGAAATTCCAAGGCAAATTAGCTTTCCAAATTCAAAGCTGGCGATCCTTAACTCTTAACATTTAATTGTAGGGTTAGGCTGCTTACTTTTGAATAGAGAGCCCCTGATATATTTCCAAAAATAACATTTAACAAAACAGGGGATAGAAATAAAATGGTCCAAGTCACATTTCTCCTGAAGTCGGTGTGATTTCTGCTGGTTCATAATACAAAACATTTGCCGAAGAAGTTGAAGAAGAAGAAGAAATTTTGAAATGGCTACTAGAGAGGGTGCTTTCTGTGATTTTACCCGGATGGTGGAATTTGCCTGATGCCAGCTTTGTCACCCTCAGGGACTAGGCAAAGTCTGCTCAATTTGCTTGTGCTTTTAGTGGCTGGTAATGCTACGTTTTTGATTGATATAAATCGTTTTTACTTTTTGAAACTTGCTTTTATACCTAGGTCTGTATGCCTTCTCATACACGGCTCAGTTAAGTAGAATTTGATTAAATGGCTTTTAACAAGTTTTCCCCCCTTTTAATTCTATGACTGTTTCACAGGTCTTTAGGGGATTTTGAAGACAACTATGAAGGTATTGTTTGCTCAAACATGTATCTATAACAGCCCACCTCTCCAGGTGAGTTATTTAATTGCAGTACAGTGGTACCTCGGGTTAAGAACTTAATTCATTGTGGAGGTCCATTCTTAACCTGAAACTGTTCTTAACCTGAGGTACCACTTTAGCTAATGGCGCCGTCTGCTGCCGCCGCGCCACCACTGCACGATTTCTGTTCTCATCCTGAAGCAAAGTTCTTAACCTGAGGCACTATTTCTGGGTTAGCAGAGTCTGTAACCTGAAGTGTATGTAACCCAAGGTACCACTGTACACTAAAGATGAACTGCCTTCTACTGTACAAAAGCACCTGACATATTCACCCAAAGGGGCTGCTTCCTCAGCATAGGTGGTTCAAGGCTGCTTGAAGCATATCTTATCAACATGGTTGGAATCACAGAATTGGAAGGAAAATGGAGGTCACCTTGTTCAGTCTTCACCAGCTTGTGCTGGTTGGGACTGATGAGAGTTATAGTCCAAAACATCTGGAAGGAATCAGGCTGACAAAGGCTGATTGAGTTCCACCCTACTCAGTGTGTGACCTGCAATGCTGGTGAAAGTACAGCATTCCTCCCAAGTGATGACCATTTAGCCATTTTGACCCTTATGGATCTGTGAGATGTGCCACTCACTGGATTTCTCAAGAAAGTAATACGTTGTTGTTGTTGTTATAACAACTTTCACCGTATTTTATTCAAGGAAAAGTCAATGTACAAAATATTGCCAGATTCCTTTGCATCTAATCTTCTTCTTCCTCCTCCTCTCCATCCTGGCTGATCTGGAAATATCGCAGGCCCTCTAATGGAAGTTTGGGAGAGGAATAGATTTTTACTAGAACCTAAAGTACCACACTGGCTATCCCCACTGGAAGTTATGAGCGTGAAAAAAGTAAACATGAGAGGTGATTGGATAACTTATGAACAATTGTTAACAAAAGTAGGGGGGACATGGAAACTGAAACCATATGACCAGGTTAAAGGAAAAGTCTATGATTGGTTACACTATTTCCAAATAAACGAAATGTTTAGACAAGACGTTAAAGAGAGAGGATACGTGGATAAAGAATCTAAATTCCAGACTGAAATAATAAACAATGATTACAAAATTCTTTCTAAAATGTATAATATGCTATTAGAGTATAACTTGATAGATGAGGAAGTGAAGTCTGTGATGATTCATTGGGCAAGGGACATCGGCCATAATATATACTATGAAGAATGGGAGAAACTCTGGAAAAAAAACCTTAAATTTACAGCTTGCATAACGTTAAAAGAGAACCTCATGAAGATGTTTTACCGTTGGTATATAACACCTGCAAAATTAGCAAAAATATATAAAACTTGCAATAAATGCTGGAAATGCAGGGAAAAAGAGGGATCCTTCTTCCACATGTGGTGGGACTGCAGAAAGGTCAAAGGCTTTTGGGAAAGTGTATATAATGAAATGAAAAGTATATTAAGATATAACTTTGGGAAAAAGCCGGAGGCTTTTCTGTTAGGCCTAGCAGGAAGTGATATAAAGAACAATGACAGTAAATTCTTTCAATATGCAACAACGGCCGCAAGGGTCCTATTGGCTCAAAATTGGAAACAACAGAACATACCGACGCTTGAGGAATGGAGAGCAAAACTACTAGAATACACGGAGATGGACAGATTGACGGGGAAAATTAGATATTTAAAAGACCAAAAGGTTCATTGAGGACTGGGGGAAATTTGTGGAATATCTGGAAAATATAAGTGAAGGTCAGATAACGCTAGTTGGGTTTAAAAAAGCTCTGTGAAAAGGTTGGAATATTGTCTAAAGAGAAAAAGAAGGAAAGAGAAAATAATGTCAATATAAGCTAGGATTTGTGTGAATTTGTTAAATTAGGGTATGGATGATTTCAGGGGAAGCTGAAGGAAGTCTTATAGAAAGAAAGCTGTGACAACAAGGTGTAAACTGTTTTATTTTCTTGTTTGTTATGATTTAAAAAACAATAAAAATTATGCGAGAAAAAAAAAAAAGATCTGGAAATATCGCAACTCGTAGCTCTTCTTGCTATTGGTGACCACACAGAGCCAGTCGTGCAAGTTCTTCTTCATGTATTTCTTGGTGAGGTGCTTCAGGTACCTCTTGGGAAAAGGGACCTCTGAGGTGACTGTGATTTTGCTTTTGCTTCTCTCAATGGTCACCACACCCCCACCAAGGTTCCCATTCACTTTGATCTGCTCCTACAGGAACTGCTGAAATTTGGCAGCATCCATGATGCCATCTTCTACTGGATGGGTACAGTCTAGCGTGAACATCAGAACTTGCTCTCTTTTTTTGCCACCCTTTGTCACAAGCTTCTTTGCCGGCGCCATGGCAGCAGCAACGAGGGGGAAAGAGAGAAAAGGGAGGCGGCCGCCCGCATGTCCCTACTTCGACGACATCCTCCCATCCCTCAAGGAAGTAATACTGGCCATTCACTGAGCTGTGTTCAAAGGCAACGTGTTTGCTCTGGAGATTCCTTCCAACTTCCTCCTTCCCAATCCCCATAAAATAACTCCCACAATAAAATAGGTACCGGGATTCCAAAGGACCAGAAAAGATTATTCATGTACGTGACAACAGCCGCACGGATACTACTAGCCCTGAGATGGAAGGAAGAGACAACCCTGACCAGAGAAGAATGGCAAACCAAGTTGATGGACTATGCCGAAATGGCAAAATTAACTGGGAAGCTCAGAAATCAAGAAGACAAGAACTTTAAAAAAGAATGGGAAAAGTTTATAATTTATATACGAGATCATTGTAAGCAGGTTAAAACATTGGCAGGCTTTAACCACACTTGTAATGTAACGGAATGTATGGATGATTTAGAAAGAAAAAAATTGGAGACGTATTGATATGCAGTTAAAAATATTATCAACAGGACCCGTGAAAGGGATGGGGGGAAGTCAGGAGATTCAGAGTAATCTTGATATTTGGATTCTGAATTGGTTTTTGCTGTATGTTTATATTTATGAAAATCAAATAAAAATTATTTACAGAAAAATTAACTCCCACAATAAAATTATGCATTTTACACCCCAATTTTCAAAAAGACATTCCCCACCACTGCCACCTTAATTTACAGATCTTCATCTTTGGTGGTATGATGTAGACTTGGTGTGTTCTCTTCAGTACACAAGAGCAGATATCTTGATTTAGATCACAGCGTTAATTGCAGAAAACAAACGGACAATGAATTCAGTGCCATAATTAATTTACCCGATATTTACTTAGTTAATTTGTTCAGGGCAGATTAACTGTGGGTTGGAGAAGCTGAACAAGGAAAGTGAGTGACAGACGCAGTCTTGCGGTGGACGGCCTCTCATTGGGAAAGTTCATCTTCATTCTGAAAGAGACGCCTTCAGGGATCATGTATTTTGAATTCCCTGTGAATTTAGTGTCATCTTAGCTTGACCAGCTCTGGAAGAACATATTAACCTCCTCTTGTGATTTTTAGAAAACCATTCTAATTTAGCAAGTAATTAAGGGTCACATGTAGGATAAAGAGCTAGATAATCTTGGATTACGCACAGGAAGCTTTGTTTCCAAGGCAACCTCAGCGGAGGGGGGTGTTAATGCCGAGGTCAGTCAGTTAATGAACTGGGAATGGTGACTGCCTCCAAAACATGTTCGAGGCATGGAAATGGAAATAACAATTACATGACCATTTAACGATTTGATAATGGAAAACAAAAGATTACAAAGCTGGTTGCCACAGAGAAACATTGGTGACAGAAGTCCAAGGGGAGAGATCTGCTGAGCTAGGTCAAGGGAGGCTGAAACAAGTGACGCGGGGCAAAAGCTTTTATTTTTTAACTCAAGTTGCTTCATTCGTCATCCACAGATTTTGTGACAGTCTCAGTATGTGAGCGGGAATTACCTGCGTAACTGTTTCCCAACCCCTTAACCTGTAGTGTTATATCTTGTGTCTCCTAAGGATAGGCCTGTTGGCCAAGGTTGTTCTCAAGCAACTGGTTTTGGAACTAGAGCCCATCCACACCACACATTTAAAGACTATGATGCCACTTTAAACAGTCATGGCTTCCCCTAAAGAATTATGGGAGCTGTAGTTTGATGATGATGGTGATGATGATGATAATAATAATACCTTGCCCATCTGGCTGGGTTTCCCCGCCACTCTGTTAAGGGTGCTGAGAGTTGTTAGGAGACCCCCTATTACTATCATAGAGCTACAATTCCCAGAGTGGGTTAAAGAACAAGCCCTCTTTCTAGGGAACTATGGGAATTGTAGCTCTTGAGAGGGAAATAGTGGTCTCTGGGCAATTCTCTGCACTCCTAGCAAAGCACATCTCCCGGGAGTCTTTGTTGTTGTTGTTTAGTCTTGTCCGACTCTTCGTGACCCCATGGACCAGAGCATGTCAGGCACTCCTGTCTTCCACTGCTTCCCGCAGTTTGGTCCAACTCATGTTGGTAGCTTCAAGAACACTGTCCAACCATCTCGTCCTCTGTCGTCCCCTTCTCCTTGTGCCCTCAATCTTTCCCAGCATCAGGGTCTTTCCCAGGGAGTCTTCTCTTCTCATGAGGTGGCCAAAGTATTGGAGCCTCAGCTTCAGGATCTGTCCTTCCAGTGAGCACTCAGGGCTGATTTCCTTCAGAATGGATAGGTTTGATCTTCTTGCAGTCCATGGGACTCTCAAGAGTCTCCTCCGGCATCATAATTCAAAAGCATCAATTCTTCGGCGATCAACAAAACCGCCACCCTGCGAGATTTCTTTACCTCGCAGGGGGTCGACCTGGCTTGTGTGACGGAGACCTGGGTGCGCGAAGGGGTAACTGTTACCTTACGAGAGATGGCGCCCCCGGGTTTCTCTGTCCTCCACCAGTCACGGACTGTGGGCCGGGGGGAGGGGTGGCATTATTAATCCGGGAAGATTGTTCTTTCAGGGCTCTACTATCGCCATCGATCCCCGGCATTGAATGTGTTGGCCTAGTGTGGGGCTCCGAGGAGAGCTTGGCTGTCTGGCTGGTGTACCGGCCACCTAGCGCACCAGCAGCCACCCTGTCAGGCCTGCTGGAGGCGGTGGCCGGCTGGGCCTTGGAGTTCCCTAACCTATTGGTATTGGGAGACTTCAACTTCCATGCTGATGCCGCTCCCTCCTCACAGGCTCTGGACCTGGTGTCTTCCATGGCGACACTAGGGCTCTCCCAGTTTGTTTCGGGCCCCACACATCAAGCAGGCCACACGCTGGATTTGATCTTTGGTGCCGGTATAGATGTGATCATGTCTCCTTCGATGAAGGTGCCATGGTCTGATCACTACGCTCTGAAAGCCAGGATTGACTTTCCACCCCCACCCTGCTTAGGTGGTGAGCCGATTTGGGCTCGCCCGCAGAGGCTGATGGACCCTGATAGATTCCGTCAAGCCTTGCGGGACCTTGCTCTCCCTGGCGACTCATTGACTGAGCTTGTTGAGGGCTGGAATACCCAGCTCCTGGCAGCCATCGATGAGATCGCACCTAAGCGCCCTCTGCGACCCCGCAGAAACCGGGCTCCCTGGTTTACCGAGGAGCTTCGGAAAATGAAGCGGGACCTCAGACGGCTAGAGCGAGTATGGCGGGGTGCCCGTGACGGAGCCTCAAGAACATCTTATAGGGTTTTTATGAAAACCTATGAGATGGCTGTGAAGGCCGCTAAGAAGTCTTACTTCTCGGCCTCCATTGCATCCGCTAGCTCTCGCCCGGCGCAATTATTTAGTATAATTCGGTCTTTAACGTCCCTTGATGGACAGCCAAATTTAAATAACAATCTGACACACAGCTGTGAGGCATTTGCGAGCTTTTTTGCGGAGAAGGTCCTGTTGCTCCGCCATGACCTCCCTGCCAATTTGGATACAATAAAGGAACTGGAGGCCCCTTGACTGTCCTCGGGTCCAGTATTGGACCATTTTGACCGGATATCTCCAGCCGATGTGGACAGACTCCTCCAAGCTGGAAAGCCCACCACCTGTCCTCTTGACCCGTGCCCGTCATGGCTGATTAGAGCGTGTCCAGACGAGGTGCGGGCCCCCCTGGGGGATATCATCAATTTGTCCCTTGGCACCGGGATATTCCCAGGGGAACTGAAGGAGGCAGTGGTGCGTCCGCTCTTAAAGAAAACATCATTAGATCCCTTAGATCTATCCAATTACCGCCCGGTCTCGAATCTTCCATTCCTGGGTAAGGTGATTGAGAGAGCGGTTGCTGAACAGCTTGGTAGGTTTCTGGATGAAACATCTGCTCTGGATCCATTCCAGTCCGGCTTCCGTGCTGGTCATGGGACCGAGACGGCTCTGGTCGCCCTAACAGATGATCTCCGTAGGCAGCTGGATCGAGGCGGGTCGGGGCTGCTGATTCTTCTAGATCTGTCAGCAGCCTTCGACATGGTCGATCACGAACTCCTGGACCACCGCCTTGCCGACGTGGGAATCCAGGGCACAGTCCTTCAATGGCTGCGCTCGTTTCTCTCTGGTCGGGGACAGAGGGTGGCGCTCAGGGGGGGAATTGTCATCGCGCCACTCCTTGGTGTGTGGAGTGCCTCAGGGTGCGATTCTCTCCCCGATGCTTTTTAACATCTTTATGCGCCCCCTCGCCCAGCTTGTCCGGAGTTTTGGGCTGGGTTGCCATCAGTATGCCGATGACACCCAACTCTATCTGTTGATGGATGGCCATCCTGACTCGGCCCCCGATACACTGGCGAGATGCCTGGAAGCTGTGGCTGGATGGTTACGTGGGAGCCGGTTGAAGTTAAATCCTTCGAAGACAGAGGTCCTCTGGCTGGGGCGGGATGATATGGGATTGAGGGGGCAACTCCCATCTCTTGCGGGGGTGCAATTAGTGCCAGCACCGTCCGTTAAGAGTTTGGGTGTAATCTTCGATACCTCCCTCTCTATGGAGGCGCAGATTACAGCTATAACAAAGGCGGCATTTTTTCATCTCCGCCAAGCTAAGCAGTTGGCCCCTTATCTCTCTCGCCCTGACCTAGCCACTGTGATCCATGCGACGGTCACCTCCAGACTGGATTATTGTAACTCGCTCTACGTGGGGCTGCCCTTAAGACTGACCCAGAAACTCCAGCGGGTGCAGAATGCCGCGGCGAGACTCCTTATGGGGTCTTCGCTGCGAGATCACATTCAACCGGTACTATACCAGCTGCACTGGCTCCCGGTGGAGTACAGGATCAGGTTTAAGGTGCTGGTTTTAACCTTTAAAGCCCTATACGGCCTAGGACCCTCGTACCTACGGGACCGCCTCTCCTGGTATGCCCCACAGAGAAACCTACGGTCTGCAAATAATAACATCCTCAAGGTCCCAGGCCTCAGAGAGGTTAGGCTGGCCTCAACTAGAGCCAGGGCCTTCTCGACTGCGGCTCCAATCTGGTGGAACGCTCTGTCACAAGAGACTAGGGCCCTGCGGGACCTGACATCCTTCCGCAGGGCCTGCAAGACAGAGTTGTTCCACCAGGCCTTTGGTCAGGGCGCAGCCTGACTCCCTCCTCTGGCAACCTGCTTAGAATCTTGCTTAATTAGTTGCCATTAATTTGATTTTAATTGATTTTTATAATGTAATATTTTTAGAATGTGTGAATATCTGATGGTTTGATTGTTGATTGTTGTTAGCCGCCCTGAGCCCGGCTTCGGCTGGGGAGGGCGGGATATAAATAAAATTTATTATTATTATTATTATTATTATGGTCCAGCTCTCACTTCCATACATCACTACTGGCAGGAGTCTTTAGGGGAAGCCCAAAGAAATGGCATAATGGTGTTTTAAACTTATGGTGTGATGGGTGCCACTGTTGGCTTTCAAACCAGTCTAATCAAAAGGATCATGGGATACACACGTGCATGAAACCTTTTCCTGACCCTGTACATACAAAACTAGCATGCCAGGAGCAAGGGCCATTTTTATTTATTTATTTTTTGCCCAGGGAGGTGTTTCCCTGCCCTGCCATAAGGGACCATTCAAACAGTGTCCACAAACACACAGAGCACATGCTACCTGCTAACCTGTGTGGTATATATAGTTCAGAAAAAGCTTTACCGTATGATCCTAATTGTGTAAACTGGGCCTTGGACCTAACATCTTTGCTTTATCACAGATGGCTCTGGGCAAATAAACTTTCAGCTTCATCTGTAAAACTGACCTGCCTCACAGATGTGTAAAGAGAATGACTGCAAAGCATTTTAAAACATAACTAAATTGGAACTGAAACAATTGAATGATTGTATGTGTGTGAGAGAGAGAATTTTTCCAGACCAAATGTTCCTAATTTTAATAATTGACCAAAGGAGGAAGAAGAAAAATTCATATTTTTCTAATTTAAAGGGTCTACCCCCACATTTGCAGATACTGATATTGTTAGAAAGCTGACTTGTTCTTAAGGGAGGAAAAAGAGGTGCAAACATGTTGAATTTGGCAAGTTAATACATTCTGCATACTGTAATATTATTTTGACACTAATGCTGCAGGATGCATTCATATTTTGATGTGACTGTTTTTGAATACACCAATATTTTAAGGTTATTAAAGAAGAAGTATCCAGGAAAGAAAAATCTCAACATTTGAGATTTGGACAGTGTTGGACTAAAAAAATAAAATAAATCTGCTGGAGGTTGCAGAGTATGGAGAAAATAAAAGATAAAGTGCGAGATTGGTTACATTATGCTCAGATTAAAGAAGTCTTTAAGTTGGAAAAAAAAAGATAGGATTTCAGGTGGGAAAATCAAAGTTAGAAACAGAACTGCTAGAACCCAGCTCTAAGATACTTTCAAGAATGTATAACTTGCTGCTAAAATGGAATACACAGGATGAAACGGTCAAATCAGCTATGATAAAATGGGCACAGGACATAGGGCACAACATCATGTTTGCTGACTGGGAAAAGTTATGGACCACCGGTATGAAATTTACGGCATGTAATATTTTGAAAGAAAACATTATGAAAATGATATACAGGTGGTACATGACCCCAGTCAAGCTTGCAAAGATATATCATTTGCCTGATAATAAATGTTGGAAGTGTAAAGAGGCTGAAGGAACATTCTTTCACCTCTGGTGGACGTGCCCTAGAGTGAAGGCTTTCTGGGAAATGATATATAACGAGCTGAAAAAGGTACTTAAGTATACCTTTCTTAAGAAACCAGAGGCCTTCCTCCTCGGCATTGTCGGCCAGAGTGTGCAAAAGAAGGACCGAATCTTTTTTATGTATGCTACAACAGCAGCAAGGATACTCATTGCTAAAGGCTGGAAAACTCAAGACTTGCCCACACTGGAAGAATGGCAGATGCAACTGATGGACTATATGGAACTGGATGAGATGACTGGCAGAATCCGAAACCAGGGAGAAGAATTGGAGGAGGAGAACTGGAAGAAGTTTAAAGACTATCTGCAAAAGTATTGTAAACTGTATGAATGTTAAGAAAAATGTAAGATCTGTAACATCATGGCTCTAACAAATTAATAATTTTTATGTACAAAAGTCAATGTAATTGAAAAATAAGATAAATTGTGGATAAATGGTATTCTATAATTAACCTTTGACAAAAGAAATTTAAAAGATTAAATTCGAGATTTGAATATTGGGAAATTTTAATTAGGTACACTAAATTAAGTTAATAATTTGCTGGTAAAACTTATGAGTCTAGAGAGTAGGAATAAGAGGCGTGAGGAAGTCCAAGGATGTTTATGAAATGATGATATCTGAAATTGATATGTTTTTATATATCTTTATTGTCAAACAAAATTTAATAAATATTATTTAAAAAATAAAAAAATAAAAAAAATCTGGATACAGTGGTACCTTGGTTTGCAACCGTTTTGGATTACAACCGTTTTGGATTACAACCACGTCAAACCCGGAAGCCTGTGTCCCTTTTTTTGGATCATAACCCCCTTTTTTTGGAGGCCGCATTGGCGAAAGCACGCCTTGGGTTACAACCTGTTTTGGTTTACAACCGGACCTCCGGAACGGATTATGGTTGTAAACCAAGGTACCACTGTATACTGTTTATTTCAATGTGGCTGGTCCCAGCAGTACAACAAAGGAGGTTCTTCGTCCTGAGTTACTTGCCTCCTACTGACCGCTTGTCTGGAAATACCTGTGTAGGGAGGACACAGGCAGTTTACATGGATGAGGACCGTGGAAGTTGCCACAGCTGAACACACCCTGAAAATGCTATGTAGCCAAGTTTACCCCAATTTAGCACACAATGACCTATTGAGGCCCTGTGTCCTACTTTACAGAGGACAAAATTCTGTCAGAGAGCAGTCCTCCACTGGAAGGCTACCTCTATTTGAAGAGCTGTCCTGTCCATACCTGGTTTAAAGAAACATAAGAAGGGAGAGCAGGAGTCTTGAAATCAGCCATCAACATTTAGCTCTCAGACAGCAGACTCCCTCCCACAGATAATCAGGCAATCGTCTTCTCCACTATGGTTAGATCATAGAATTGTAGATGTATTTCTATTTAAATGATACATATAGAGAAGTAAATTAGCATATGCTAATTGTTATGTACTGAAGTTCTCACTCTGGGCCAGCAGGGGGATACTATAGATAATTCAGGTCCACATATGCAAATAAGGGATCGAAGGTGACGTTCAGTGATTGGATAGTTACAGAAAATGGTTACTGTTGCGTTCTAGTGGAGCTCTATATAAGCAGGCTGGCTGAACCCTTCAGTTCAGTTCTGTTCTGTGAATAAACAAGAGCCGTTTGAAGAATTGCTGTGTCATCTGATATGTTCACCCACAACTTAACTCTGGCGACGAGGATGGGATGGATGGACAACAGAGCACAGCCAGATGCAGCCACCCTCTGAGTGGAGCTGAGCAAAGCCACTTCAGAGGGTCTGCCGGACTTCCCACAGACTCAGATCACTGCCGTGCCTGATATTCCGCCAACTCCACTTGTGGATGTTCCATCCACAGCAGCGGATCCAGGGGACTTGGTTTCAACGCCACTTAGGGTCGCGCCACAGCCTCAGCAAAAATCGGGCAGCCCCCCAGACCTGGTTACTGCTCCCCGGCAGTCTGGCAGAGTTTACCAAGTGCCCAGCTTATTTAAAGAACTATGTTGTTGGACATGTAATACTGTCAGTCTAATGGAAGTAGGTGAAATGTAACTGATATGCATTTGTGCCTAATTAAACCATTACGTGTAGTGCTGTATATAAGGAAACCATTACGATTGTAACTAACGCCTTATCTCGGTGGGGAGGGGTGTTATGTACTGAAGTTCTCACCCTGGGCCAGCAGGGGGATACTGTAGATAGTTCAGATCCACATATGCAAATAAGGGATTGAAAGTGATGTTCAGTGATTGGATAGTTACAGAAAATGGTTACTGTTGCGTTCTAGTGGAGCTCTATATAAGCAGGCTGGCTGAACCCTTCAGTTCAGTTCTGTTCTGGTCTGTGAATAAACAAGAGTTGTTTGAAGAATCGCTGTGTCGTCTGATATGTTCACCCACAACTTAACACTAATATTATGCAACCCAGCACCTGCACTCAGCATCTTTTGGAAATTCTCCTAGGCTTCTGTACTCTTAGCAGGACCCACCACTGCTCCCTGGCCTGGCTCCCCTTTGTATCTGTTCCTCAACCTCATGCTCTGAGTATATCCTGGATCACACTGCCAAGAAAGGGTTCCCTTTTCAGCACATTGTGCAGGGTTCCTTTGATCAACTATGGAAAAGGTAAAGAAGCATAACAACTCACCTGGATTCAAAACCTGGTGAGCATTCTTGGGCAAATTACTTTCTCTCAGCCTCAATTACCCGTGGAAAATGGGAACATTAAAAACTCACCTCATGAGAGTGTTGTTGTGAGGCGAAATAAGACATCAAAGTGGCTAGATAGGTTTCTGCCTGGGGCAGAGTTATTTACTATTATTTATTCATTACAGTGGTACCTTGGGTTAAAAACTTAATTTCTGGAGGTCCATTCTTAACCTGAAACTGTTCTTAATCTGAGGTACCACTTTAGCTCATAGGGCCTGCCGCTGCACCGACACTGCACGATTTTCATCCTGAAGCAAAGTTCTTAACCCAAGATACTATTTCTGGGTTAGCGGAGTCTATAACCTGAAGTGTCTGTAACCTGAAGCGTCTGTAACCTGAGGTACCATTGTACACTTGTTAGTCGTTTTTTATCCAGAGGTCTTCAAACCATTGAAAAAAAACAACATAAATACATTATACCAGTGGTTCCCAATGGGTTGTCTGTGGACCCCCGGGGCCTGCATAACCCACCTAGGGGGTCTGTGGCACTATTCATGTAACAATAACTGCCATAGGTACAGGCGATACCATTTTTATGTGTCCAATCGACACGCAACCACCGGCACGTGGGTCCTTTTAGACCCGGAATAGGATGGAATGGGGTGGAATAGGGGCAGAGCAGAATGGGGGCATAACAGGATGTGCTTATGCACCCTCTGCTGGTGTGTACGGGGGCCAGGTACAGAACCCCCACACAAAATGCTCGCTGCCTGTATATCAACATTTTCAAAAGTAGGGGGTCCATGGCTTGGATTTTGAAAAACAGGCAGTCCACGGTACTTAGCTAATTGGAAACCACTGCATTATACTAGTAACAGATTCATACAGCTGCACACAGCATCTGAAAACAGCTTCGTAAACACTAGAGGTTTATATCCAATGCTGCACCATTGAGGTTCCATTGGCAAAATGAGGCTTCTCCCTGCACACCCTCAAAAATTCACTTCAAGGGGTTAGAGGAGAAAATTCTGTTGCACACACAAAATTCCTTGTTCCAGTGAAGCAGCAGCGCTGGATACAGCCCTGAAGGTAGAATCACAGATCAGCAGCCCACAAGACACGTCATGATTGTAAATGCAAAACGAGTACATTAGAGTGCTAACATATCAGAGAATGTTTAACTGAATTGCAGTGAAGGGAAAGACAGGCAGTGTTGCTCATCTAAGTATAATTTAATTATGTTACCCAGCACTTAAAGAGAGAACACTGACTCTTAAGCGAATTAATTTCATTTAATTGGACTATATTGCATGCCAACATAATTCACTGGTGATTTCATCACATTGTCACATATCCCCAGTCTCCCGTCCTTGTGAACAACCTAACATGTACATTACATTCGGAGAAAGGCAGACCCTGTCTGTGGCTTGTATATTGTCAAGGAAGTTGGTGAAAACTTTCCTGAATTTAAAGCAGTGGCTAAAATGGTCCTGAGGATAAAGCTGACCAAGCCACAATCTCACAAGGTGTGATTTAAAGAGCATCCACAAAGGAAAAGGATGCTACCAAAATGTGACGCAAAAACAAACAAACAAAACCTGTGAAAAGTGTACAGAAAATGTATTCATTGATAGTAACCAACTTCCCTCTCCCTCATTTTGAGCTATACATCCTTCCTTCATGGGGATATTTTTCTTCCAAGTACAAATACATACCTGTCCTCTACATTTTCATCTGGCAGCTGCCGGACCAGTAGCACAGGCAAAAACAAGCAGTTGCTAGACAAAAGTATTGTGCAACTGCCAATCCACTGTGTGTCTCAGCACAGCTCCTGAACAAACAGTTTTAACTCCCTTATAATCTGCAATTGTGTCTCGCTCTGTTTATTGTCTCCACTTAGACTCTAATAAGAACAATAAAAAGGTGCACTTGGTTTCCGTCGGTAATCGTCCGACCTTTTTGTTTGGTTAATAAGCAATTGGTCCTGTAGTTTAGTTATTTGGTGATCAGATTATGTTATCGCAGAACTGCAAATTGAAATGCAACAGTAACAGAACAATAGTATTGGAGAACATAGATGATTAGGCTTAAAGGCGGCTTTCATACCTCATAATTTATCTTCTCTGATTGGTTGCAAACAATGTTTTTTACATGTGTTTTCAAAGGGGGGGGGAGTTTTCAAAAGCAGAATATCAAAATGACACTCACCTAGCAAAACAGGAAAATGATTACATGCTCTTCCCCACCCCCTAATATTTGCCAATTTAAACCAAATTAGGTTGCAATCCTATACACACATCTGCAAGTCCATTGAACTCAGTAGGACTTGCTTCAGTGTGAGCTGACAAGCACAGGACTGCACTATAGTTTATGGTTGCCGTATTTGTAGAGCCAGTTATTCTAACATGGGCAGGAGAGTTAATTCCACAGTAGCACGGGCAAAGCCTCATGGTCTTCCAGTCTTAGACCCAGAGACACCTGCACCAGTGGGTAAAAAGGTTGAAGTCTTCTCTGCTAGTGTCTGGGGGCTAAGAATCAGGTTGGATCAGTGTGGTCAGTGCTTTTTTTCTGGGAGGACGCAGGGGGTACATATACTCCTAAACATTTTGTGAATCTTTGTACTTTTGTCCATTTACTGTATTTAGTTACAGGGAACCTGGCAGAGGGCCTTTTCGGCTGTGGCACCCACACTGTGGAACGCCCTCCCACCAGATGTCAAAGAGAAAAATAACTACTGAACTTCTAGAAGACATCTGAAGGCAGCCCTGTTTAGGGAAGCTTTTGATGTTTAATAGGTTAGTATTGTTGGATTGGAGTTTCCCCGAGATCTGCTCTTTAGCATCAAATAATATGAAGAAGACTGGCAGAAGGGACGTGGAAAAGAGTTAAGAGCCTTGGACATAAGATGTCCAGGTTGATGGACTGTATGGAGTTGACGGAAGTGGCTGGCAGAGCCCGAGACTGGGGAGAGGAGATGGTGGAAGAAGATTGGAAAGTCTATATATAGAAATATTGTAAATTAATGAGTGATAGAAAAATGTTGGAAGGAAATTTTATGGCTTTAGCTGAAATGCTATAAGGAGTTAAGCTTAAATAAGTATATTAATTTTAATGGAAATAAGATTAAAAATATGTTAAGACATTTATATGATAGAAAATAGAGAAAGATGGAAAGGAATTGCTGAAACAATTAATGGAAGTGGAATACAAAGAGGGAGGTGAGAAGAGGTCAATGATACAAGGGAATTAAAGATAGAATATGGAAAAGGTATGATGTATGTTTTTAAATTGTTTTTGTTTGGTTTGGTTTAGTTTATTGTGTTAGTTTAATGTGTTAAGGTTGTGTTTTGTATTGCTTATGTATTGTATTGTTTTTTCTCTTTTTGTTCTTTTTTTTTCTTTTGTCTTCTTTCTTCCTTTTCTTTTTTGTAAGCTCTAAAAGTAATAAATATTATTTTTTAAAAAAATAATGGTTAATAGGTTATTGTATTTTAGTGTTCTGTTGGAAGCCGCCCAGAGTGGCTGGGGAAACCATAATAATAAATTATTATTATTATTATTATTATTATTATTATTATTATTATTATTCCTGATTTGAACTATAAAATGGTGATTTTCTTGAGTAAAAATGAGAGTACCCCTAAACTTTTTTTAAAAAAGAAAAAAAGCACTGTGTTTGGTACACACAAAACCTGCTCATAGATAAGATCAGGCCAGATAAACCGAGGCTAGAAACAGATGGATGTCTGCCAACCAATAATCAATAACTAGCAGGCAATAGGATAGTTGAGGAAGATTGCAGCAGGGACATTTTGCTTGTGCTCAGGATAATGCCCAGGAATTGGTGTGATTTGTAAGGTCTAAACCACTGTGGTCTAAACCACTGAGCCTCTTGGGCTTGTCGATCAAAAGGTCGGTGGTTCGAATTCCCACAACGGATTGAGCTCCTGTTGCTCTGTTCCAACTCCTGCCAACCTAGCAGTTCAAAAGCACACCAGTGTAAGTAGATAAATAGGTACCACTGTGGCAGGAAGGTAAACAGCGTTTCCGTGCACTCTGGTTTCTGTCACGGTGTTCCGTTGCGCCAGAAGCGGTTTAGTCATGCTGGCCACATGACCCAGAAAGCTGTCTGTGGACAAATGCCGGCTTCCTCAGCCTGAAATCAAAATGAGCACTGCAACCCCATAGTTGCCTTTGACTGGACTTTACTGTTCAGGGGTCCTTTATCTTTACCTTTACCTTTACTTTTAGCTCTACAGTGGTGGGAAACCTGGGGTCCTTCAGGGGTTGTTGGACTCCAACCTCCATCAATCCCAACCTCTGTGGCTTATATAAAGCCCCTACTTTATCACCACTTATGTCATTTCATGTTCCTGACTTTTGAACTCTCCTTGCCTTTCAGAGTCAATTCAAGGATTCATGCCAACTTCTAGACTGCTAGCATCAAGCTATTCTATTTGTTTTGACAGTGAATGGAATTGCTCCTGTTTTCTGTTATTCAAATACCTGCCACAGGGACGCCTGAGCAGACTGGCAACTGCAGGGGAAGGAAGGGGGAATCACTATAAACCAGAGGCAGAGGACTTTATACCCGGGGTCCAAATGCAGCCCTCCTGATCTTGGGACTCTCACCTGGCCACTGCCCCTCCCCAGCCTTGCTTAGCTGGGATGCGTGCTTGAACTCTGATAATAATAATAATTCCCCATCCCTCATCCCTTACATAAATAAAAAGCACCACCCTTAAGCTTGCAATTGCATTTCAAGATAAGTTCCCATGGGTATCAGTGGAGACGTTCTTTGAAATGCAAATAGCAGCTTCAGAGGGGTATTTCTTGGTAGGACCATGTCAGGGAAATAATAATAATAATAATAATAAATTTTATTTATATCCCGCCCTCCCCAGCCGAAGCCGGGCTCAGGGCGGCTAACAACACTAAAATAGTACAACATTATAAAACATTATAAAAATGGATTAAAATGAATTAAAATCAAAATTGATGGCAACCATAAACTAAAGTTTTGTAAAGATTGCCAGAGGAGGGAGTCAGGCTGCGCCCTGACCAAAGGCCAGGTGGAACAGCTCTGTCTTGCAGGCCCTGCGGAAAGATGTCAAGTCCTGCAGGGCCCTTGTCTCTTGTGAGAGAGCGTTCCACCAGGTTGGAGCCGCAGCCGAAAAAGCCCTGGCTCTAGTTGAGGCCAGCCTAACCTCTCTGTGGCTTGGGACCTTCAAGATGTTTTTATTTGAAGATCGTAAGTTCCTCTGTGGGGCATACCAGGAGAGGCGGTCCCGTAGGTACGAGGGCCCTAGGCCGTATAGGGCTTTGAAGGTTAAAACCAGCACCTTAAACCTGATCCTGTACTCCACCGGGAGCCAGTGCAGCTGGTATAGCACCGGATGAATGTGATCTCTAAGCGAAGACCCCGTAAGGAGTCTCGCTGCAGCATTTTGCACCCGCTGGAGTTTCTGGGTCAGTCTCAAGGGCAGCCCCACGTAGAGCGAGTTACAATAATCCAGTCTGGAGGTGACCGTCGCGTGGATCACAGTGGCTAGGTCAGGGCGTGAGAGGTAAGGAGCCAACTGCTTAGCTTGGCGGAGATGAAAGAATGCCGCCTTTGTTATAGCTGCAATCTGCGCCTCCATGGAGAGGGAGGTATCGAAGATTACACCCAAACTCTTAACGGACGGTGCTGGCACTAATTGCACCCCCGCAAGAGATGGGAGTTGCCCCCTCAGCCCCCTGTCGTCCCGTCCCAGCCAGAGGACCTCTGTCTTCGAAGGATTTAACTTCAGCCGGCTCCCACGTAACCATCCAGCCACAGCCTCCAAGCATCTGATCAATGTGTCTGGGGCAGAGTCCGGGTGGCCGTCCATCAACAGATAGAGTTGGGTGTCATCAGCATACTGATGGCAGCCCAGCCCAAAACTCCGGACAAGCTGGGCGAGGGGGCGCATAAAGATGTTAAAAAGCATTGGGGAGAGTATTGCACCCTGGGGCACACCACACACCAAGGAGTGGCGGGATGACAATTCCCCCCCAAGCGCCACCCTCTGTCCCCGACCGGAGAGAAACGAGCGCAGCCATTGAAGGACTGTGCCCTGGATCCCCACGTCGGCAAGGCGGTGGTCCAGGAGTTCGTGATCAACCATGTCGAAGGCTGCTGACAGGTCTAGAAGAATCAGCAGCCCCGACCCGCCTCGATCCAGCTGCCTGCGGAGATCATCTGTTAGGGCGACCAGAGCCGTCTCAGTCCCATGACCAGCGCGGAAGCCGGACTGGAATGGATCCAGAGCCGATGTTTCATCCAGAAACCTACCAAGCTGTTCAGCAACCGCTCTCTCAATCACCTTACCCAGGAATGGAAGATTCGAAACCGGGCGGTAATTGGATAGATCTAAGGGATCTAATGATGTTTTCTTTAAGAGCGGGCGCACCACTGCCTCCTTCAGTTCCCCTGGGAATGTCCCGGTGCCAAGGGACAGATTGATGATATCCCCCAGGGGGGCCCGCACCTCGTCTGGACACGCTCTAATCAGCCAGGACGGGCACGGGTCGAGAGGACATGTGGTGGGCTTTCCAGCTCGGAGGAGTCTGTCCACATCGGCTGGGGATATCCGGTCAAAGTGGTCCAATACTGAACCCGAGGGCAGTCGAGGGGCCTCCAGTTCCTTTATTGTATCCAAATTGGCAGGGAGGTCATGGCGGAGCAACAAGACCTTCTCCGCAAAAAAGCTCGCAAATGCCTCACAGCTGTGTGTCAAATTGTTATTTAAATTTGGCTGTCCTTCGAGGGACGTTAAAGACCGAATTATACTAAATAATTGCGCCGGGCGAGAGCTAGCGGATGCAATGGAGGCCGAGAAGTAAGACTTCTTAGCGGCCTTCACTGCCATCTCATAGGTTTTCATAAAAACCCTATAAGATGTTCTTGAGGCTCCGTCACGGGCACCCCGCCATACTCGCTCTAGCCGTCTGAGGTCCCGCTTCATTTTCCGGAGCTCCTCGGTAAACCAGGGAGCCCGGTTTCTGCGGGGTCGCAGAGGGCGCTTAGGTGCGATCTCATTGATGGCTGCCAGGAGCTGGGTATTCCAGGCCTCAACAAGCTCAGTCAATGAGTCGCCAGGGGGAGAAAGGTCCCGCAAGGCTTGACGGAATCTATCAGGGTCCATCAGCCTTTGCGGGCGAGCCCAAATTGGCTCGCCACCCAAGCAGGGTGGGGGTGGAACGTCAATCCTGGCTTTCAGGGCATAGTGATCAGACCATGGCACCTTCATCGAAGGAAACATGATCACATCTATACCGATGCCAAAGATCAAATCCAGCGTGTGGCCTGCTTGATGTGTGGGGCCCGAAACAAACTGGGAGAGCCCTAGTGTCGCCATGGAAGACACCAGGTCCAGAGCCTGCGAGGAGGGAGTGGCATCAGCATGGATGTTGAAGTCCCCCAATACCAATAGGTTAGGGAACTCCAAGGCCCAGCCGGCCACCGCCTCCAGCAGGCCTGACAGGGTGGCTGCTGGTGCGCTGGGTGGCCGGTACACCAGCCAGACAGCCAAGCTCACCTCGGAGCCCCACACTAGGCCAACATAAGGAGTTAAACTCTCCCTCCCTGCCCTAAGCAGAGGCTCTCCAGGCTTCCCTGCGCAGCTGCTATTTATGCAATGAAAAACATACACATCAATTGCATTTGCTGCAATTAATGCCAAGTCTAGTTGGCCCTGAGCCAGGATGGAATGCAGAGGAAGGCTGAGGATGGAGACTCAGAGAAGGCGGGATGTTACCTGGAGCCAGGAAAAAGGCCAGGAGTCTTGGAGTGGGAGGAAGGATGAACCCTCCATGCAAATCCCAAGGCTGCTAGGCCATCTGTTGTTCTCAGGGTGCCTTCAGGCAGCATCCCTCCTACTCGGAAAGGTGACAAGGAAAGTCAACGGTAGGAAAAATATCAGAATACTTCGGCACAGAAACATTTACACTGCATGTAATTCCATCTGACGTATGTTTTCCTTCCTGGTTCCTGATCAGATTACCCCACCTGGTGGCCTAAAATGTAACACAAACTATCACTCCTTAATGAAACAAGTGAGGGTTGTTGGCAGGGAAAGGAGATGGGAATTAGAGAGTTGAAGTCAGAGCAACTCACTCAGATCGTCAAGGAGACAGATTTTATATGTTAAAAAATCCTTTTGAACCTAATTGGATTCTGAAAAATACGTCTCCAAGAACATTTTTTAAAAAAGATTATTTAACTGGACATAGGTTAAAGAACATGCCACTAAAAATTGCATGACCTGCACACAACAGCACAGGCAATGTCTCTCCGATCACCACTGAGCTTTCTGGAGGCATCTTTCAAGATGGATGGCAACCACATTCCCACTCAGGAGGTCCACTGCTTATTGCTCTTTATTAGTTGCACTGAACTATCTGGACTGCTGCCAGTCTAGCTTTGCTGTTGGAACAGCAAATAAAATAACCAAGAAAAACCCACAACAGAAATGATTGGGAACAATCTGCACAAGTGCCACCAAAATGAATGGGAGCTTTTGTGCAAATTCAAGTGGTTTCAATGGGGAATGCCCTAAACTTACTCCATTTCTATATTATCAACTTTGCAACAATACCTGTAGCTTTTTATTAAGAACAAAGAAACTTTTGATTTCATGTGAATGCTTAGATCGTGATCCAATCTGTTCCAGAACATATCTTAACTTATTTTAAAAGAGAGAGAGAGAGATCATTCACTTTAGAGTACATATTATTAAACATTACATTTTTTTTATTTTTTTTAAAAAGAGAGCAGTAAACCTGTTGCACTGGTTTCAGGAATGACTATCTCCTTGTCATTCACCCTTTTAAATCAATTCTAATATTGATTGGGTGACCCACTACCTCTGGGTCAAAATGAACAACTGACTTTGTTGATGATTATTTCAAGCAGGATTTGAGCCAAGCCAGCTTGGACATCTTGCAGTCCCTTTGACCACTGGTGGCTGGAGGGTTTAGAATCTTATGAAGCAAGTGACCTGGAAGTGAACCGTGCAAATCCGTAGAAGCACCCTGGGCTTTGAACTTTGGCTTTCAGAATGCATCCTTGAGAAATAACCCAAGTGACCCGCCATGTTTTCCTCTCCTTCTCTTGCCACCCTTCCAATACTGTATTTGAAAGATGAAAACACATGAACTTTTTAAATACAATAGTCACATTCAGATGATAACTTCCTGTGATTTTGGTTAGGTGTTGTATTACCTGTCTTGGAGAACAAGAAGCATTCCAGAGAACAGCAAACCTTGTACTGATACCACAGTTATTCTGCTCACTTTGTGAATTGGCACGATCTTTGAGTAGTGATCTTTCACAATAGGTCAAAAATAGGCGCCTGAAAGTCCTGAAGCAGCTTCTCAATCTAACCAAAACACATAATCAGGTCAGTGGTCAACATTATAACTATAACCAATAATACTTTATTTCATTTCATTTACTTATTTATCTAGTTTCTAAAGTGGGGGGACATTTTAAAATGACATTTTCCACCAGAACACCGAAGTGCTGCAGTCTACTGTACCACATCCTTCTACTGTGTATGCAGATGAATTGTTAAATAAAAAACAAATCATAACTCCACGATCTACACAATCAAGACTGACTTTACTGCTATGTAAATTATTACTTGGTTTATTTGTTTAACTTGATGAGAATGTTTCTAACCTGCCAAATCACAGGAAATATCACAATGATGTACAAGAAAGCCATCAAAACATTGCTGTTGTTATTTAGTCACTTAGTCGTGTCCGACTCTTCATGACCCCATGGACGAATGACCAACATTGAATCATGATAATTTCTCTGAGGATGCTTGGCAAAACAAACATGTTCTTAGCAGGCAATGAAATTTTAAAAATTGTTGGTGTCCATCTCACTGTAATAGGAATAGTGTTCCAAAAGAGTGGAAGTCTTAGTTCATGAAGAAACTGGATAAATACGAGATAACACTGGGATAGTCAGAAGGACTTTTCCAGATCATTGCAGTGTATGAGGAGCATGATGGTCCTTCAGACATTTTGTTCCTAGGCATTTTAGAGCTTTATATACTGACAATAATTCCTTGAACTGAGCTCAGAAATATACCAGCAGTCAGTTCAGGTCAGTCAGCGCTGCTTCACGTGGTTTTTAATGCTGCTTTGAGTATTTAGATATTATTTTTAATGTATTTCCATCCTCCTAAGGCAGGGAAGTGGAACCTCAGGCTGTTGGGTTGGGGTTAAAATGTGTCTTTCCTGGACCTCTCTGGCCTGAGGGATTCATACATCCTCCCCAGGCCCAACTTGCTTTACATCCTCTTCAAGTGTTTTTGCATGGCTGGTTATGTGTTATTGAACTTTGATAATGCTTCTTGTTGCCTTGATGGGGGAAAGAGAGGGAAGTGTGAGTGTGATGAAACTAACCTACGGAACAAAAGTAATGTTCACATTTACTGTGCTATCCCTTTTTGCTTCTGGCATGTGGTCCTTGAAACATTGCCCAGAAGGGAAAGTGGCACTTGGGCTGAAAGGAGGTCCCCTACCTTGCCCTAGAGTAGCCTATTCCTGCTTTTCACAGCCAGCCAGCCAAGGAATTCCTTTTTCCTTTCATTGGTGGTTTGTGTGAGGGCTGTTTGGCGACTTCAAGCCTGTTGCTGCCTCCATTTGCTTTTGTAGTTACTGCATTAGATTAACCCTTATTTACATCAGTTAATTGCAATTTGTTCATTAGGAAGTTTCTGTCATGCCTGCCCACCCCCACCCCATTCTTCCCGACTGCAGTTAGGAGGATATCCTCAATTTTCATGACAATAAGAAAGGAAAAGCAAAAGCATGAAATTCAAAGGAATCTGGAGACAACTAGCTTTCGGTTTTAGACTATGAATAGAGGAGGGTTACAAGTTACACAATAAATATTTAGCCAGACTCTGGCTGTTTGCCAACATGCTTTCCTCTGCCAAGCCTCTGACATATAAGAAAGCAGTCTTTAAATGGGTATTTCTGCTAAGCAAAAGTCAAATCAATCTCGCTTTGTTTACAATGGTAGAGATTGATATAGGTAAAAGTTATTTTTCTAAAGTGGCCGGGACCTAATGCACTGATTACTATGTTTCTGGTTATTGTGGCTTTGGACATTAGCTCAGTTGGTAGAGCATGAGACTCTTAATCTCACAGTAATGGGTTCGAGCCCCAGGTTGGGCAAAAAATTCCTGCGTTGCGGGGGGTTGGAGTAGATGACCCTCTTGGTCCCTTCCAACTCTATAATTCTACAAGTCTATTATTTATTCATTTACTTCCCTTAGAATAAACCGCCTCAAGTGAGACTTACTTCTGAGGAGACGTGTCTAGATGTATCCTTAGCCCACCTCACCTCAAGGGCTTGTGGGCATTTGGCAACATTCAGATGAAATCCTCAATAAAATGCAAGTCATAAAACCCAAGAATTCAAATGATTTGTTACTCTTGCTCAACTTTGGCTGTTGAAAGGCCAGCACAAAAAGAAACGGCTGCATACATCGGTACTTAACCCAAACGTGTGACAAAATAATTTTTTTTTATCAAGGGAAATTCTTATATTTGCTCCTTAAATTAAGGCTGCTACAAAAACAGTTTTGCACTGCAGTTAATTAGCGCAAGCTGTTAAAAAAAACAAAAACCACCCCATTTTTTTAAAAAGTCTTGCAGAACTTCAGGAAAATGTGCTGGCTCATACTTCAGAGCAAGCCTTTCGCCATCAACAGATCTTTGCCTCAGCCAGGGAATTTGAGAGGTTGCTAACATGTCACAAAGCTGCCTTATGGGGGTTAAGACTTACAGACCCCACACGCCAGAATAACACATGGAGGGGGGTCATGTATTAGTCTAGCCCTGCCCTCGCCATGCTGACACCCTCAGCCACTTGCCCACTCAGGGCAAGAAGGAGCTGAACACACATTTTTATTATTTATTTACTTAACAAAATGTATATACCACTTTTCCAGCAATATGCCTACCAAAGAATATTTAAATCATAAGCAAATGATCCACAGTACCAGACCATACCTGTCAACTTTTCCCTTTTCTTGTGAGGAATCCTATTCGGAATAAGGGAATTTTCCTTAAAAAAAGGGAAGCTATGTACCAGACCCTCTAAGTGTCCCTATTTTCTACGGACAGTCCCAGATTTACAGTCCTGGTTTTTCAGATGATCCTGGAATGTCCCACTTTTCTTTAGAACGTCCCTATTTTCATCGGAGAAATGTTGGAGAGTGTGGAGTTACGTGACCCCTGAGCCAAGGAGATAAGTACCGGTAACTCTACAACCTTCTGAAGGCATTTGAAGGCAGCCCTGTATAAGGAAGTTTTTTTTAAAAAAAAAAGTTTAATGTTTTATTATGTTTTTATACATGTTGGAAGCTGCCCAGAATGGCTGGGCAAACCCAGTCAGATGGGTGGAGTAAAAGTAAAATAAAATAAAATAACAATGGAATAGGAAGTCCCTATTTTCACCAGAGAAATGTACCAAATAAAGGTTCAAAGCCATTTAGCCCCCTCTCGTCCTTCTTCCTATGCGACTTCTGCGATGCTTCTCTCAGAACTGTGGGAAATCGCAGCTCAAAACTGAAAAATAAGCTTCTAGCCCTTATGTCTGCAGAAAGAAAGCGAGAGCAAAGTGAAGGCAGCAGCACAGAAGCGACATTGTTGCTATTTCAGGTAAATCTCCTTCTTAAGGCTTTTGAGGAGAGCAAACAAGGCCTTTGTGATTTCCTCCTGCCAGCAAAGATGGGAGGTTCAAAGTGTCTCTACTGGATAAAGCCCTTTACCCTGCCCTGCCTCTCTTGTCTGAAGTTGCCTCAAGTGCCATGCCTGACGTGCTCCTTCATGGAACAACAACATACAGCAAATAATCAAATCCGGCAAGTTTCATACAGGGCTTTGAGGCTGTTGCTTGTCTTTGCCGTGTTGCCCTTAAATCAAAACTGGTTGGGCCGGATCCCTTACCAAATCCAGTTGCCCCAAAAGCGATGTCGTGAAAACATCTTCCCCTTCAAACAACCCGGGTCGCCTTTCTTTCCTCACACAAATAAATAAATAAAAAAACACACACACACATCCTCCTTGCTTTGCTTAGTCCCTCAAAAAGATTTCTGTCCTTTTTATATTTCCTCCCCTCTTTCGGTTAAACCCTCATTAACTCCACTCACGCTGTCTCGCTCTGTTTGCCAATGCTTAAGTAGCACTTTAATAAAAAATTAAAAATCCCCCACTCCTTCTCCTCCTTCTTCCTTTTTTTTTTTTTTTTAAAAAAAGCAACCAATTAGCACCTCATCAGCTTCAATTAGAGGAGACAAAAGCAGTGTAAAGATAACTCAATGAGAGGGGGTGGCATAGCATCATGTAATCGCTTAAGACAGCATTGGCCATTCAGTGCTCTAAGAGACCGGGGCCTATTCACCCTTCTTTCTTCCCTTTTGGGGGAATTTAGGACTATTTTGATGGGAAGACAGGCCTCCCAGAAGTCTCATAGTCCCTCATTCAGGGGCTACCTGTTTACAGCTCACAGAGCAGAAGGGCCTAAACAATCCTATATTGTACGCTCAGTGCTTCCTTAAACCTAGGCCTCCATAAAAGCCTGTTTTCAGTGGCCGGGACTACTAAGTTAAAGGCCGGCTTTATCCTCATTAAGTGTTCTCCTTGTACTGTCTTCTAATTACAGGGGAAGGGCAACAATGTATTTTTCCCCCCAATGAGAGTTCTTTGGAGCAGTTAATTTGGTGACTGTACTAAATGCCTTTAAACATTAATTAGTGTGGAAGGAACCCTAATTTCCTCCGCAGCTTTCCTGTCCATTTAACTCCCCCTTGTTTTCACATAGGCTTGGATGAGCCTCCATAATGAAATTACCTCATTAATGCCTTTATTCTCGCACAGTAACTCATTCAAGATCGCCCATTTAAGTTTTAATTTGACGCTGTCAAAAGCAAAAGCAAAAAAAAAAAAAAAAAAACAGCCTTCATGGTTTGATTACTGCATTTTTTAAAAAAAATTTAAAAAAGCCTCTCGCCTGCCCAAATGAGTGGACAGATTTAAATTATTAAGATGGCAAGTAGTGAGTTATAATTGGATACAAGCAGCACTTCAGAGAATATTAAAAGCTTTCAAAGGCTGGCCTACGTAGTCTGTTGACTATTAACTGCATCCACTGAGTTACTGTGAGGTTTCTTCTACCCCAGAACGGACAGCAACACAGCACCTGAGCCTCTGCAAAGCAAATAGCTGGTCTTAATAAACAAAGCTTAAATAGGGTTGCAATTAAATCAACAAGGCCTGCGCTTTTTGATGATGAGTGCAACAGACCTTCCTTTTGTCTTCCCCTGGCCTTATCGTTTGCAACTCCCTGTTAACCTGAGGTGGCCTGAGACAAATGGAAATATGCGGTGACTTCCCTCAGAACCAACAGTGAAATAATTCCCAGATTATTTAATCAAAAATGAGTAAGACGTAGCCCCAATCCTATCCGAGAAGTAAACCCGACTGAGGTCAGACGGGACTTACTTCTAAGTAGACGTGCATAGAACAGCAGCTTTATGCAAACACACAGAATAAGGTAAAGGTACCCCTGCCCGTACGGGCCAGTCGTGTCCGACTCTAGGGTTGTGCGCCCATCTCACTTAAGAGTCCGGGGGCCAGCGCTGTCTGGAGACACTTCCGGGTCACGTGGCCAGCGTGACAAAGCTGCTCTGGCAAGCCAGCACCAGCACAGCACACGGAAACGCCGTTTACCTTCCCGCTATAAAGCGGTACCTATTTATCTACTTGCACTTAGGGGTGCTTTCAAACTGCTAGGTGGGCAGGAGCTGGGACCAAAGGACGGGATCTCACCCCGCCGTGGGGATTCGAACCGCCGACCATGCGATCGGCAAGCCCTAGGTGCTGAGGTTTTACCCACAGCGCCACCCGCGTCCCTTGTAACACACAGAATACTAGGTGATAATAATAAATTATAAATGCTGTCACAGCATATATTCTGTGGAAATACTAATAGAATCATAGAATCATAGAACTGTAGAGTTGGAAGGGACCCTGAGGATCATCTAGTCCAACCCCCTACAATGCAGGAATATGCAGCTGGTCCATACAGGGATCGAACCTGCAACCTTGGTGTTATCAGCACCATGGTCTAACCAACTGAGCTATCTGAGGTGCTTCCAGTGCTGGGACATACACCAGGGGGAAAAGGCCCACCAAGTGCCAAAATAATATATTTAGCATTCATGTAGTGCTTTCTGAATGATCAAAATCCTTACGACACCTCTGCGAGGTAGTTCAGCATTTCCCCCCGCACCTTGCAGGAAAGTTGAGAGAGAGAGAGAGAGAGAGAGAGAGAGAGAGAGAGAGAGACTTGCTTTAGCTCGGGACCAAACAAGATGTGGGCCTATTCCTGCCTTTCTCTAGCGTGGCTGTATGTCCGGAATTTCCCAAACACGTCCAGGATTCAAAGAGTGAAATTAGCATCGGGGGGGGGGGGGGATTTAAAAATCAGCAAAATGTCCAGGTTTTCAGCAACAGAACTTTTGTGTCCATATTTTTGCTTCTTGAAATATGGCAGCCCTACTTTATCCTTTGTGCATGTGATTTTAAAATAAAATAAAATGGTGTGAATACAGAGAACTAAACTGAGACCATGGGAAAGGGAGAAGGAGCAGCCCCCCCCCCCCAAAAAAAAACCACAGTACAGATCTGAACTGGCTATTTCTATAGGGAAGAAAACTTCTATGGGCACTGAAGGGAAATTCCCTCTCATTGCAAATAGGCAGCATGGCAGGTGGTAGAGGACTGATTTGGCTTGTTCTCTATCCCCACGCCACCAGCTATTTAGGTTTTTGGAAAAATCAAGTATTCAGGGGGTAAAGTAGGGCTACCATATGTCTGGAATTCCCCAGACATAGCCGGGATTTGGCTCTCGTAAACAGTGCCTGGGCAGAAATTGCTGAAATGGGAAAACTCAAGATTTACCCACACTGGAAGAGTGGCAGATGCAGCTGATGGACTATATGCAACTGGCCGAGATGACTGGCAGAATCCGAGACCTGGGAGAAGAAAAGATGGAGGAAGACTGGGAGAAATTCAAGATGTATCTACAAAAACATTGTAATTTGTTTGAATGTTAAGAAGGATGCTAGATTATAAAAAACTGGCCACCACTAAACTAGATTTAAATTTGATGATAAGTGAGACTAAAGAAAATATAAAAATTTTATTGGAAAAAGTGTTAAACTATATTGGAATGTGTGGACATGAGATTGTAAACAAGTTGATAATTTGTTTGGAAAAATTTTTTTTCTTAATGATGTAAATGGGAGAGGGGGACGTGAGGGAGTCCAAAGAAGTGAAGAATTTGTTGTTATAAAAGTAAGATTGTTTTATGTGTGCATTTATATTTTAAAAAAAAACCTTAATAAATATTTATAAAAAAAAAAAAAGAAATTGCTGAAATGTCCGGGAAAATCCAGACGTAATGGCAAACCATGTCGGAAGTGTATATTCTCCACAAAAGGCATTCAGAGCAATAGACAATGGTGCCTGAAAGCAGAAAAACACTGTGGCGTAGGATGTCTTTGATTCAGTGCTATTCTAATGTATCTTAAAATGTACCGTAACTGCTTTAGTTGTGTCCTTTACAACTAAGGAAAACCTAATGAAAAAGATACAGATTGATGTCTTGTTTTTAATATAATGCCACACAAAGAAAATAGAAAGTCAAAGTGCTGAAGTTCCACTGTTATCAAAAGAGGCTTCCGAACCCGAATGAGCACCGTTCTATAAAATGCATCGCAGAACTGAATGTGTTTTCTTTTCACAGTTAGACTAAAAACCATATTTTCGTTGCTAACCATCACAAATTCTAACAAGATTTATTAGCTTTACAAGCTTAGCAGTTTCCCACATCTTCATAATCCCATCAGCACTCTTGGGGAAAAGTCTGATGATTTCTAGACCCGAGCTTTTCCTTGCCTGGTGGTTCTAAATGGATTGGATGGAAAAGGCTCTATGGAAAAGGAGATTATGTATCTTTTAAAAAGAAAAACGCAACTCGTGTTTTTATTTTATTTATTTGAAATGCTTCTGGGCTGCCTTTACGAGTCAAAACAAGATGGCTTACAAATAAAGCATAGTACTTCCACAAAACATTAATAAAAGCCAGCCATAAAAACAACAAATACATCCAGCAGAAAAAAGCACAACCAAAACCGTCAGCAGAAGAATTAACTCTGCCATGACCTCGCCATGTAGCCCTCATCCAGCAACCATCTCTCAGCCTCAACCTGTCACCTGCAATAATATTGGCCTACCTGACTTTCCCAGGTGTCATAGGAAGTAGTGGGGAGGGCACTGGTGTCCACAGGTACCACATTGGTGACCCTTGACCTATTGTCGCATCTGGAGCTCAGCCTGAGAATGGGCCCTATCCTGTTGTGCATTACAGCTTCTTGGCCTGCATCAAAGCAGAAAGGGAAAGCTGGTTTAGCATGCTCAGAAGAGCATGAGCTCGCAGTTGCAGCTTGCATCTTACAGCAGCCATGAGTTCCCTTGGCAGTCTTTAGTCAACTGCCATTCTCTAAGCCTTAGCCACTGTCAGTGCCGGATTTACATACAGTGGTACCTCTGGTTAAGTACTTAATTCGTTCCGGAGGTCTGTACTTAACCTGAAACTGTTCTTAACCTGAAGCACCACTTTAGCTAATGGGGCCTCCTGCTGCTGCTGCACCGCCGGACCATGATTTCTGTTCTCAACCTGAAGCAAAGTTCTTAACCCGAGGCACTATTTCTAGGTTAGCGTAGTCTGTAACCTGAAGCATATGTAACCTGAAGCGTATGTAACCTGAGGTACCACTGTATAAGCCAAACAAGCTATAGCTTAGGGCTCCACTCTCTTGGCCCCCCCCCCAAAAAAAAATAAATGGAAAAAAACACCTGGATGTACATTTCCAATATATAAGATAAAAAACAAACAAAACAAAATAAAACCTACATACAGCAACAGTGTTTTATGTTGTGTAGGCTTCTATGATGTAAGTAATGGGCCCCACCTGTTAGCCTGCTCCCTAAAATATCACTGGTTTTCTCATTTCTATATAAATTACTTTGATAAAATACAGATTTTTTTATGTGCATATGGCTTTAGATACCTATTAGGTTTGTAAATTACCATATAGCATATATTCAACACAAAAAAATAGTGACAATGTTGTTGACAAAGGACAGCTGGACATATAAAGGGTCCCATTACCTTCAGTAGCTTAGGGCCTCATCAAACCTAAATCTGGCCCTGGCCACTGCCCATACAACATGTCATAGTAATAGTGGCTTATTGCATTGGGTTTCTGAGACTGTTTCCATGAAGTGCCCTGGACTTGTCAAATGTACAATATAAGTGCTAAGTATCAAGGCAATTGGGGGGGGCGGGGTTATACTTGCAGTTAAAGCTCACTTTCCTGGAAGCAGAAGAATGGAGACTATGCAAAGAGAGGAACTGTGACCATGTACAGGCCAGCAGTGGTGGTGATGGGAGGAGGAATGGAGGTAAGACTCAGAGTGAACAAAGCTCTTCACCTGCAAGCGCAAATGAAGTTCCTGAGCAAGGGAATAAAACCCTGAGCTCCTTCTTTCCCTTATCTGAGTCTGGGTTAAGGTTAATGCTTGGCATTCTGCTTCCTTCAGCAAAAAGTGCACTGTTACGGAGTCCGGACATGTTCTAAATGCCATTGATGTGACCATTTGTGGTTATGCATTCCCTCGGAAAGGAAAGAATTTGCAACTTGCTGATGCCATCTTGTGGACAAGAACAGAAGCTAACCAAGAAATTTTGGGGGAAAGAGACCTAAAACCTCCACTTTACATAGGAATAAAGTTCCAGGTGAACTTAATTTGGGACATTTCCAACCATGCTATTTTAAACACTGAAAAGCATTTTGGGAGAAGGATTTGCTCAAAAATATGCCCATATTCACCTAGGACAGAACTGCCCAGATTGGCTTAATCTGTCACCAGAAGCCATGCCTTGGTTTCTGAGCATTTTGGGAGTCAAACGAACTCCCAGAATGAATTAAGTTCAAGTACCAAGGTACGACTGTTTGTTGGAAGCCACCCAGAGTGGCTGGGGGAACCCAGTAAGATGTGTGGGGTATAAACAGTAAAATTATCATTATGGAATGGGATGTCCCTATTTTGATTGGAGAAATGTTGGAGGGTATGAGGAAGTGTCGTGGTAACTTTCAGTTGGCTTGGCTTTGCCCTTAGGGATGTTGTCATGCACCCAAATCTGGGGCTGGCTATGTGATAGAAACCACATGTTAGATTAAGCAAGTGATGAGTAAATACATGCTAGACTTTTGCTCCCCCCCCCGCAATGGCCCCATGGCCCAGATGCCTCCTCCTGTGGCTAATATTTACTCCAGCAGCGAAGCTTATCCAAATTTGTCTTGCTTTTCTCTAAGATTTTATATTCTTTTCACTGAACAACAACAAGAAACAAGCAAACCTGCAATATTCGAACCAGAAGTAAAGCAGTCAATATATAATCCCACCCAAAGTATCAGGCCCCACTTACTGGCCCCACTTCTGATGGCCGAACTTTGTTGTTGTTTAGTCATTTAGTCGTGTCCGATTCTTCGTGACCCCATGGACCAGAGCACGCCAGGCACTCCTGTCTTCCACTGCCTCCCGCAGTTTGGTCAGACTCATGTTTGTAGCTTCGAAATGGCTAAATGCAAAATGGAATGAGTGTTGCTCCTTTCCTTCCTCCACCCCCTATGCTTTTTCTAGCTGCAGGTTTGATGGTCCTGAAGAAAAACTAGCTCTAGCAAGATTTCTGACTAAATGCCTAGTCTGTGAGCAATTCAATGCAGCGAAAGATACAAATGAAACCAAGATGAAGCACCAGCTTGCAGCTTCGCTGAAGTTACAGTGTGGAGAAAAGATTCACAGGGAAGTTTTTCCCTCCACACCTCCAGAGGTCACCCCAGAGTGGAGACAAGTGCACTGTGGTGTTTTCCTTTTCTTTTTTCCTGATTTTAAAAAAACCACAAAAAACCAAAAAGAGGGCAATTGTGTTTGCTGTGGCTACACATTACACATTTCATCTGAACACGCAAACACAGATTCCTAAACATTTATGCATGTACAGTAAGGTGTTGTGCTAGAGCATGGGCCCTCACCTCGCGCACACAAAACATTGTTGGGAATAATTGTCTGTCAGAAAACCTCAGTGTGAAACAGTTGTGTGTCCTGGGAAGGCCTTGGGTGCTGTGACTAGGCCTCTCTATGTGGCCCAAAAGACTTTCCCATCTCTCCTCCCCAAGCCATGTCCCACACCTGCCCTGAGCCACACCATTTTGAGTATTTTTGTCTGGATGGAATGTGTCCTTGATGCGTGACAATGCCATTTTATTTGCCTAGGTGGATATGTACAGTGGTACCTTGGTACTCAAATGCCTTGGTTCCCAAATGCCGAAAACTCGGAAGTAAGTGTTCTGGTTTCTGAACAATTTCCGGAAGCCAAATATCTGATGCGGTTGTCGGCTATTGTTTCCAAGGTGCCTGCACCTACCAGAAGCTGTGCCTTGGTTTTCAAACATTTTGGAAGTCAAATGGACTTCCAGAACAGATTAAGTTTGGCGCTTTTGTTTTTGCTATTTATTTTGCCTTTTTGTTTTTGAGGTTTTTTCGGTTAATTTGTTTTTGTAACTGTGTGGAACCTAGTTCAGCTACTGATTGATTGATTGATTGATTGATTGATTGTGTGACTGCAGAAAAGGATAAAAGCCCCCCATCCAAACAATGACTAACATCAGTGCAGGTAAGAATAATAATAATAATTTTAATTTTTATCATTTACAATACTGTCTTATTTATTTTATAGTACAGTGCATTGATTATTGCTTTCATTTTATGGATCAGTGGTCTCGTTAGATAGTAAAATTCATGTTAATTTGCTGTTTTAGGGGTTGTTTTTAAAAGTCTGGAACGGATTAATCGGTTTTGCAGTACTTTCTTTTTTAATTTTTATTAAAATAAAAAAATATTTTTATTAGTTTTTTCACAAACATTACTTTCTATGGGAAAGTGCACCTTGGTTTTGGAACACTTTGGTTTTGGAATGGACTTCCCGAACGGATTAAGTTTGAGAACCAAGGTACCACTGTACATATGCAATTATCAATGTCTGGTTTTTGCATGGATGAAATATAGCCTACTATACAATAGGAAGTCACACCCATTGTTGTCCTAATACCCATCCAACTATGTTTCTAATAGTGATGGGGCAGACCCTCCAAAGACCCTACAAAGCATTTTGTATGCCACCTTTCCATAGTTAAAACCATGCTCAAGGCAGTGTACAACATGAAAATATTAACATAATCACAAACATAACAAAAGTAGCCATGAATGAATAAAACACATCAAAAAGTGCACAACCAAACTCAATTTCTTACATAAGTCTAAAAGATCTAAATAATATAGATACAATAATATATCAATAACAACACCCCCCACAACAAAACCCCTAAACAATAGCTCAACTCAAGAGTCATAATAATAATAATGATAATAATGATGATGATGATGATGATGATGATAATAATAATAATAATACATTTTTATTTATACCCCGCCCTTCCCGGTTCAGAAAACCGGGCTCAGGGTGGCTAGCAACAAATTTAAAACACTTAATTGATGCAACCAAAAAAAGCATAAAATACAGTATAAAACGTGAATAACAATAAATTCAGAATTCAAAAATCAATTTAGGGGGGAAATCCATCCAATAAACATTAGATGATCACCAGGGCTAGCTGGCTAAATTAGTCCTATTTGGACCAGCGGGGAGACCAGGGGAGAATTAGGGGAGAATCATAAGGCTCAGGCAAGTTTGTATGAGTGAAGACAGTCTTTTCAGGCTGCCAGCCAGCCAGCCAGGCAACCAGCCAGCCAAGCCATTAAAAAACCTTTGCCCACCTGGTCCCCTACAGATGTTTGGGGCTGCATCTGCCAGCATGGCTTCAGGGTTAAACACTAGCACTTTCTATCAGGCCCAGAAGCAAACGAGGAACCAGCACAGTTGATATAGCAATGCTGTACTCTGCTCACAATCTCAAAGAGCGTTCAGCATTCTGACCACTGCATTCTGCACCAATCGCAGCCTCTGAACCATCTTTAAAGGCTACTTCATGTATAGAGCGATTGGAGTACCCTATTGCTGTGCATGCGTTCCATATGCTGAGAAATTTGTTCCTCGTCCCATGCAGGCTACCTGGCCCAAGTATTCCCTCTAATTAAAAGAACCCTGGCATAATTGAGCATTTAGTTGAATGAGCAATTCACTTCTGAATAGCGCAAATATTTGGATACAAGTGTGTGGTCAGCAGACACTTCATTGATATCTCTGACAATGAAGGCCCCCGTGGGAACAAAATGGGTATAAAGGGGAGAGCAGCCATTTATGGGGAGGTGAGTCATTAAATAAAAAATGGCCACAAAGGGGATTTTTCTCCGCTCCTAATAAACAGATTATCTAGGCTGCCTTCTGAGCAAATGGGTCTGGCATGGAATCAGGATGGCCAATTTGGAATCCCAACTCATTAACCTCTTTTCCTGAAAGGTTAAATTGGAATAAGGATAAACTTGCTGCATTAGGAGAATAGAAGGATATTGTGGTGATCGCTGGTGGGGCTTATTCAGGTGGCTTTGATGCCAGGGGTTAGGAATGCTGCCCACACCTGGGGCATTATTTTGCCCATGTGGCTGACAGGGGCAAACATGCAAAACGGCTTAGGTTACAAATGCCTGGTTTGCTGTACAGTATACAACCATTGTGGTATTTTTCTTGTGGGGGAGAGACGCCTTGGCCCAGAAAATGCCTGTGTCTCCAGTGTGCGATAATCTGCCGCCAAAATCACAAATGCATGATTGCTAGAGAGTCACAAGCAGGGGGATGTATGACGTCACATCCTGTAAACTTTTGTGACAGGAGGGGGAACAATAGAAAAGTTAATCTTCTTCTTTCTGTCACTGTACATGCTCTTTTTCTTTCCTACAATGGTATAGGTTGTCAGTGAGTTCTCCTCAAGGGAGTGTATACCACTATGAGCTGGAAAATGGACTTCTGTGACTTTTAAGGATTCTTGCCTGCCTGATTTTCATCACTGTAACTGTTGAATCCTAGCAAGTCTTTTCATGTGAGTAAACCTGTTTTAATCATGTATTTTCTAGATGGGGTCATGACCTAGTTATGTGTTCTGCTTTACTAGTTGAAGACCAGTGCATTCGGGAGTGTGGCTGCCATTATTATTATTATTAGTAGTAGTAGTAGTATTCTGAGCTGCTGTTTTGGCACAGTGCTTCCTGGCAGAATTTGGCTATGAAATACTACTGGTTTGGGGCATTTTCATACATGAGGTTTCAGTTGCTTTTGGTAACATCCCTTATGCCATGTTAAAGTCTAAGGTGGGTGTGGGGAGCTTTTGGCCCTCCAGATGTTGCTGAACTTCAAATCCCATCAGCCCCAGCAAGCATAGCCCTTGGGTAGGGATGGTGGGAGCTGTCGTTCAGCAACATCTGGAGGGTCAAAGGTTCTCCACGCTTCAGATATTGCATTTCCTTGTAGATAAGCCTCGCACTTCATTTGCTACACATGTCTTTAATTTCCTCCACATTTTGATCAGCTCTTATGCTATCTGGGCTTCTACCTACGTGCTCCCCAAGGTCGTTTTACTTGCAAACTAATGGATGGGAAACGCCAGACTTTTTCATATCCTCTAGAAGGCTGTTTCTTTTCCTTTTGATATATATTGGCCAGCAGCAGGAGAGCAACGAATCATCCTAGATATTACTCACCTATTTTCTCACAGGTCTTTCCATGCCTGCTTTGCATTCCTTCCCAGGGTCACATTCCATTGCCGACAAATGTGCCATGTGATTCGGGTTAGAATCAGAAATGCAGTGTTTCCACCTTCACCCGCTGTTAAGGACTGCTGTGTGTGACGTAACCGTGGCACTCCTGAGATTCTTTTTGAAGGTTTTCTGTGACACGTGGAGGTGTCAATGTTGGCTGACCACAGGACTTTTCAAGGGGGAATTTTCTCTTGCAATCGACTCTTTAGTTCATCATTGGAGAGCCACAGGTGCAAATAATTTTGCCATGAGTTTACCAAGTTAATGAATAGGATAAAGTTAGGTCCATTAATTTCAGGAGGTCTACTCTGAGCAAAACTTTCTGGAGCACTGCCCAAAACATTTATTTGTAATATTTCTAGTCTGCCTTTTTCATGAAAAATGTTTGAGGCAGCTTACAATTACAGATATCAGGGTTGTGTGTTTGAGCCCCACGTTGGGCAAAAAGATTCCTGCATTGCAGGGGGTTGGACTAGATGATCCTTGAGGTCCCTTCCAACTCTACAATTCTTTGACTCTATGATATATAATAAAGCAACAATATGTTGCAGTGTTGAGTGCTGTTGTTCAGTGTCCTCCAGAATATTCTGCCCCATTTGTCCTCTCACCCAGTTATTGTCCCCAGTCCTGTCAGTCAGTGTTCTGTAGCCACTAAGCACGTTCAGACCTCATGGGGGTCTTAGGGACTTTGTCAAACCATAGGGCTACCCTAAGCCTGGTGAGCAGATTAGAAGAAGGAGCTATGGAGAACTGGTGCAATGGTGCCCTAGTATGAAGACCTGTCTCTTGGAGTAGCTGAGTAACTGTATGTATATAATGTTTTCAGGAACAATGGGAGTGTCTCCCCCTCCCCTATTTTCCCTTGGTATTTGCTGTTCTTTAAATCTTATGAGAACCTGACCTGGTTGAGGGAGTTGGGTACATTTAGCCTGGGGAAGAGGAGACTGAGAGGAGATATGATAGCCATCTTCAAATATCTAAAGGGCTGTCACATAGAAGATGGGGCAAGCTTGTTTTCTCCTGCTCCAGAGTGTAGGACCAGGACCAACAGATTCAAGTTACAAGAAAGGAGATTCCGACTAAACATGAGGAAGAACTTTATGACAGTGTGAGCTGTTCAACAGTGGAACAACTCCTTCAGAAGTTGGTGCATTGGGGTTTTAAGCAGAGGTTGGATAGCCGTGTGTCAAGAATGTTTTAGTTGAGATTCCTGCATCCGAGAAGGTTGGACAAGATGACTCTTGAGGTCCATTCTAACACTACAATTCAATGATTCTATGATACCTTGATTCGAAGTTCTGATCCAGTACTCGTAGCCTATGCTTCGTGTATATTCCTTCCCCGATGCTATATTTCAAAATTACTGCAATGTTTTGGTTTTCTTAAAATGCTACAACCCTCTGAACCCCAGCAAAGTCTGGAAATCCAGTCCAAATGAACAATCAGATGACATAGTTAACTAATGCACTATCTATAAAGTCTAATGATTCAAATATAGGATACCAATCTAGCCAACTTTAAGCACTTTTAAAACCCCATTAATTCATCCAAGGCAATCAATGGGACTTAACAATGGCTGGATGGTGCCCAAACACAGTGCATCAGTCAAGCTGTTTGCTTTGTGAGCCAAAGGCTGAGCAAAGGCTGAAGTCGATAATGCGTTACACATTCAGTGCCGTAATTTGCTGGAAATAAATTTAATTGCAAATAATCTCTTAATATTGGGTGTACGTGTGTGATGGGATGGTACAATTTTTACTGTCGAGACACAGAAGTCAGGCTATCAGTATATGTGTGAAAAAGGCTTGGTAGCTCAGATTGTCCATCTTCCTTGCTGTTTATCTGGTTTTGATATACAAATGCATTCCAGGCATCTTTGGCTGCTTTTTCTTTTTTAATCTGGATTTTAAGAATCTGGAGTCTTCCTTCCAGGAGTGGCATCAGTGACCAGACCCTGCTGGACCTGCTCTTCCTCTCCACCACTGAAAATTGCTTGCTTGTTAGTCCTCCTATGTCTTGGCATTCTAACTGGGATGGGGTGGGAGGTGGGGTTCCTTGTGAACAAACATTTTTGTGGACGTTACATGCCTGAAGATTTCCTTTTGTTGTGAGATGTTTCTTATATATTTCTGTCAATACCCCTGAGGGACTTCCCAGTATCATGGACTGTTTATAAGTAACAGCATGGGTTTCAGGTTCCGTGCGGAGAAGGGCGACATTGAGGAGGAATGGTGGGAGCCTTCCCCTCCCCTCCCCCTGATCAGGATCCTGGATCTTCCCAGAAGCAGTGGGACAGTATAGATTTGGAACAGCGGTTCGCAGAGGGACATAGACAGAAGTTGGGAAGAACTGGGTGGTGAACAGCTAGGAGAAGAACTGGGAGAGACTCAATGTTGCTGGAAAGCATCCACCTGCTCAGCCCAAGGTCAAGGAGAGCAGATAAGGTGGCGGCACAGAAGCATAGCGGTTGAGAGATCAGGTTGCAAGATGCGGAAGTGACGAGGGGAGACTAGGAAGGAAGTGGGTGGAACCCTTAATTGGGAGCCCCTTCATTCCGAGGAATGGATTATTTACTCTCTCGCTGTGATCATTAAAATCTCTAACTGGTAAGAGACTCCTTTCTCTTTGTTCTGCGTATCTCCTGCCAAGGGGGTGGGGTGGGAAGGAAGCTGGGTCCCTGAAGCCTGACACTGGGGAAGGATTTTGTTGCAGAGCAACACCTTGCATTCAGAAGGTCCTAGGTTCAGTCCCCAGCATCTCCGGGTAGTGATGGGGGAATTGGAAACCCAGGAGATCCACTGCTAGTCATTTTAGACAGTGCTGAACTGGATGGACCCAATGGTCTGACTAGGAATAAAGCAGTTTCCAATGACCCATCTCTTTTATCGACTCTATACTGCTCTGTTGCACTTGGAATGGCTTTACTTGTTTTAGAATTCCAATGGTTTTATCTGTTTTTATCATTTTCTACTATATGGTTGTAACCTGTCCTGGGATGGGACTGTGAAGGGTAGGCAAGAAACCTTATGAATGAGTGAAACCTTTGGAGGGCGTCAGGTAGTGGAAGTCTGCAGCCAAAGGCAAGAGCTGAACTAAAGGATGCCTCCAGGATTTTTTGGAGCCAAATATTTGGCAGTAACCTTGGGACAAAAAAGTCTCTGACAGTCTAAAAGCTAATCAGTTGCGGCAGAAATCTGCAAAGAGTTTTCACATGGCTTGGAAAGCAAAGGAGAAGAAGCCATTTTCTTTGTGAAATGCTTTCCATCTGTTGTTTGCTTTTTAAATAACCTAGATCTAATTCGCTGTGTGCAACATCAGCACTGCTTTCAAAAGGCAAATCACCAACACATGCTTCTCTCCATCACAACTTGGAACGCATATGGGTCGTGTCATGCGGCACATGACAGTTTCAGTGCTTGGGAAAAGGTGGAACCTGTTTTCATCAGAGGGCAATGTAAGGTGACAGCACATGACCATTTGCCAAATTGCCCCTCATCATGGTAAGGATGGAACCTCTTGGTGAAACAATTATATTTGATTCAAACAAACAAACAAACAAACAAACAAACAAACAAACCCTTGAGGAAGCAAGAAAGTAGTAAATATTCCCTGCACCACTTGGTGGAATGTTATAACCAACTTACCAATACAGTGGTACCTCGGGTTAAGAACTTAATTCGTTCCGGAGGTCCGTTCTTAACCTGAAAGTGTTCTTAACCTGAAGCACCACTTTAGCTAATGGGGCCTCCCGCTGCTGCTGCGCCATCAGAGCACGATTTCTGTTCTCATCCTGAAGCAAAGATCTTAACCCCAGGTACTATTTCTGGGTTAGCGGAGTCTGTAACCTGAAGCGTATGTAACCTGAAGCGTATGTAACCCGAGGTACCACTGTAGTTTGACTATGTTGTCCAGAATATTGCTACTAAATGTCTCTCTGAACAGGACAAACTCATTTCCCATTCAAGGTTCACAAAACAAAAAGAAATTGGCTCAGTCCTGTGTATTGTTACTAAGTAAAAACATTGTTATTTTCAGTTGTGGGGGAGAATGACACGAGGCAGGTTCAGTTAACCAGATATACAACTCACAACAACAAAAGGAATTCTCAGAGTATCCCAGAACATCTGCTCTACAAGCCTTTGACTTACCACAATGAGCAATGCAATCCTCCATCTCATCGACCACCATGCACTAAAGTGAAATAAATGCGTCTCCTGGGATTGTTGTTCGCAATGCTCATGCTCTGGGCTTTCCAAAATGAGGAGTCATTGGATTTGATGGAACAGGTCTAGTAGCAGAATGGTCCACTCAGAACAAAAGGCTCTCAACGTATAGAGCTGGTGGACAGAAACCAGCTACGCCGATAGACTCTCCTTATCAAAAGCAATTACTGAAGGAGGACAAAAACTGTGCCTGGGTGGTGGGCACAGGGACAAGTCAAACATTCTCAGTCCTGCAGTCACAACATTTCTAAGCACTGGCTGCTTCTCTCTGGATATCACTAACCAAAATGTTTAAGGAGTCATGTGGTCCATCTTCCTCACTGGGAACTCTCCTGGTCTCCATTAGACAATGTTTTTTTAAAATAATGTCTTCATTAGAACCATGCTGTTGGAAGCCATCCAAGAGAGCCTACAGTCCATGATACAAGATAGCCAGATAATGGTCCAGGTATGGGACATTGTGCCCCCCAGAGAGGCTGCAATCTACTTTAAGGTAAATCGTGCCTGTGGAGCTGCTAAGCTAAATACATTCCGAAAGCTGTCCAATGGCAGGCCACTAGTATACACGTTTTGCTTTATGGGACTATATAAGCAGTAGTGGTTATAGGAAGGCTTTTAATTTATGGCAGCTGGAGGGCACATTCAGCTTTCTGGGTCAGAAGCATGTCCTATGCTTTTCTTGAAAGGAATCCCACGACTTTCTGGGGCAGTGCTTTTCTTTAGAGTTCAGCTTAAAACTTGTAACATGCCCACCCTGTTATAGGCCTGGTCCTATTTGATTAGTTTCCTTTACCTAGCTTTGTTTAAGTAAAGGCATAGTCTCCCTCCATCTCCATGCCTGTGACTTGTCAACGGAATGAATTCTCCTAGTCTCCATGTTCAACTCTGGGTTGTATTTCAAAGTAGCACCAAGTGACTTGCTTCACTGGCCCAAGGATTTCTGCATGTGTAATGGAACATTTTCCCCTCTCCTTCCTCGAAGCTTCCGCTTAAGCCATTGTAAAGGATCCCCAAATCTCTGAAGCAGATTTGGGGATGTCATGGGGCACATGAGTGGGGAGGAAAGTTACTTTTGTGCAAGCAGAAATCCTTGTGATGTTACCACTATCTATGTCCTAAACTTTATGGCCAAAGTGAACACTTCCTGTCCCTCTTATGACATCCTTTCAAATACAGTAGTAGCTCGGTTTTTGAACGTAATCCATTCTGGAAGACTGTTCGAGTTCCAAAACGTTCGAAAACCGAGGCATAAAGGGCAGCCTGCAAATTTCATAGAGAAAATTGAGAAAAATAACATATACACTCAGCAGAAGCCATTTGACTTCTGAGGCGTATTTGAAAATGGAAGCATTTACTTCTGGGTTTATGGCATTCAAAAACCGAAGCATTCGTCAACGGAGATGTTAAAAATCCAAGGTACCATTGTATTACATAACTGTAACATGCCTGTCCTTGTTTTCTCTCTCTAGGCTTACAGACCCACTTCCCTTTGTTGCTCTCCTATAAATCTTTCCTTATAGCTGTGGTTCCCAGAAGTGGAGAGGGGGAAGAGGAGAGAAATGCTCCATATTGGATTGATTTGCTTTAAAATATTTTTTTATCCTGCTTTTCTTTCTGGAAGAAATAAATATGGTAAGAATCAGATTTGACATATACAAAGATCACTTTTCCTCTAAGACTACTATCCTTTAATGTAGCACTTCTAATGTGAGGAGGTCACTCTGGGCAACTGCTAAACGCATTACATTAGGTTCCCTCAACGGCGGGGGGGGGGGGGAGCTCCATTTTAAGCTATACACACACAGAGCAAGTTCCTTTGAAGGAGAGCTCCCAGAGTCAACTGGCTTGCTCCTGAAGCAGAACTTTCTTCCAGAGAGGAAAATCTGTTTGGTTTCAAAATGGAGCAAACACTGCCCCCCCAACTTTGGCTTCACTTAGGCCTTGCCCTTGGAGAACTCCCATGTGCAGTTGATGCCAGTAGGGTTGACTTTTGCCCCACTTGCAAAAGGATAATTGGGAGTTCACTTTTAAGCTCCTGATAGTTTTTATGTGGCCATGTCTGCTTCTGCCCCACATGTATAAGAGCCCATGCAATGTAGTGGTTTAAGTGTTGGCCTAGGATCTGGGATAAATGTAAATGGTAAATGTACCCCTGACCATTAGGTCCAGTCACGGACGACTCTGGGCTTGCATGCTCATCTCGCTTCACTGGCCGAGGGGGGCTGGCGTTTGTCCACAAACAGCTTCCGGGTCATGTGGCCAGCATGACTAAACCGCTTCTGGCGAAACCAGAGCTGTGCATGGAAACACTGTTTACCTTCCTGTTTACCTATTTATCTATTTGCACTTTGACGTGCTTTCGAACTGCTAGGTTGGCAGGAGCTGGGACCGAACAACGGGAGCTTACGTCATCGCGGGGATTCGAACCGCCGACCTTCCAATCGGCAAGCCCTAGGCTATGTGGTTTAGACCACAGCACCACCCACGTTCCAGGATCTGGGATACCATGCTTCAAATCCCCGCTCAGCCATGACGCTCATAGGGTGGTCTCGGGCCAGTCACTGCCTCTCAAGGTCATTGTGAGAGTGAGGCTAAAATGGGATATAAATGGAATAATAAATAAATGCACACGTACATCTGGTGTGGAGCAGGGAAGGGAACAGCCTTATGGGCCAAATTGGGAGCTGTGCCTAGACTAATTAGGCTGGAGCCCCTCCCCCCACTCATTCAAACCAATGCTCCTCCCCTTGCAAATTTTCATCTTTGGTTTAGATCAACCCACCCTGAGCCCAGTCCTACTCATCCCAAGCCAAACTGGTGAATGATCAAGCAATTGAGTGCAGATTCCCTATAGGTGCAAGCCATTTAGATTGATGTTATAAAGCTAATGCATCATTCAGCATTATGGAAGGCAGGAGTGAATAGAGAGAGAGCCTCTGTTTTTCCAGGGACTTTTGACGGAGGTGCACCTCCCTGAGCTCTGCAAGCCGTAACACATTGTATTCTCCCCGGAGCCTGAAACCTGCGAACCAGTCCACCCAGTTTGGTGTGGGGCACTGGTGTGAAGTTTGCATTTCCCCACAGAACCAAGCGGTTATCTCCAAGAACGAAGCCCACCCCTTCCTTTGTAAACCTGGCATTTCATCCTGGGTACCAGATCTTTTTCAATAAATCTGGGGACACTTTTTTAAAAAAAGCTGAGTAGCAACAGGGAGTCAGTAGTGGGGATGGTGAAGCAAAAGCCCCAGGGCCCAAGCACACATGCATATTGTATAAAGGTGCAAAGCCCTTCTTTTGCACCCTGTGAAACATAAATGTGCAGAGTTTTTTTTAAAAAAACTGGGCAACAGCCCGCCGCCTGCCCATGACTCCTGAGCCTTCCCTGATCTCCTTCCCCCTTTGTTTTGATAGATCAGGGGAGGCTCGGGAGTCACGGGCGGGTGGCCGTTGCCCAGGAGGAGCCAGTCTGTAGTGCAGTTGGCTCTGGCTGGCTTCAGGAGCTGCTCACTGCTCACTGCCGTGGCGCAGGAAAAATGGCAGGCGACATTTTTCAGCTCCTGAAGCCAGCCAGCTCCTGAAGCCAGCCAGAGCCAACTGTGCTAACAGGCTGACTCTGGGCTGCTGAGGCTGCCGCTGCCACGTTTCCCGGGGACAGATTTGCAAATCTGGGGACATTCCAGGGATGGAATTTGTCCGGTGACAGATTTGCAAATCCGGGGACTGTCCCCGGGAACTTCTGGCAACCCTAATCTATAGAGCCCCACCCTTGATCCAGGGAACCTGGGTGCTGGCTTTCTGAAGCAGCCTTTCCCAAGCAGCTGCTCTCCAGATGTTGTTGGATTCCAGCATGACCAATGGTGAGGGATGCTGGGTGTTGTGGTCCATTAGGGCACCAGCTTGGGGAGAGATGGTATGAGGTGCCCATCAACTGTGGTTTGTCACAGGCCACATCCACAAAAACGACATACTTTTCTATTTGCTTTACAGCTAAACTACACCTAACATAATTATGGCCTGAGAATTTCATTCACACAGTTGAAGGATATCCCCTTTCCCCACTTTGTATAGTCAGCCAGTAAAAGCTGTAGCACCTGCTTGAGAAAAATAGCTTATATATGTCAGCCTGTCACACTCACTGCCCTCCAGCAATGTGCAGTGTTTGTCTCTGCTGGCCTCTCTTCATAGACACCATTTCAAAAATAAGTTGGAAAAGATACAAAGGACTCAATACCGAAATAAGAAAAAATATCCTTCTTTAATTGCAAATACATTGCATAATCACAGTCACTTTTTATACTCTCTAGTACTTCATATAATCATCATAAATAATTGTGTGTTGCATAGCTTTCTAAATGTGTACAAAGGGACAAAGCTCTGTTTCTTTTATTATTACAAAAAAAGGGAGGAAAGTAATAAAATTATGGGTCACGTTGTTAACCTCCAGTTGCTTCCGCTCATTTACTGTGAAATATGATCTCAAAGAGAGATTGGCCACAAATCTACTGAGAATGAGTTTGCCCCAGATCCACTCATTACTGTGAGGCATGCATGGGGAAAATTCCTAGTGAACTGTCTGCACAGTTACAGACAGTCTCGGACAGGGATTGCGTTAAGATCTTGAGGGATTACTCAAAGGTTATAGAATATTATTTCTTCCTTTCTTCTGTGTGTTTGTTCATGCCAGTTGGGAAATCTTTAGCAAAAACTTTTCAATGTCTGCATCTCGGCTAATTTTTGGTTACTGCTACCTACTGCAGAAGCATACACACCAAGGGGCTAAGCTGTCATATGTGCAGATCCTATGCACTTTTAGCTAAGAGCAAGTCCCCTTGAACTCAGTGGTTCTTGCTGCTATGTAAACATGCACAGGATCAAGCCGCCTTTCTACTGAAATCAATGGATCTACTTCTAATAATGATGCTTAATCAGCAATACATAGAATCTTTGGAATTGTGGCCAATTAAAAACATGTTCTAGGGAACTAGTATTTTTTTCTGTAGACACATTAAGCCTTTAAAAAGCAAAAAGCAAAGCTAAACCATCTTTTGACAACACAGAATATTCTCATTACACTAAACGTTGTGAATGGTTTGATTATACTTTTCTTTTCGTAAAATAAGAATGGGCATGAGTCAGTCAAAGCCTGCACTTGGCTCACTCCCACTGAAAGCAATGGGACTTAAGGTCTGCTGGATCATGCCCACACTGCCTCTTCTTGCTATTCTGCTTTCATGCCTTAATTGTCCGCCACCCCTTACTAAAAACCCAAGGAGCCAATCCAATTGGCCCATTGCACATGCTTTTAAGAAAAAAAGCCATCAAGCGAACTGCACTAGATTCATGAGATTTTCTGAAGTACCACTAGTGATGCGAAAGCCCTTGAGCATTGCAGCCCTCAAATCAGGACTTATTAAGTAGGGGATATATTCAGTATATTCTTTTTCGACCATGGACCAGCCATAATCTCTTCCCCTGCCAGCACTAAATTGGCATTGCGTACAAGTTGCAGCCAGGGGAATATGGAACGAGAACTGACTACATGACTGTTTGTATTTTACCAAAGATACATGGATTAGAAGTCTGATTACAGGCAATTTTATATTGCACCTAAAATGGGGATCATTCAAGGTCATTGCCTCGTGGCTGGAAAGTACAATTTATGAACTGGCTAATAACACTGACACTTGGCCACTTTTCCAAACTTCACTGTTTTGCTAAGAAAAAGGAAACGTCACGCATTTCTAGCTACCTCTGACTGCAAATTATTCCACTGCACTTGGAATTACCAATGCGTTAGGATTTTTATTTTTTACTTTTTGTTCCAAAGTAGAATCTATTATCGAGTCCATGTTTAGACAGTTCTGGGGCTAGTTCTTGGGCTAACAAATAATACAGCTGGATTGTGTTACTACCAGTAAACGTCTCTGTAAAAAAGGGAACTGAGAAACTTTGGACAATAAAACATATAAAACTTTATACATTATCAGTGCATTTTTAAAATATTGTACAACTGTTTTTAACAGTGCAGTCCACAAATCATTTAAGCTGCAGAACTAGTACCTAAGGTAGCTTACAGGTCACTCGGCTGCAGAAAATTACCCTGGTGCACTTGAAGACCCTTGCCTATTTTTGAGCACTCATTGCAGATGTAAAATTTCCTCCTTTATGCTAATGTTAGGCCATTCATTGCGTGAATGCAGAAAGTCCCATTCCTTGCCTTGCACACCCTGTATCCTTGGTGCAACGAGAGGAAGGGAGTGTCATGGTGAAGGTGAGAAGGCAAACAATTATTTACAACTCCACATTGTACATGTCCTCACCTTCAACTCCCACCAGCATCCTTATGCAGCATTAGGGAGTTGGGTGGCAAGGAAATGGAGGCCAACAGCACGGCATAATTATTTGGGAGTGTCTCAACAGGTGGAGTACACCCAACTTGCTCCTTCAACTGAGCTCCTTTAAAACTGCCTACAATTTAAAGTCACAGATACAGCAGCTGCTCCCCTACTGGAAGACAAAGGAGAATGAAATGTGTTCTGAGATGTAGAAAAATTGAAGATATATAATCATGGTCAACCAGTATCCTGTCCAGCCTGTAAAAGAAAAAAGGAACAGGAGGAAGGAAGTGCAGGTGGATGTTCATAGCTATATTTGCACAATCCTTCCTCTAGATGTGAGCAGAGTATGATATGGGAATCCTGGGTGACAGCCAAATTCCTGATGCCCCTTGCTCTCGAGAGTCGAGTTACACTATAAGCAGACTCGTGGGATGCATCTGTTGTTAACAATCTAAGAGAGCAGCTGGGTCAGAGCAAAGGTCTATTTAGGACAGCATTCCATTCCAAATAGTGGCTGACCAGATGCGTCTGGGATGCTCACAAGCCGGGCATGAATGTTATGGCGCTGTTCCACTTGTGTTCTGCAACAATAGCTATTCTGAAGCACACTTCCTCTGATATGGAAGGTAATATATAGCCATCATAAACTGCTGAGCTGTAGCACTTCAGGCAGCAACCAGATGTTCAAACATTTGAACGCTCCTTATCTTAGAAACCAACAACTGCATGCAGACCAAAGATAGCATGTTAAGGAAACGTGTAGAAAGGACTGTTCCTTTCTAACACATATGTCTTCTACCTACAATCAGGTCTTGGTTTTTTGTATGCAGATATACAGTTCTCCACCTGCACATTCCAACAATGGATAATTCTCACTGAGTGCTGATCACCTAGCTGGCTCTTAATTTGGTCCTGCCTGCAGTGCTAAAGTAAGGGAAGACAGTAACTTCAGTGAATCGTGTACATGGGCCCATTTCCATGGGGCTAAACTGGAATATGTGCAAGTACGCTGGCTTAAATGACTTGTGGACCACTGCCCTGCAAAGTTTTACTCTTTCCAGGTCACAAGCTCGTTTTAATGATTGCCTTCTCCGTATGTTCGGGAGTCTTTCGACGCAGTCCTTTGTTTGTAATCTTCTCCGGATCCCAGATCCACTATGTCCTGATAGTTTGTAAATTCCTGAGGTAATGGAAACTCTTCAGTCGATGAATGAGTCCTGTGGCCAAACACCCGCTCTTGCAGCTCAGCGATGTCATTTCTGATGTCGGCCATCATTAGCAACAGGAAGTCAAAAGAACCCGGTGGCCCCTAGAAATATTAAGAGGTGTGACAATTAAGTTACTAGTCCCTCGTGCTCCTAATGACTTACAGTACGTCACAGCACCAGTTTCGGATAGATTATCAAAACAGAGGAAAGGAAACTAATGAAAATTGAAGTTTGGAAAAGCAATCTGTACTTGAATCTTTTCCGAATGCAAATTTCAAATAAGAAATGAGAAATGCTTTAGTGTGTAAGATTCTGTTACCCTCACTATTGTGGGCACAGAGTTGGCTTTGTATAGGAACTGAGAGTGTCTGATACGAGACGTTCATGTCTTCACCACTTATTTCATTAAAAGAAACGTCAACAATTGTTTAAAGGGAAGAGCACAGAAGGCACTTATTGGGACTGAAAAACAGACAGATGCTCACACCTTCATACTGCTAACCATTAAACAATGTCCTCAGTCTGGAGCCCCGTGTATGCTTCAGAGCAATTCCAAAGCATAAATGAAGACTGTTCCAACTGATTGCAGTTGGAGGGGCAAAGGGATACAGATATGGGAGAGACAATTCCACCCATACAATTATCAGCAGCCCTGGAAGGGAGGGGTCAGTTTTTCAGCGTTCCCATGCCCAGTGCATTTGTCTGGATGGGGCAATCTTGAGGTGCAGATTTTGGTCACTGTAGCTGTTAATATTAGTATATTTAACAGTGATGTAGGAAAAAGAAATATATGAAGCAGCCCTTCATTTCATGCTATTATGGGTGGTATCCAGCTAAACAGTTATGCTAGCACAAGCACTTTGGGCTGTGTGATGGAACTTTGCCTTTCCTCTCCCCGTGCACCTCCTAAATTTGATCTGGGGGGGGAGGGGGGTTGGGAGCAATCCTGCAACAGATTTAGAAGCACATGGGGGGCTACACAGAGAGAGGAGAGGGAGGGGAAGTTATGTTGTGTAGCTCAACGGGTTTATGCTAGTGCAACTGTTTAGTTGGATACCCCCTCTTTATGTTGTAGCATAGAATTGTAGAGTTAGAGGGTCGTCTAGTCCAACCGGTAGTAAGTAAATAAACATTTGGAATTGGATAAATAAACAACATTGCATTGCAATTGGATAGGATACTTACCGGTGCTCCTTTTTCTCCTGGTGCTCCTCTGTCACCCTGTAACAAACATCATTTTCATTGATTAAAATGGAACCATAATTTGGACACTTATTCCATCCTTCGAAAGCAACCCGCATTCGTTTTCTCAGGCATATGAAACTGGTTGAGAAGTGGGTTGCTGCTTGATTGTAATGTAGTTTCTTTCATATTTTGATATTTCATTTATGATACTTATTTTAAATTGGTGTTTTCCCCACCCACCCCTACTATGGATTTGTATATTTTTAATATACTGTATTGCTATCTAACAACCTGGAAACCTTTGAGTTGAAGGCCAGAAAACAAATTCAATAAACAAATGTCTAAATAATCGTTCAAACCATGCATTAAGTGATCTGAAAAGTTACACCTGAAGCAAAGGTTAAGTGTTTGAACATCCTACTGAGTTAAATGGGACTTACACTAGGTGTATTTCTGACTGAGTTCAGTAGGGCTCTCACACTACTAAGTGTGAAGCCTTGATTTCATTTACCATTTGTTACATATCAAAGTTAAGTATCATATTTCCAATGACAATCTTTTTATCTGTTGTAAGTATTGAAATCAGCAAATTGAACCAAGCTTTGATGATTATTCCAGAGCAGGGAAAAACTCTAAAACAACTTCTCTCCAAAAGCCAAATCTATCTGTATTGGGAATAGTTCCCATCAAATTTACCATAAAGTAAATGAACAATAGATTCATTTACACCCTAGATGCAGGCTAAAAATGTTTCCAGTTAATATAACAGATGGACAATATCATGATAGCATGGAACCTTCAATTTCAAGACACATCTAAGGAGATATGGCACTAATCTGTGATAAAAGATAAACTGCAATGCTCAATAGGATGGATTTGTGGCTCCATTACTGTATCAGGATTTGGGTCTGCAGCTGTCCTGAGCTTGGGAGATATCAGGGGTATCAGGTGGAGATTCAGCCTGTACATGACCATCAAACTGGTTAGGAAGGAACAACAGGAAAACAATCTATATTAGCAGGCAGGCCATGTTGTACGCCCGATTCATACAGAAGCTCCCTTGCAAGGCACTCTCACACTACTCAGCCACAAGGGGGCTCTGCTTGTTGTTTCTTGGGATAGGCCAGCTTTACTGCTGCCTTCCAGTTAGTTGGGAACTGGGAGCAACATTTCATAAGACACATGCTAGAGGGGAAAGAATTGCTTGCTCACCTTTGCTCCATCTCTTCCTGGTGCTCCCGGAGGACCCTGAAAAACAAAACCACAGTCCTTATGAACATGCAATAGCTCAACCAATACTCTGCGTGCATTTATGGAACGGAGGTGCAATACTGACCACGGGGCCCCTTCTGCCCTGTTTAATATGGGACAGGTCTGGAGAGGGTCCCATAGGCCCCATTGCTCCTCTAGGGCCTGGCAGACCTGGAGGGCCAGGAGATCCAGGAAATCCAGGGCTCCCTTGCGGACCTGTGGCACCTGCAATAAAAGGGAGATGGTTAAAGCTCTCAGTGGGTTCATATATGTGGCTGGTGAATGGGGGCTGAGTTAGGACAACAATGGGGAGAAGCAGCACCCCTGCTTTAGCCTGTATCTCAATTGCTGGGAGACTAACCAGGAGCCCAGAGGATTGCACCATCTGCCTTGTATCTTGGACAAAATAAGATCTATTCAGCTCAAAGATTATGATGCAATTACATAAACAAAACAAAACAACCACATTACTGATTGATTGATTGATTGATTGATTGATAGATAGACAGACAGATAGATTGCATTTTCTCCAAGGAGCTCAAGGAGGCTTATATGTTTCTCCCTGCTCCCCCATTTAATACCCACAACAAGCCTGTGAGATAGTCTAGACTGGGAGAGAGTGACTGGCCCAAGTTCACGCACCAAGCTTCATGGCTGAGTGCAGATATGAACCCTAGCCTCCCAGGTCCCAGTCTGACACTCTAACCACTCTACCACGCTGACTCTAATGATATTGCACTTTATTGCACGGTATTAATAGTAGTACTTTAATGCTGGTTCTGAATGTGTTTTTATTACTTTGTATTTCACAAGGATGTTTTTAAAATGTCGCAAGCTGCCTTGATTCCCAGCTTGCAAGGAAGGTGGGATAGAAATGCAATAAATGGAATAAATACTGTAGCTCTCCTGCATATAAAGAGCACAAAGAGTGAGATCTGACAGGTTGAGCTTGGCAAGGAAAGTTGAGAAACCTTTCTCAATTCCCAGTCCAGAGATTCACTAATCACTAAACAAATATATAGCTTGGGAATGGAATATTTTCAGTTAGGAGAGGAGGTGTGGAAGAATCAAGCTTGCAGCACCTTGGACAGCTCCTGGGATGGGATAAACCAGATGGAACAAGGCATGCTTTGAGGCTCTAACTATGTGTATGTGTATGTGTGTGTGCGTGTGTATACGTATATACCACATATATGTGTGTGTGTGTTGATGCATGGTTGTTCCTACTCTAAGCTCCTTGTACAAATGGTAGTATACAAATATGATAAACATAAAAATTAGTTTAACTACTTTATTGCTTTACCTGGAGGACCCTGATCACCTGGCTGTCCAGGAGGACCTGGTATTAATGTATTGGATGCAAGTACTTTTTCCCCTGTGATTGGTTTGCTAAGGTCAGCAGCATTATTTGGCAACAAAGCAACCTGCAAGAAGGAAAACACCACAAACCATTAGCTACGCAGCATATTCAGTGACATCTAGTTGAGTTTTTGTTGCGTATGACTTGGAAGACAGCACAAAATGAAATCCTCAGTTCATGACCCAGCTACTTAGTCCATCAATCTGAAAGAGCCATGGTGCTGCACTTGGACTCAGAAGCTCACTGCTGTTTGATGGGTCACTCAAGGCACAATCCTAACCCCTGGCCACCAGGGGTTGGATGAAGTGTTGTAGCTGGCGCTGCATCCACAGACTTGGAACTTGCACCTAGAGGAAGGTTGGGTCAGGAAAAATGCCCCTTTTCTGAGCCAGCTCCTAGGCTGGAACAGAAAAGAGGCCCAGATCAGGTCTACTGGCATCATGTGATAGCAGCATGGTAGGCACAGGAGCCTCTCTGCTCCAAACCATTCTTCTTAAGAACTTTTTGTGGGCAGATACTGGTGTCAGCTCCTTCCTGCTGCTTGGGAAGGTGTATTGGGGCACTTCTCTCTGACAGAGCTTCTCTGTTGGTGGTTGAGCTTCCTTCATGGCATGTGTATCTGAAGAAGTGTGCATACACACGAAAGCTCATACCAATAACTAACTAAGTTGGTCTCTAAGGTGCTACTGGAAGGATTTTTTAATATATTTTTTAATATATTTTTTTCTTTTGACTATGGCAGACCAACATGGCTACCTACTTGTAACTAGATTCATGGCAGAGGTCAGTGGAGCCCAGCAGAGTTCTGGACATGGCGGATCAGGGGCTTGATTTGCGCTGTCCCCTATTCTCTCTCCACCACCTTATCTACTTCACAGAGTTACTGTGAATGGACAGCTTCAAGGAAGCAAAAAATACCCAAACATGAAGAAGTAGACAATAGTCTACTTACAGGTAGGTAGCCGTGTTGGTCTGCCATAGTCGAAACAAATACTTCATGTGTAAGCTCATACCAATAACAAACTTAGTTGGTCTCTAAAGGTGCTACTGGAAGGAGTATTTAAATTTTGTTTAGACAACAGTCTGGAATTAATAGCTTTACCTTTTGTACCTGGGTACATACGCTGCAACACAATATATATATACCCTTCTCACCAAATATGAATGGTGTATGGTGTGTGTACAGTACATGTAAGTTTATTTTTTAAAAAAATATCTGGCTGCTGCTTCAGAGTTCTTAAAGAGACGTATGTTATCCTACATATGAGCACTCTGGATAAAGAGAGAATGTATTTTGATTAAACATAGGCAAGCATAAAAAAAACTAAAGTGAAAATTCACCCCTTAGTTTTTCACAGGGACAGATTCCTAGATTCATATTCCGGCTGAGTAGTAGTAGTAGTAGTAGTAGTAGTAGTAGTAATTACTGTCTGCTCTGACTTGTAACCCCCATCCCCAAAGTCTTCAGCAGAGCTCTTATTCAACCTTGTTACAGCAGATTGCTTAAACCAAGGGCCTGAAACCTGCAGACACCCAGAATCCTTTTTATTCCAGCCTCCATTATCCTCAAGGGATGCAGGTGGCGCTGTGGGTTAAACCACAGAGCCTAGGACTTGCCAATCAGAAGGTCGGCGGTTCGAATCCCCGTGACGGGGTGAGCTCCCGTTGCTCGGTCCCTGCTCCTGCCAACCTAGCAGTTCGGAAGCACATCAAAGTGCAAGTAGATAAATAGGTACCGCTCCGGCGGGAAGGTAAACGGCGTTTCCGTGCGCTGCTCTGGTTCGCCAGAAGCGGCTTAGTCATGCTGGCCACATGACCCAGAAGCTGTACGCCGGCTCCCTCGGCCAATAAAGCGAGAGGAGCGCCGCAACCCCAGAGTCGGTCACGACTGGACCTAATGGTCAGGGGTCCCTCGGCCAACAAAGCGAGAGGAGCTCCTGTCTACTCTCTCTTCACTATATCAGGGTCAGAAGCATCTGCCCTGTGCTTTGATGATGAATATTATTATCTTAGCCAGACACGAGCATGCACTGATCTAATTTCTATTCCATTCCACTTTCTTGATTCAGGCTTGGAATCACTCTTGAAAATGATCTCACTCCCAAGTCTCTCTTCATGCATGAATCTTTCTTCACAAGGAAACAGAATACCTCCCTACAATATTTTCAAAAGGGACAATAGTCACAGAAATGAGATCTAACCCCCACCATGGCCTGCATTACATGTACTTTTGAAGAAGTTCCGTGCGGAAACCATGGCTCAGTTGGCTTGGCGATGGATCGCCTGGGTCCAGGCTAACACTTATTTCTAATTAAATGCATACTTACATGTATCTGCGCAAGCAACATGTGCAATGAGAGCTATTCCACACATGGGAATGCTTGCATGCCTGGATTGCCTGCTATTTATTTCTTTTGGCAAAGGGCTCTCCCTCTCTCCGACTAGTTTTGCAACTCTGTCGAGGGGGATGATGGGGAAGAAGGTTTTTTTTTGTTTTGTTTTTAAATGTATCTCTGAGGAATTATTTCCATTATATCTGCATAGAATCCCTGAGTGCTGCAGAGAATCCTGGGGCACCATTTAGGGCAAGAATAGGCAAACTCGGCCCTCCAGATGTTTTGGGACTACAATTCCCATCATCCCTGACCACTGGTCCTGTTAGCTAGGGATGATGGAAGTTGTAGTCCCTGAACATCTGGAGGGCCGAGTTTGCCTATGCCTGATTTAGGGCTCGCTTCACAGTGGCTATTCTCCAGGTGTTTCGGAATTTCTTCTGATATAAGGTGAGCTGAGAACAGGACCAAGCACTCCACACTGAAGGGAGAGATCGGTGATTATAAGCAAGCTGTGTTCCAGGGAAATTTGCTTACCACTGCTGATATTCTATCCAACGAACTGCTAAAAAGGAGCTATTCTGGGCTCCTTTGGGAGGAAAGGTGGGATATAAATTTAGCAAATAAATGCATACATATACAGTAAGCTTCTGAGAACTCCAGAACTGTCATGTCCATCAGGCAGCAGCTGAGCTCCAATACTTCACTCATATTTTGCAGCCCCATTTGCACTCTGCACACACCATTCACTGCAAACTCTTTCTTATCTCCCCATACTGCTCTAAACCCAGCACTGTAGTGTCATTCTGGTGCATCTTCTTGAGGGTAGGGAAATGGTGGCTTCTGGAACACCTAGAACACCCCAGAACATCTACTGCCACCTGAAAAGCCCCCAAAACATATTAGGAATCCCACCCCGCTTGAAATCATTCCAAATTTCAGCTGCCTTTTGCCCCACCCTCCAAGATTCCAAGCCTAGAGTTGGAAGATTCACACTTCAAGCTTAGCCTCACATCATGCTATCAGATTCCTGATGATATTGGCCAGGGTGAGTTTTTCTTGCATGAGATAAAACACAATACAGTTCCCTTGCGGATTCTTCTTTTGAAGGTTTTACAGAATAAAATTGGCTTATATTAGTCTTATATTAAAACAAAATAACAAAACCCTGGAAAAGGACTCTTTCTCTTATGTCCTCTAGCTGAATAGCAAGATCCACCACACCTAATATATTTTTCCAAACAATCCCATGCAAAACACACATGACAACCTTCACAAAACTCAAGTTTTCACATGTGTCTCAGTTTCACATGTGTCTCAGATTTTAATTTTATTTTATAAAAAAGATAATTACCATGCGTTGGGAGAAAAATAGATACCGACCCCCCGGCAATCTGTCACATTATATAGCTTTGAAATGAATAATTGCCCATAAAATAATCTAGAACTGATTGTCATATAGAAAACATAGCATCCATGCTCTTTCCTTTGGGGATTTAACCTCTCCTGTATCAGAAAATACTGTGTGAAAAATATTTACAGTTCAACTTCATTATGTGGGATTCTATTAATGTACCCCCAAAATATGGTAAATACAAAATGTGATTAAACTGACTCTTGTAAAACTGGCCACTCAACTGGAAGGGACCGAAAATCTGGTTCTAGGACTACTCATTGCCCTAAATTAAGATTATTCTTCTGAACTATCTTTTAGGAAAACATCCCCAAGTGACTGTGTTTTTTTAAGCCTCCAAGGAACAAGATTGCACCGTTTTCCTAGAAGACAAATTCACTTGCTGAATTTCTATATCTGGGTTTATTGTTCTGCAGCAAACCTATGAAATATCTTATTTAGAAACTCCATTCTGGCCAAGCCCATTATGTCTTTCTTCTCAACTCATGTCAGCGGCGTAGCTTGTCGCTCAGGTGCCTGGTCCTGCAGCCAGGGGCAGGGTGAGCCGGCCATGGGGGCGGGGCGCGCTGTATGGATTCTATCCGCCGCCTCCCCCTCAGCTGTAGGGCAGCTGAGGGAGAAGCGGAGGGCAGATACAAGTCCCACGCTGCTGTTTTAGGCAGTGTGGAGCCTGCAGGCACCCTAGCCACCATGTCACTCCCAGGAGAGACGCGTTGGCTCAGGCACGCTGTGGTAAGTGCCAGCCCCCATGGTGTGGCGCCCAGTGCCAGCTGCGTTTTGTCACATTTGTTGACTAAACTAAAAAGTTTTGTGAGCCCATTTTTTTATATATATATAAAATTTACAAACTCATATTTTTGTCATTTTGTCACTGCCCCTCAGTGATGACACCCGGGCTGGACCCCGCACCCCACGCCTCCGCCACTGACTCTTGTACCTTTTGTTTCAGTTGCAACACTGTCTGCTTGATTTGATAGAACTCTTTGCAAGAGGCACAGCAGGCCCCTGGTTTCACCACGTTGTCAGCCTTCTCAGAAAACCCTGCAAAAAGGGAAAAAGAGAGAGAGAGCAAATATTCCAATGCATTTTTCCCCCAAGAGGGAAGAAAACAAAGCAGGGGAGAGAAATGCCAAAGAAAGCTGTGCTGGGGTGATGAGCCTTTGAAGTTTTCCTTCCTGGCTATTCCGTGAGAGGAAGAGGTGCCCTTGGTATTAACAACCTTTCCCAGTTGTGAATCACCATGAAAGGCTGCACAGATCCAGCCTAAGCTCGCTGCAAACAGTCTTAGCAGCAGCTGTTTCCAGTTAGCAGGTCTTAATGCCCTTTTGTAAAACTCTTTTTATATCTGGGGCGGGGGGGGGGGGGAAGAGTGTTTACCTCTCTACTTTTATCTGAGTCTTTACTGTACAGGACCCACAGTGATTTATAATCCCCCTTCAAGGGCCAATTTTTGTATGCTGTAAATTGTGCCAATATCTCATGCAGTGAGACCTTTTGCTTGCAATTTGCACAAAGCCGGCCTTTATCACCACTGATTATGTTTGCTGCGCAATGGAACACTTCATGGCAGAAAGGGTCAGAGCCACAATCGCAATAAAAAGTAACTCTGAAATATCTACTGGTACATTGCTGGAGCCACTGAAACGCAGAGAATAACAAGAGATCGCAAGAAGTATCAGAATAAGACGCTCTTTACAGAGCTTTAAATCTTTAGGAAAGGCACAATATACTCAGTGCTTTTCTTCTGGAAAAAATGGTGCTGGTGCTGAGTACCCATGAGTACCCCCAGAAAAGCACCGAATGTACTTATTAATTCTTATTATCGGCACCAATCAGGTTGAGGCTAGAAGTAAATTGAGGCAAGAGTGGAGGACTCCCTGCGTGATGGGCAGGAGTCAGATATAGTCGGGTCAATTCCAATGTCTAAGCCAATACCGCTTATATTCTGTAACCAATAAAGTTGTGGCCTAAATTTGCCCAATAACATTAACCTAATATCTGTCTGCTTGTGTCATCAACAAGGGGTTGGTTTCGGGGTCTCGACACACAATTATCGGCAACAAACAGGTTGAGGCTAGATCGAAACCTGGAAGTGAGTGTTCGGGTTTTTGAACATTCTTTTGGAAGCTGAATGTCTAAGCGGGCTTCTGATTGGCTGCAGGAGTTTCCTGCAGCCAATTGGAAGCCGCGCTTTGGTTTCTGAACGTTTTGGAAGTCGAACTTCCGGGATGCTACATATTTGCATCCTGAACTGCTCAGCCTGGATAGCTCAGCTGGTTAGAGCATGGTGATGATAACACCAAGGTTGCAGGTTTGATCCCCGTATGGGGCTGCTGCATATTCCTGCATTGCAGAGGGTTGGACTACATGATCCGCAGGGTCCCTTCCAACTCTATGATTCTATGCAGGTCCTGCATTCATCAGGGATGATCTACACGTTCTCCTCCCCACACCCACCTGATTCTATGAGGCTTTCTCAATAGTTTGCCCCCCCCCCCAACAAGCTGCAAGTTCCACACCCACTGTGTGTTGTTTATAGAGGCTACCTTGAAATCCCTTGCCAGGGTCTGAGGCCCAGAACTAACTTGAATCCCCCTGTGCTGCTTGCGCAGAAGTAATAACATGCAGGAGCTGCTGGAAATTTAAGACACGGCAGCCTGTGACATTCACCAGAACCCTACAAAGGCATCAGTTAAGCCTCACAACTTACACTGGCAGCAGCTGAGGTCATAACCCAAGGATGCGGTCTGCATAAAGGTGAGAATCAGATAAAGGAGGGCAGAGGCCATAAAGCAGTTGTAGCTTCCTGGCCAGTAGCAAAATGTTTAGGGCTGTTTTCACTTGGTTCCCGGCAGCAAAGGCTAAAGCTTGCAATGGGTGACCTGGCGGGTTGCAGGTACAGGGATCAGTTTATCTTCCACAACACATCTCTTTGGCAAAGGAGTTAAGAGTAAGGGAGAGGCACTTCATCTGCCAAGGGAGACTACATGCAGCAACAACAGAGCAAATCAAGTGGCATTTCCTGATCCCTGTAAAAGCTTGAGGGAGAGGCTTACTTCCTGCTCTTAGCAAGTAGGACACTGTAGCCAGCAAGAACATGGTCCAATGAATAGTCGCTTCTTGTACTCAGAGGTTGTGGGAAGGATTCCTGAATTGCAAGGAGTTGGACTAGATGACCCTTCAACCGGAAATTCAATGATTCTGTGAAACCACTGAACCCAGTAAGGGTCACACAGTCACAGGAAAAGTGGAGCCTGACCTCCCTCCCCCAGCCATGTAGGAAAGATGGGCAGGAACTAATGAGGGCCTAGTCGTACAAGACCACATCTTTTTCCACACCTGCTAAGCTCTTCCATCTCCTGCACAAGGACTGAACTTCAGCATACAACAGATTTAATGCAAATGCAAACTCAGTTCCCCCAAAAGTTGAATTGTTTTTCCAGACAGAGAGGGGCTGAAATAAGTCAATGCTCCTATGTTTTCTTCCATAGTGTTGAGTACTGGAAACTCTGTTTTAATAAAAATGAAAGCCGAGGCTCTCAAAGTTCTGTACCAAACTCTACAGAAGAAGTGTGAAGGACTGAGAGGCTTCTGAATTATTTGCCACCTCAGTGACAGTGAAACCGGACTCCCAGAATGCATTTCTCTTCCGCGTATGAAGCTGATGTCACAGATATTCTTCCTTTGTGAAGTCAGCTGAAGCTACCTAAGCGCTTTGTGTGTGTGTGCTATCATTACTGAAAACGTGGTCCTTTCTTGTCTGAAGTTAGACAATAAGAAAACGAGACCCAGCAGCAGCAGCAGCAGCAGCAGCAGCAGCAGCAGCAGTTCCTAAGATAATACAGTGGTACCTCGGGTTAAGTACGTAATTCGTTCCGGAGGTCCATTCTTAACCTGAAACGGTTCTTAACCTGAAGCACCACTTTAGCTAATGGGGCCTCCCGCTGCGCCGCTGGAGCACAATTTCTGTTCTCATCCTGAAGCAAAGTTCTTAACCTGGAAAGTTCTTAATTTCTGGATTAGCAGAGTCTGTAACCTGAAGCGTATGTAACCTGAAGCGTATGTAACCTGAGGTACCGCTGTACTGTTTGATGGGGCAGTACATTTACTTGAAGTTCTCAGGTGGGATTCACCTAGCCAGCCCTATCAGCAGAACCCGTCCTCAAGGACATCCATTTGCACAGTGATGATTTTGTGCTCCCATGGGCTTCCCATACCCCCACAATGGGCCACTGAGGGGTCAGGAGAACCCCCAAAACAGCACGTGGGGGGGGGGAGTGGGGAGACCTATTCAACTGGCAAATGGAAACGCTTGAGCAGATGAAACAATGCAAAGAGCACAAAGTTGAATTCTACCCATTGTTTCCTGTACGTTTCCGAGCACAATTCAAAGTGTTGGTGCTGACCTTTAAAGCCCTAAACGGCCTCGGCCCAGTATACCTGAAGGAGCGTCTCCACTCCCATCGCATCATTCTGCCCGGACACTGAGGTCCAGCGCCGAGGGCCTTCTGGGGGTTCCCTCACTGCGAGAAGCAAAGCTACAGGGAACCGGCAGAGGGCCTTCTCGGTAGTGGGGCCCACCCTGTGGAACGCCCTCCCATCTGATGTCAAAGAGATAAACAACTACCTGACATTTAGAAGACATCTGAAGGCAGCCCTGTTCAGGGAAGTTTTTAATGTGTGACATTTTAATGTATTTTTAATCTTTGTTGGAAGCCGCCCAGAGTGGCTGGGGAAGCCCAGCCAGATGGGCGGGGTACAAATAATAAATTATTATTATTATTATTTCCATGTTGAGTGCCTGCATGCATTCCTCCCACACCACAAGGCTTATGTTATCATCTGTCTTGTATTATCTGCCATTAGTTTTCATTTGATTATGTGGCTACGCCGTGCCCTCTCTACATTATGCAATAGGATCTTCATGTCACAAAGATGGTCCATTTCTTTGGTGCCCCTCCCCATATTCAAACCTGCAGCTCAAATTCACAGACGGCTAAGGGCAGCAGACAGCTTTCATCCCTCTGGCGCTGTAAAATAAACACACACTAATTCATTTACTCCATCCTGTGTGTTATCTTTGGAGATTGGGTGAGATACTGGTGTTGTGTTGTTGTTTTTAATTAAAAAAAATCAGTATATTATTAACATTGTAAGAAAGGATTTATCAGACGATCTGCCTTTAAGACCTAAATTCCGCTGCAATTTAAGCCAGCTATTTTGGAAAGGTTATTGCAATGCAAATGGTTTTTTTGTAGGCTGGCAATGGCGCATGAACTTCTATCTGCCACAAGATGGCATTCCTAAGCCGATTGTTTCAAACAGTAGACTTAAGATAGGTAGCCGTGTTGGTCTGCCATGGTCAAAACAAAATAAAAAAATTCCTTCCAGTAGCACCTTAAAGACCAACTGAGTTAGTTCTAGGTATGAGCTTTCGTGTGCATGCACACTTCTTCAGATACCTCTTCAGGTATCTGAAGAAGTGTGCATGCACACGAAAGCTCATACCTAGAACTAACTCAGTTGGTCTTTAAGGTGCTACTGGAAGTAGACTTAAGAGTCAGAGGGAGAAAATCCTGTTCTCATGTATGGTGGACTGGAATTATACCTGCTTAAAATATTTCTTCTGCATAGCTATTAAAGGCGCAGAAACTCTGTCACCTGGACACTCGGTTTTGCAAAGCTGGATTATAAAAAGGAGGCTATAGTAGAGTACTTTTGGGATCTTAGACATTCAAACGTTATGGGAATCCTCTACCCTCAAAATGTCTGTAAGGAACTGATTCTCTGCTTTTTTGTGACTTGCTGGACAAGAACAAGGTTTAGCTAGTCTCGTTTTCTTACTGGGGAAGGGAAACTGAAGTCAGCCAAGAAAGCACCACGTTTTCAGTTACAATAGCTGACACACCAGGGGCATGAGATAGGTTTTAGGTTATGCTATGCTTCTAATAGGTTGTGTTATATTCTGGATTATGTATGTTTTAATAGATTATGTCTGAATAGGATGAGAGTGTTGGAGATACGTGCAAATGTGTATGGAAATCCGGTCTTGGGTGTTTGATTTTCGTTGTTGTGTATACTGTGTATATACGGACAATGACAATAAATTTATCTAATCTAATCTAATCTAATCTAATCTAATCTAATCTAATCTAATCTAATAGATAGCTTCAGCTGACTTCACAAGGCAGAATGGTTCAGCTTGTCTATGACTTCAGCTTCATATGCAGAAGAGCAATGCCTTCTGGGAACTCAGCTTCACCAGGAATGGCTGATGGCCGTGTAGTCTGAGCTGGAACAACCAGCTCAGAACATAATGGCAAGAGCTCTGAATCAACTGATCTGGAGGCAAAAATATGCAGTTTTAATAGCACCTCCTTCTGAGCAAAGGTCTTTAGACTTGGAGCTTTTCACTGATTTTATCAGTGCACAGTGGATCCTTTTGGACCAAAATAATTTAAGAAACAGCACTGTAATACCTTTCTCTCCTTTGGTGCATGTTTTCCCATCATCTTCACGTATGTACCCCTCATTACATTCACACCGATAGCTGCCAAGGGTATTGACACAGATGTGGGGGCAGAGAGGCTCGCTGCTTGTGGCACACTCATCGATATCTGAAAGGGGATGGATGCCGCAGTGGGTTAAAAAAAAGGGAGGGAAATAAGAAATAAAGTTTTCCTAAAACTGTTGCATTAAATGCACTTGATTAGTGAGGGACTACTGCTCAGTGGAACTATATGTTGCATGCAACAGATTCCAAACTCTCAACCCCCATCATCTGCAGTTCAAAGGTTCAGACAGCAGGTGATGAGAAATACCTCTAAGTTGCTGGAGAGATAGTGGCAGCCAGGTTATTAAGAACCTGTGGCCCTCTAGATCAGGGATGGAGAACATATGGTCCTCCGGATCAATGTTGGACTCTGAACTTCCATCATCCCTCACTGTTGGCCATGTTGGTGGAGGCAGCCTCTGAATTAATCTGAATTAACTACGTAAAGGTTTGGAAAGAAATCCAAAAAGATCTGCAAATTTGGAGTAGAATGCAATTGTCATTGCTGGGTAAAATTTCAGTCATAAAAATGAATATACTCCCAAAGATGCTATACTTATTTCAGACTGTACCTATAGTTAATGACATCTGAAATTTTAAGGAATGGCAAAAAGATCTATCTAAGTTTATTTAGCATGGGAGAAGACCAAGGATAAAACATAAATCGTGATTGACACTAAAGAGAGAGGTGGTTTTGCCCAGCCTGACGTAGAATTATATTTTGACGCATCATGTTTATGTTGGTTGAAAGAATGGATTTTACTAAAGAACAGATATCTATTGGACTTGGAAGGGCATGACCTAAAATTTGGGTGGCGTGCATCCCTGTTGTACGGGAAGGCAAGATATATGAGAGTTTCTCAAACTACTTGATTAGGAAAAATCCGTATAGGATATGGGGGAAATACAAAAATTTAGTAGAAAGGAAAACACCAAAGTGGCTGTCACCAACAGAAGCCCTTGCAAGGAAAAAATAATAATATACAGAAAAATTGGAGTACATATAGAGACTTGCTAACTGTCACTAGGGAGGAATATAAATTTAAAGAGTATAGAGATCAAGTGACAGATCTTTACCATCACTTGAACGCAACATTTAAGTTAGTTTAAAAAGTATGGATTTGCGGAATAAAATTCATATTTTGAAAAGGAGTTATTGGGATCCAGGGTTAAAATAGATTAGCAAAAATGCCAAAATCAACAAAGGGCAATTGTTGAAAATGCAAGGTAGCAGAGGGAACTTTTCATCACATGTGGTGGTTGTGCAGCATAATTTAGAACTATTGGGAAATGATCTATAACAAACTTTTAAAAATGTTGTAAAAATCCTTTCCTAAAAATCCAGAAGATTTTTGTGGGGTTAATAACAACAGAAGTTATCAAAAGAAGATAATTTTGTTCCTATATGCGACAACTGCTGCATGTGTGTTATTAGCGCAAAAATGGAAACAGATAAGGTATCAATAAAAGAAGAATGGTGTATTAAACTGTTAGCATATGAAGAGCTAGCAGGAATGACTACTAGAATAAGGAATCAAAATGATAAAAGATATAGGACAGGATATTCTTTATTGAATATATGAAAAAGTATGATAAGCAGACAATCAACCTAGCAGGATGGTAAGATTCTCAGCAGTGTAAGAAATAACTAGAGTTTATATAAGGAGTTGCGATAGCATGAACCAAGAAAATGCGAGGAAAAGAAGGGATAAAAGGAACCATGGAAGGAGAGGATGGGAAGTCAGTTAAGGAACGTTTTCTGGTAGTTGTTTTTGTTATTTCAAAATTGTTACTTTTTATTATTCCGGATGTTATTTCCTTTTCACATTATTTTTGTTTACATTTTGAAATGTATCAGTAATGCAAATGAAAAATGCATCAAAAAACAATAATAATCTGAATTAACCAAATTTTGGAAGCGCATACAAATCCGTATCTTTGAATTTATGGCAAGTAACCTTGCATTAATTTCAGGTGCAATCTTTTCCACCCACCTAAGCAATAGGGTTTCTCTCTGTTCTTGTGCCTTTCACGGTCATAGCGATAACCAGGGTAGCATGTGCATAAGACTCGTCCAAAGTTGTCTGTGCACTGTTGTTCACAAGGAGCTTCTGCGCAGACATCATAATCTAACGAGAGAGAAATGTGCTTGTTATTAGCAGCTGTACAACACTGCAAAAGTAATTTGGGAAATTAGTGTTTGTCCTTCAGTTACCAATGTAGTTATATTCCTGTTACTAATCAAGAAAACATAGACCTCAAATTTTTATTTACACTGGATTGCTATGTGTGACAAAACAACAGGCAAAGAAACAGATACCCCTGGAAGAAAAAGAAGATGAATGTAATTACATAATGTTGTTGTTTTTCTTCCATCAACTTCAAGGATATTTTTTTTGGGGGGGGGGGAACTCTCAAGAAAATTATCTGCGAATAGAAGTTGGTTAAAAGAAATATACTAAGCTAAGAACCGTAGATGGTTGTAACTGTTGGGCTGTGGAGAAGCTGCACGCAGTTTAGTGAATGCACTGTACACCTCCACAATGCTATTTCCAGAACCAAATTTAGTGGTTTACAGGATACAAGGACAATCACCTCCTGGCAAATAGAAGGGGAAGAAATGGAGGCAGTGAGAGATTTTACTTTCTTGGGACCATGATCACTGCAGATGGTGACAGCAGCCACGAAATTAAAAGACACCTGCTTCTTGGGAGAAAAGCAATGACAAACCTAGACAGCATCTTAAAAAGCAGAGACATCACCTTGCCAACAAAGGTCCATATAGTTAAAGCTATGGTTTCCCCAGTAGTGATGTATGGAAGTGAGAGCTGGACCATAAAGAAGGCTGATTGCCGAAGAATTGATGCTTTTGAATTATGGTGCTGGAGGAGACTTTTGAGAGTCCCATGGACTGCAAGAAGATCAAACATCCATTCTTAAGGAAATCAGCCCTGAGTGCTCACTGGAAGGACAGATCCTGAAGCTGAGGCTCCAATACTTTGGCCACCTCATGAGAAGAGAAGACTCCCTGGAAAAGACCGATGTTGGGAAAGATTGAGGGCACAAGGAGAAGGGAATGACAGAGGACGAGATGGTTGGACAGTGTTCTCGAAGCTACCAACATGAACAAGCTGTGGGAGGCAGTGGAAGACAGGAGTGCCTGGCGTGCTCTGGTCCATGGGGTCACGAAGAGTCGGACATGACTAAACAACAACAAAGATGCAACTGGAGATAGGTAGGATCAGCTGAAAGAGGGGAGACACACTGTTGGAACAAAGGAAGGTACTTTATAGCCTGCCAAACTAATGGTCCATCTGGCTCAATATTTTGTACATTGACTGGCAACAGCTCTTTGGGGTTTTGAGAGTAGATTTCAGGAGGCAGTGGCTCTCCAGGGTTCCATTGCCAGAGGCAGTCACAGATGAGCTGTTGCATTCAGGTCCTGCTTCCGGTTGGCCACTGTACGAACAGGATGCTGGACTTGATGGGCCACCCCTTAACCATGCAGGGTTCCTGACTGAGGGCAGGATTCCAAAGCCATGGAAATTTGCTCTTCAGACCCACATGAAGGTCATGGGTGGAACTGATATGGGGGTGGTGCAGATACCAGTGAGGGGGTAGCCAGGTGGAGTGCATTCCCACTTGCCCCTTTAGGCATTCAGGAAGACCACCTGAAGATGGTTAATGTTCTGCAAGTTTCCCTGCCTCAGCTCCAATTCACTGGCTGTTGCTAGTGGTGACAAGGAATCATAGGGCACAATCATGCTATGGTTTGTGTGATACTACAGGGCAGCTAGGAGGAGATATGGGGTTTCTGTCCTGCTTTCTATGGCCTCCACCGTATATATTCAGCCATGGGGGGGGTGTTTCTCCAAGGGAAGAGGGTCTTTGCATCCTCCTTTCATTGGGCTAGACTGGAAAAGTAATACACCAGCTTGCAGGCATTGGCAGCTGCATCCACACATGACTGGCATTTCAAGTGTGACATTTCTCTCTCGCATGGAACTAATCTCCATTTAAGTGGGAGAGAACATGTAAACCATCACTCTGTGAACTACAGCACCAAATGTTTATTTTGCTTCATGCATTCAGAATCGACTTTGAGTCTTACAGTTCCAAGCTTACTGCAATTGTGCTGACTGTGTATGATGCAACGGAGCTCCATCGCAGCTCAGGCTTATCATTGCTAAATTGTTTAAGCACAACAACTTCTATCCCACCTATTTTCCAGAAGAAACTCAAGGTGATTTTTTAAAAGAAAAAAAGGCAACAGTTATAAAATACAGAACAATTCGAAGTTTACATCGTAAATCAAAATATTAGCATAAAACCCAAGGCCACAGTAACAACGGCAAAACAGCTATCAGAATTAAAACTTCAGAATGTTAGAACAAAAGGAAATATTAAGCCTAAGGCCCCTTTAAGCAATGAACAGCCACGTCTCCACTAGCTGTCAAAAGCAGTGATGGGGTCTGATGCTGCATGTTTGCTAAAGTGTTGCATGCAGCAGGTGCCACTGTAGAAAAGGCCCTGTCCCTGGACACCACCAAGTGTGCCTTGTGGTGTTACGGAATCGGAAGAAGGAGTTTGGAGACAATCAGAGCATGCATACAGAAGAAGGTGGTCCTTGAGATAAACAGGTCCCAAGCCATTAAGGTTTCTAAAGGTTAACACCAGCACCATGAATTGAAGCTGGACACAATGTGCAGCCACGATGGAGTCAAAATGCCTCTCAGTTGTCAGAATGCTCCTATTCCATTTGGAGCTCCATTTTGCAGAACAAACGATTCCAAGTGTTTTCTCAGCATTGAGCCAAGATAGGTGAGTCACCGGTCGAGTTTGCTCACCTGCTAAAATTTTTATTCATAGTTTGGTTTTGCCCCAATGCATTATCAGCTCTGTGTCTGGCTGCCAAGATTTCCGGGACTCTGAGCTGCTGAAGCAGCACATCTGCCAATAATAAATCAACCTGATAAAACCAAGGTGAATCCCTTTTGTTGACTGCAAGAGGCAAAAGAGTGCGTTGAGTTGAGCACATGCATCTGTCTTGGCAACATAATGTTCACAATGGTACAAGATCAGTCCTTGATTGCCAAAGCAGAGAGCATACAGCCCATAAAACACTACTGTTCCAAATAACACACAGTAAGTGTAAAACTTTAATAAATGATAAACTGCCGGCTGAGCTCATCTATGCAGTATTTTAAAAGGTGGTGCAAAATTAACACTCCTGTTCCTTTTAAAACCACATCCTTGATTGTTTTAAAGCCCTGCCTTCTAAGGGCCTCCAAGGGGTGGGCCCAGGGGAGAGGTGAAGCACAGAGCCAGAGAAGAAGAGAGGATGGCATTTGGGTGGCACATTATGTCTGCTGGAGGGGCTTATGTCTGCTAGAGCCAATTGTTGTGATGTGCAAAAATATTAGGGTAAAACCCAGATGCAAATCCATGCTTAGCCATCTTGGGCTAGTTACTAAATTCTCCCAGGGATGTTGTGAGAATAAAACAGGGAGGTGAGATCCTTGAAGAGGATGGGCAGGGTAATATACAATAAATAATAGAAAACAGGGAGGGTGTTTTAAAAAGCCAAGTTCTTTTCCGTCAAAGCAGTGCAGCTGCAAGGTACTGAACAACGTAAGAAGAAGGAGGAAGAGGAGGAGGAGGAGGAGGAGGAGGAGGAGGAGTAGTTTGGATTTGATATCTATCCTCAGAAGAGATGGTTGAAGTAAGAAACTGAAATGGTAAATTTGGGTTGGTTTATTCACATGACTTTGAAGGCCTATAATGTGGAGACTGTTATGAAGCAAAAGGAGACATCGTCAAGCTCAGATACGTCTAGTGAATGTCTAAAATTATGGCGTTATAATGGTGACTGGGGACACGACAGCAGCTACTGGATGATTTTCTACAGCAGAGGTAGTCAATGTGGTTGCCTTTGGATATTGTTGAACCCCAGCTCCCATCAGCCCCAGTCAACATGGTCAGTGGTGAGGGATGATGGGAGCTGTAGTCCCATCAAAGCCTGGAGGACACCTCATTGGTTATCCCTGGTCTATACTCACTAACCACCCAACCCAATGTATTTATACTTGGTAATCGTACTGAGTTTAGTGAGACTTACTCCCAGGTAAGCATGTAGAGAAACCAATATTTTAGCCCATATTTATTAAAGTACAGGAAGACAGAACCACTGTAGTGATAAGTGTTGGAAAGAATAATTTAAGAACGTACCTTCAGGAATGCATTGTCCAAGAACAAACTTATAACCCTTACAGCACTTTTTCCTAAAAAGACAAAAACGGAAAAGTATCTATTAGACAGAATTAGTAAATTAAGATCCCAGTCCTATCCATGTTTATTTGAACATAAGTTCTACTGAATTCAATGGCCTTTCCCCCAAGCAAGTATGCATAGCTTATGACATTACCTGTTTTACTTTCAGAAAGGCCAGTAATACAAGCAACAGCTTCAGCTTCAGCTACTTCATTATTGTAATGTTGTGATTTGTGTTGTGTTGTGTTGTCTTGTATACAGTACAATACAGTACAGTACAGTATTGAATTGTATTAAAACATTTATTCCCATTCCTCTGCTTCAAGGCCTGAGGCAGGTTACAACAATATTATGTAAACTGTTTAGGGGTTTGGGTGATTAAATCATATATTTGTTGTTATTGTTTAGTCATTTAGTCATGTCCAACTCTTTGTGACCCCATGGACCAGAGCACGCCAGGCACTCCTGTCTTCCACTGCCTCCCGCAGTTTGGCCAAACACATGTTAGTAGCTTCGAGAACACTGTCCAACCATCTCGTCCTCTGTCGTCCCCTTCTCCTTGTGCCCTCAATCTTTCCTAACATCAGAGTCTTTTCCGGGGATAAATCCTGTTAATCCCCCCCCCCCAACAAAAAAAGCATAACCCTCAGAACAAAATACAAATGGGAGACATGAATGGAAATGCAGGTCTGAAACTACCACAGTAAAGTGAGAAAATGAGATGGTAGAATTCTGAAGCCATAAAATAGACTGTACTAGATTGACCGCAGGAGCTCTCTGGAAGGGACAGGGCACTCCCATTCAAAACAACAACAACAACCATAAGTGTGCCATAGGGAGAAATTATAGACCAGCCTGCTCACTGTTTATGCTACGTTTTCGCTAGTGCCAAATGTATTGCTCTGTTTTCCTTTGGACCCCACCAGCGATGCTGAGAGGGGGGCATTGTTGTCTGGGTGGCCCAGGACCTCCATACACACTGCCCAGGCTTGCGCCCTGGGGAGGTCACTTTGGTGCTGCTAATGTGGCAGTTGGACCTCACCCCCAGAGGCACGCTCCATTGTTTCGTGAGACAGACAGATGCCAACAAAAAATGTTTTGCAACTAAGATCTTTCTCCAGCTACTATTTGTACAGTCGGTGCTGGCTCCAGTTGTGAAGGTGCCATGGGCCAGGTGTCCTCTGCTCATGAAACCCTCTTGTCTGTCAATGGTCCTGGCAGGCTTACCATATGGTGGGCAGCAGCAGTACTAGACGGCTGAGTTCTGCCACTATTTTAATTTCCCACAATGCCCCAGCTTGTTCACTCCTTTGTGGAAGTGGGAAACTAAAATGGCGGCCTCCAGAGGTACACCCTATGGCCCAGCTCTGCTTAGAGTGGCATGTCAGAAATGAACAGGGAGCCCAAGGCAGCTGTCAGTTGTGAGTCCCAAGGCCATGGTATCTGCCGAAGCATGATGGCTGCTGAAGCCAACCTTGTGTACATGCATCTTTAGAAACAAGATGCCCTAAACCTGTGATCCACATGAACTTCTAACTTGATAAAGGGTGTCTGAAAGCAGACTGGTGGGAAAACAAAAGTTCAGCTACTGAGACTTGCGAAGGTTAATGTTGTCGTAACGATGTTCATGATTTAAAGAGAGCAGAAAACAAGAGTTGACATTAATAACATATTTCAGTCTGCAGAGGGGTAGCATAACATGTGGTCCTGCTTATCTGGAAAGAGGTTCCTTTAGGTATGAGCAAGATTCAGAATTATCCTATGCTGCTTTGGTAGGGGAAGGGCTAAAGGTCAGCAGTAGGGCACATGATTAACCAGTCAGTTCCCCATTCCATTTCCAACAGATATTCATCGTTCTGCATGTTCAGTCCTCTAATGGCTGGTTTTTTTGGGGGGGGGAGCAGACACCCTGGTGCCTAATCCCAGCAGTATTAAAATCTTGAATTTCCCCATTGATTTCCATGGGAAGCCCTCACTTCTAGCTCTTAAGGACATTTTAAAAGAAACATCACAGCATGAACCATGAAATGACCAATCCATACAATGAGATGGTTCTGTCTACCTGTTTTATACCCACACCTCTCTCTGTCCCTCTTCCTTTTCTGTTGACTCCTATTTCCCTTCCCTCCCAGTTTTCTGTTTCCCACCTCTCAACACATGGAACACACTCACTTCTCATTAGAGTCTTTCTGTGGCCAACCCCCTCCCCATTTTTTGTTTTGTATTTCTGAAAAATCTGAAGTTGCCCCATGTCTGCTGATACCTCCCATATATTTGCAATTATTGACATTTTGGCTGCATGAGCAACAAATGGGGGCAGAACTGACTATCCCAACAGATGCTTATGATTTTTTAAAATATATGTGTGTGTGTGTGTGTGTGTGTGTGTGTTCATTTATGAGAATGAGGGGGAAATAATAGGATGTACAAATCAATCAAAGGAAAAAAACATAATTGAAAATGGGACTGTGTGAAGCACAGAGATTTGAAGAAGGCAAAGTTAGAGCTTTCTCTGTGGGTGGTTCCTTCAGTTTACAGGAGCTTTAAATAATAGGCAGAACAATCCTATGCAGGTCTGCTCAGAAGTAAGGCCCATTGAGTTCAATGGAGCATAAGTAAAGGTAAAGGTACCCCTGACGATCAGGTCCAGTCGTGGCCGACTCTAGGGTTGCACGCTCATCTCGCTCAAGAGGCCGGGAGCCGGCGCTTGTCCACAGACAGCTTCCGGGTCACGTGGCCAGCATGACTAAGCCGCTTCTGGCGAACCAGTGCAGCACACGGACACACCGTTTACCTTCCCGCTGGAGAGCGGTCCCTATTTATCTACTTGCACTTTGGGGTGCTTTCGAACTGCTAGGTTGGCAGGAGCTGGGACCAAGCAACGGGAGCTCACCCCGTCACGGGGATTCGAACTGCCGACCTTTCGATCAGCAAGTCCTAGGCTCTGTAATTTAACCCACAGCGCCACCCGCGTCCCATCAATGGAGCATAATCCCAGATAAATTGATAAACCTTAGGATGCAATGCTAGCCACACCTACTTTGGATTAAGACCCATCAAGATCACTTTTGTGTGAACATGCACAGTATTTCACTGTTAATGCTTGATATTTCATAGCTCACTAACAGTTCTCTCATGGTGGCCCTTTAATGGATGCCTTAGTGGGTATAAATCTTGCTTTCCTATGCAAGAGGAGACTCTAAACGCAGTGGAAACCTTCATCTTGTATATGTAAACCAAAAGTAACCTTTTCAGTCCAGCTTCTTCTTAAATTACACTTTAAGCGAATGACCTAGCTTTCCCCCCCTTTCAAAGTGTGGTTTCCAGAACATCTTGCAGATGTGGTTAGAGAAATCAGATGTCAAACTAAGGACTGCGAGTTTACCTTCTGCCCCTTAAACCGCAAGTCTTAAGACAGAGAGCTATAAAATTATGCATGGTGTTGAGAAAGTGGATAGAATGTCCCCCCCGCCCCAAACTCATAATACTAGAACTTGGAGCCATCTAGCAAAACTTATTGGCAGACGATTCAGGACAAGCCAAAAGAGAATCATTCTTCAGACTACAACACAGCTAATTTATGGGATTCTTCAGCGAAGTGATGTGATGGCCACTAGCTTATAAAAAATTAAAACGGGATCAGAAAAATTCATAGAAGACAGACCTAAGACAGATAGTTCCAGTTACAGATAGGTAGCCGTGTTGGTCTGCCATGGTCAAAACAAAATAAAAAAATTCCTTCCAGTAGCACCTTAAAGACCAACTGAGTTAGTTCTAGGTATGAGCTTTCGTTATCTGAAGAAGTGTGCATGCACACGAAAGCTCATACCTAGAACTAACTCAGTTGGTCTTTAAGGTGCTACTGGAAGGATTTTTTTTATTTTGTTTTGACTAAGACAGATAGGTCTCTTAATAAACATCCAAATACTCCAGGGCTGAGGAGGAATATAGTGAGATGGCTATTGCCTTTATGTCCTGCTTGTGGTCTTCCCAGAGGGTCTGGCTGGCCACCCTCAATGCTGGGCTTGAAGAACCATTGGTCTGATCCAGCAGGGTGCATGACTCCCAACCTGAGTAGCAGCTTTGACTCTGACCTAGGCCATGGTGGATGTACATTCTGGGGGCCCTGAAGCTGGAACTGTTATGGGGACCCCTTCAGAACCAGCAACAAGGTCTTGGAAACCGCTGTTATCTTCTTCAATGGAGTTGTTCCATGACAGATCATCACACTTTTACAACATCTGTGCTACTGACTTTGGGACTGTTGAAATATACAGAACAAAAAAGTAATCAATCTGAGCTGTGCAACTCAAATTTGGTCTACTAGACCCATTTTTTAAAAAAGCAACATGTCAGTCAGTCAGTTTGGTTTATTGTGGTTTATTTAGCAAGCAGCCATTGCACACATGAAATAATAATAACAACAGGAACACTGCTACCAATAACGGTTAACATTTCTAATCCCCAACCCCTAGTGGACAAATCATTTCCTGTTTCCCCCTCAAGTTTTGTTACACGAATCTGTAAAACCTTCACAAGAAATTTAGATGTTCGAAAGGATATAGATCTCTCAACATCGGTCAGCAAAAACCAGGTCTTTGCAAGAGACAACCTTCCTTTCTGTGATCTTAGCAATGGATGGATTTAAAGTCACTTCTGGGGCCCCTTCCTAGATTAGGGGCCCTGACGTTTAAGCTCCATTAGTTTCATAGTAGACCTAGATGAAAAAGGGCTAAGCAGAGCAGAATAATCAGCAGGGAAAGAGGTGGACTAAGCAATGGTCCCTGGTGCTAAGCCGGAGGCAAAACATACCCAGCCTTTGATTCAGGTAGGTAGCCGTGTTGGTCTGATGCAGTACAAATATATTAAAAAATTGTCCAGTAGCACCATAGAGACCAACTAAGTTTGTTCTTGGTATAAGCTTTCGTGTGCATGCACACTTCTTCAGATACATGCACACGAATGCTTATACCAAGAACAAACTTACTGGTCTCTAAGGTGCTACTGGACAATTTTATATATATATATATATATCCAGCCCTGCACAGGAATCCCCAGAGGCAACCACCACCGAGCACCTAAAGAGGCAACTGCTTCTTCATCTGGAGACCCCATGCTCCCCATTGCTGGATGACTGGTCCAGGCAATGAGCCAGGAAAGAGCGAAATGAGAGGAAATAGAGCACTAGGCTCCAAAACATAAGACTGGCCCTTGAAGCTCTCAAACGGAGATGAAAAGACCTGATTTCAGCTTGGTTGAAGCACCAAGATGCTCCAACATGGCTTTTTAGAAATGTAAGTTTCCCTACTGAGCATTAAGGGTGTGTTCATATAACCATTTTGGGTTGATTAGCAAAGAAGAAGAAGAAGAAGAAGAAGAAGAAGAAGAAGAAGAAGAAGAAGAGGAGGAGTTTGGATTTGATATCCCACCTTTCACTCCCTTTAAGGAGTCTCAAAGCGGCTAACATTCTCCTTTCCCTTCCTCCCCCACAACAAACACTCTGTGAGGTGAGTGGGGCTGAGAGACTTCAAAGAAGTGTGACTGGCCCAAGGTCACCCAGCAGCTGCAGGTGGAGGAGCGGAGACACGAACCCGGTTCCCTAGATTACGTGACTACCGCTCTTAACCACTACACCACACTGGCTCTCAAAGGGAAGATTAGCAGATTAACTTCCCATAAATGCCATCCATTCCAGAAGGGGACACACACACACACACACACACACACACTTTTTTTGCTTGGTTTTAATGATGAGCCTTACAGGTACAGTACTTTCCGTAAAGAAGCTTTTGCTTTTCTCAGAATGCCCCTCTTCTGCTGTCTCTTCCACATTAACAGCAAGCCGAAGCCAACATAAATAGCACATGAGGCTTTAAGGCAATTTCCCACTAACTTCGTAAACCAACAATTCAGAGTTTCAGGCTTCCTCTAAAAGTCAGTGACGCAGGTGAACCTGCAAAGTGTCCAAAGGGCTACAAGCCTTGGCTGTAAGAACTGACCCTTTCAAATTAGCAGCAGACTATCAAAACTATGTAAAAAGCAAAACTCTGGCCTACACGGTTTCAAAGATTAAGCTGAGCACAAATTCTTCTTAATGAATTTAGGATGTCTGGTGCTGTGGGGGATTGGAGGAAGTTTTTCCTTGTTTTGCAAACACTGGTCTTCATTAAACCTTCTTGTAAAATGCTGCTGTGAAGTTTTATCTTCAAGAAAAACAAAGGAAGGCGGAAGACCTTTCAAGGGTGCACCAAGAAGACTGTTTGCTTCCTCCATCCTGCCTACGGTAACATGTAGCAGAATATCTCTGAGGCGTTTTTCATTAGATTAGTATTTCACAAGCTAAACTAGGCTACTGCTATATGTGAACATCAGAAAGGTTCAGACAATCAGAAATATATATATATTTCCCAGGATGTTGTTTGGGACTTGTGGAAGTCAGTTGTTAGTTCACCCATGTGATGTCTCAGCAGAATATGTGGAGCCTCAGCAGACAAAACTGAGTTTAGCTGCGGGTGGCACTGTGGTCTAAACCACTGAGCCTCTTAGAATCATAGAATCATAGAGTTGGAAGAGACCACAAGGGCCATCGAGTCCAACCCCCTGCCAAGCAGGAAACACCATCAGAGCACTCCTGACATATGGTTGTCAAACCTCTGCTTAAAGACCTCCAAAGAAGGAGACTCCACCACACTCCTTGGCAGCAAATTCCACTGTCGAACAGCTCTTACTGTCAGGAAGTTCTTCCTAATGTTTAGGTGGAATCTTCTTTCTTGTAGTTTGGATCCATTGCTCCGTGTCCGCTTCTCTGGAGCAGCAGAAAACAACTTTTCTCCCTCCTCTATGTGACATCCTTTTATATATTTGAACATGGCTATCATATCACCTCTTAACCTCCTCTTCTCCAGGCTAAACATGCCCAGCTCCCTTAGCCGTTCCTCATAAGGCATCGTTTCCAGGCCTTTGACCATTTTGGTTGCCCTCCTCTGGACACGTTCCAGTTTGTCAGTGTCCTTCTTGAACTGTGGTGCCCAGAACTGGACACAGTACTCCAGGTGAGGTCTGACCAGAGCAGAATACAGTGGCACTATTACTTCCCTTGATCTAGATGCTATACTCCTATTGATGCAGCCCAGAATTGCATTGGCTTTTTAAGCTGCCGCATCACACTCTTGGGCTTGCCGATCAGAAGGTCGGCGGTTCAAATCCCCATGACGGGGTTAGCTCCTGTTGCTCTGACCCAGCTTCTAACAAGCTAGCAGTTTGAAAGCACACCAGTGCAAGTAGATAAATAGGTACCGCTCCAGCGGGAAGGTAAATGACGTTTCCGTGTACTCTGATTTCCATCATGGTGTTCCACTGCGCCACAAGCAGTTTAGTCATGCTAACCACTTGACCTGGAAAGCTGTCTGTGGACAAACGCTGGTCCCCTCGGCCTCATAGCAAGATGAGCGCTGCAAGTCCATAGTCGCCTTTGACTGGATGGACTTAACCGTCCAGGGGTCCTTTACATTTACCTTAGCTACACCACAGACACGATTTACACCATGGAAAAGAAACCTCCAGGGAAGAGAGAGTGCAAAACCAAAGAGCTAGTGTAGTAATATTGGCTTTCTGATCCTTCCAAGTGCCCATATTTTGAACCTTTGAGGACTTTCTTGCCATTTCTAAATGCAGCAGGCACTACATCGTGCCTTGAATGTGTAAGAAGCTTGGATAGGTAATGTTTCCAGTACACAGAAAACAATGTGGCTGGCTTGAAATTAATCTGACATATGTGAAATTCTAAAATGCAAGGCCTGAAGTGACCCATGGCACTCTGCACGCCAGTTATGTTTCCCAGAAGCAATTTATCAAAATGGTTGACACCGAAGTGGATGATTAGCAGAGTTATTTTCCTGACAAAAGCTATTGTCAGGCAAGAAGAACAAGGCTGACAGACATTTTCTGAGCAAATTACACAACTATATTTTCATAACGGTTAGCAAACAGGCTGTCATTGATCTGACAAAACATCAAACACAATGCCTGTTTTGTGGCTCTGAGCAACTGTGCGTTTTAAGTCCCTCAAAACCTCTTCACAAAGCCACAGTTTTTAGGTGTATTCCTAAGATGATGTTATAAATTGGGGGGCAGGCAAGGCCCCAAACCTCTAGATTCAGTAAAAGGTTAAAATTTGAGCAAAATCACAAATTCATGAGTTTAGCAGGGGCTGGAAATAATACCAGCTGGCTTTCTCATGAGACGGAACTTGGTGATGGCTCACTTATGGGGTGGGTCGTTTAAGACACAAGAGACTGATAATGACCTGCTTTGTTTGATAATGGTGAGGCAATGGGCCCTGATAAAAGAAAAAAGCTGGTTGCTTTGCAATAGGCTTGGGAAACAAGAGGTTGTGGTGCTGTAAGTGGAAGGGGCAGTTGTACTGTTTTTCTGTAAGTGGTTCTGGCAAGAAGAAAGAAGAAGTGGAGAGGTGGCCATGCAGTTCAGAAGAAGCCAGTGGAGGGCTTTGTTTGTTTTGCTTTGGTTTTTTTTTTTGGGGGGGGGCGGAGTGCCAGCACTCACAATGAAGTTGTTACGGTAAGTGCCATACTTTGAACATTTGAAAGGAAAAGGTGCCAGTACTGCGTACTGTTCAGTAACCTCAGAAAAAAGCACTGGAAGAAGCCATAGCACAGAGACACAGGCAGCATGGCTGGTCCCTCTGCTTGTAAACCCAAGTCTACTGCTCCTAAGAGGGAAGCAAAGGACCCACTTGAGATGTAAGTGCTCTGAACTCTCTTCGTAGTGGATTCAGGTGTATATATGTGTAAATTAAACCATATATCTTAAAGACACTGCAGTCTCTGCTATGCCTAATTTCCAATGGAAACACAAACCCTGGGTGAGTGCCTGGAACCCCTTGGAATCTTGTCACTGCTTGGCAGAGATTGCTGGTGATGTGTAACATTATTTTAAATATGCACCCCAGAAATGTAATATGTGAAAGAGATAGGTGCATGTCTGGAAACACATATATTGCACAGGTACACTTGTAAAGAAGTCCAGAACAGTCCCTAGTGGCCACTTGGCTGTGAGCCAACAAGTGAAAACATGCCTTGGCCATTTTGTTTGGATACCAGATTGCATCCAAAGCACTCTTCTTATATGGTTAAGTCAAAACATTGGAAATGGAGAGAAGACATTTGCAAATATAGCTAGTATTCCTTTTTCAGTGGTTTTTTGGGGGGTTGGGTGTCAATAGCACAAATATGATTGACTGAAGGCATTATGACAACATCACATTTGCAATGTGAACCCTGATTGGGTGGATCAAGGAACAAGGAAGAACCTTAAGAAAAAGCAGATGAGGTTGTGAATAGCACACAAATGCAAAGATGGGAATTTTAGGCAGCTCTTGAAAGCATAACTTTTGCCCCCAAAATTATGTTTAACTCTGCTTCTTATTTAGTCATTTATGGGTCCACTCCTTGGGTACCTTAAAGAGTATATATCTATAGCTGACAAACAGTATAAATATATTTGGTCATAGGGATTTTGAGATCTGGATGTAATACTTCTGATCTTGTATAATTTTAGGTACAGCACATTGAATTCAGAATAATCTCATAATTATTCAGTGAACTGCAGGTCACAAAAATGCTTATTTATCTGAACACGCACAAAAATCCCACTGAGACATTTGCCTCCTTGCCAAAATCCTGTATGAACAAATAGCGACCATCTGTGTTTGCAAGCATGTCAAGTAACCAGTAGCTGGTGGGAGTTCAGCAATACAGTGGTACCTCGCAAGACGAACGCCTCGCAACACGAAAAACGTGCAAGATGAAATAGTTTTCTGTTTTTTGAGTCGTTCCGCAAGACGAATTTCCCTATGGGCTTGCGAGTTCTTGCGAGTTTGTTTCCTTTTTCTTAAAGCCGCTAAGCCGTTAATAGCTGCTAAGCCGCTAAGCCGCTAATAGCCGTGCTTCACAAGACGAAAAAACTGCAAGACAAAGAGACTCGCAGAACGGATTAATTTCGTCTTGCGAGGCACCACTGTAATTCATACACTTATTTTTTTAAAAAAACATTGCTGCTATTTGGTACGGCCTCATTGAATGCTGAGCCATTTTTTACTGGCTGTTTCTTGGGAGATATGTATCAAAGTTCTGAAATAAATGTCGGCTGTCAATCTACAGTCAACGGGCTGCATCCAAGTGTTCTTCCATTCATGGAAGGCACTTTGATCCAGTGGAGGCTTCCTTGAATGGAAGGAAGAGGTAGGTGACTTTTGCTTTTTCACCCATTTCCATTGCATCCCTGAAATTTACTCCAGAAGGTTGGAGCATGTGCCAGGACAGCAACAGAGACTGCAGGGGAAAGAGGAAATTTCTGAAAATCTCTTCTGTCCTCCTTCCATTCACAAAAGCCACTGATGGTTGAAAAAAACTTCCATGGATGGAAGGACAGCATTCCTTCCATGGATGGAAGGATGGAAGGACCGGACAGAAAACTAGGATTTCAGAAGGAGAGGTCAAAGTTAGAAACAGAATTGCTAGAACCCAATACTAAGAATTTGTCTAGAATGTATAATCTGCTGCTAAAATGGAACACACAAGATGAAACGGTTAAATCAGCCATGATTAAGTGGGCACAAGATATTGGTCATGATATTATGTTTGCTGACTGGGAGCAGTTATGGACCACAGGTATTAAATTTACGGCATGTAGTGCCCTGAAAGAGAACATAATGAAAATGATCTATAGGTGGTACATGACCCCAGTCAAGCTTGCAAAGATATATCATTTGCCCAATAACAATTGCTGGAAGTGTAATGAATGTGAAGGAACTTTTTATCACCTTTGGCGGACCTGCCCAAAGATTAAGGCCTACTGGGAAATGATCTATAATGAAATTAAGAAAATCCTTAAGTGGACATTTGTAAAGAAACCGGAGGCTTTTCTCTTGGGCATGGTCGGCCAATTGGTACCAAAGAAAGATAGGACCTTTTTTATGTACGCAACAACAGCAGCAAGAATCCTTTTGGCGAAGTATTGGAAGACTAAAGAACTACCTACTCTGGAAGAATGGCAGACCAAGGTGACTGAATTTATGGGACTGGCAGAGATGACCGGCAGAATCCGTGACCAGAAGAAAGAGACAGTGGAGGAGGACTGGAAAAAATTTAAAATCTATCTTAAAAATTGTTGTAAAATTTCGGAATGTTAAGATGTCAGGGGATTGGACACTAAGAATTACAGCTATAAATCGAAATTTATAAAGCAGAAACTCTTTTTAAAGAGAACTAAAGATAAAAATGGGATGAAGAATTGCTAAAAATTTTGAAATTTGGATGCAGTGAAGGGGAGGTTTGGGGAAGTCACATTATGTTTGTTTTGTTTTTTCTTTATGTTGTAAAATCAATAAAAATTATTATAAAAAAAAAAAAAGGAAGGATGGAAGGACCCAGTGTGTTACATTTCCACTATCATTCCCCACAGTGGTCTTCTGTTATATAGCCAGAGCTGAAACTGAAATGCTTGGAGGTTCACAATGCAAATGTTCTTTCCACCACCATCCAATTCTCAATTAGTCTCCATGCCAGTTTTCTTTCCAAGTTCATAAATCGACTGCCTGGCTGATGGCACATTGTCAGCTATTTGTCTAAACAAAGGTGAGCCAAAATCCAGTACTAATTACTGCACATCTGTCCAGACTCTCATGGAATTCTTAAACTTCCATGACTCTTCATTTGCGACTCCAGTTTCACAGAAAAAATGCATGCTAGATAGAAAGCCATAATTCCACTCCACTAATGAACCAAGTGCCAAAGGAGGAATTTGGAGCTCGTTAGTTGACTGCGGCTCTGTTGCTAGGTCAACTGAGTTAAACAGCAACAAGTCGCTGGTGGGTTTTTAGATTTATTAAATCTACTCCACTCCAGTTTAATGCAGAATCTTTCATCAGCAAGATCACAAACATGCTGCACAAGGAACAGGTAATAAACTGCCTTTCAAACGCTAATAAAAATCCAATCACACAACATGCAGACACACATGAACACCTATTGTACACAGGAACACAGAAGAGAAGAGTGAGCCTGAGGAATGTATAAATGTACCAGGCAGAGTTGAAGCCTGGCAGTATCCCAAATAGATTCTAAACTTTTTAACAAAGTCAAACAGCATTATATAAATTATTGGGAAATTATTTAGTGTTTGCAATATTGAAACATAGCATCACCCATGAACAAGGACAGCAAGGAAAAGTCCCTGCCCCATTGGGAGACAACAGAGTCAGGGGAAATGATGGAAGAGATCAAAAGGATAATAGTATGTTATCATTTCAGCTACATATATTTAGGCTTAGAGGTTGAAGCATTTTAGCAGCATTTTAGAGGCTGAATCAACTGCAAGTTTGCCAGTAACATGCAGGAACAATCGTGCACCCAAAGCAGGTAGGGCTTTGTGTATACTCCATGCAGATCCCTAAGAGATTTTTTGAATAGCATGTACAGCATTTGATGCCACTAGTCTAAAATCATCTGAGCCTTGACAAATGCTGCTAAAATTTGGGTTGCCAACGACTTAATATTGCAATCAGATACTTATGGGAAGGACGCGGGTGGTGCTGTGGGTAAAACCTCAGTGCCTAGGACTTGCCGATCGTATGGTCGGCGGTTCGAATCCCCGCGACGGGGTGAGCTCCCATCGTTCAGTCCCAGCTCCTGCCCACCTCGCAGTTCGAAAGCACGTCAAAGTGCAAGTGGATAAATAGGGACCGCTTTATAGCGGGAAGGTAAACGGCATTCCTTGTGCTGTGCTGGCTTGCCAGCTGCAGCTTCGTCATGCTGGCCACGTGACCCGGAAGTGTCTTCGGACGGCGCCAGCTCACGGCCTCTAGAGCGAGATGAGCACGCAACCCTAGAGTCGGACACGACTGGCCCGTACGGGCAGGGATACCTTTACCTTTATGTATGGGAAACCCAGAAGCGGGACCTGCGCACAACAGCAACTGATTTTCAGAGGCGTACTACCTCTGATAAGTGGAGGTAGAACACAGCCTCTGTGACTAGCACCCATTGAAAGCCCCACACCCTCTATGATCTTGCCTATTCCTCCTTTAAAGCTGTCCAAGATAGCAGGTACTGAAAAATTTCACAAAATACTGTGCTTTTGAGTGCTTGGAAAATGTGACATTCCACAATAAAAGCAAAACTTTGATGGAATACATGAAATAGGTACAAAGCATATCAAAAACAAATGTGAAATTATTATTTTTCTGCATGTGCGTGCATCTATGGGTTTTAATTTTTCTTTGCAAGAATTTCAGGGAATTCTCTTTTGCAACTGCTTCAACTCCAGGTGGCAATGGTGTAACCAAGATCCATGCTTATCTGAAACAAACGTTCAAATGACCCTGATCTAGCGTGGTTATGAATGAAGGATCTTGGCATTTCCCTGCAACGCGATGCTCTTTTTAAACCGCAAGATGCCATTTAGAATCTACCTTCTCTCTCTCGAGACAGGCCAACAGACTCCCATGGACACTGTTTGCTTACTTACAGTCTGCTGAGGTTACGCTTCAGACCACAGACTGAAAAATGTAAAAAAAAAGGGGGGGTCATACTTTGCTTAATGTCTCCTTCAGTGACAGATGTCAGATTTATTATCGACTTTTGAACATTAACATCACTGGAGGGAGACGTTATTAAGACAGATCTGACAACTTAACTTTAGATATGCTGGTTATGACAATGAATTCAGAGTATAGTATCAAAAAAGGACAGACTAAAAAATGCACCAAAAATTGTTTTAATTATTCAGATTGTTTCTAGAAATGCACTTGTTTTGTTGTTCTTGTTCACTTATGCCACACACACGCACCCTGCAAAATGTGAGAAACAAGAAAAAGGAAGGGGGAATAGAGTAGTACAGTGGTACCTTGGGTTAAGTACTTAATTCATTCCGGAGGTCCGTACTTAACCTGCAACTGTTCTTAACCTGAAGCACCACTTTAGCTAATGGGGCCTCCTGCTGCTGCCACACCGCCGGAGCATGATTTCTGTTCTCATCATGAAGCAAAGTTCTTAACCTGAAGCACTATTTCTGGGTTAGCAGAGTCTGTAACCTGAAGCGTATGTAACCCGAGGTACTACTGTACAGTGTTTTTAACATGCCTCTCATTTACATTCCCTTGGTAACCCTTACAATAACCCTGTAAAGCATGTCAGTCTGAAGGCACATGAGGCCCCCAACTTGCTGAAGCTAAGGAAGTCTAGTGGCCTTGCTCAGCTCCTAGATGAGTGATCTCATGGGAACCACACTATTTCGCCTTAGGTTCCACAATGGCTGTGGTCTGAACCACTGAGCCTCTTGGGCTTGCCAATCAGAAGTTTGGCGGTTTGAATCCTTGCGACGGGGTGAGCTCCCGTTGCTCTGCTCCAGCCCCAGCCAACCTAGCAGTTAGAAAGCACACCAGCGCAAGTAAATAAATAGGTACCACTGTGGTGGGAAGGTAAACGGCGTTTCCATGCGCTCTGGTTTCCGTCACAGTGTTCTGTTGCACCAGAAGCGGTTTAGTCATACCGGTCACATGAACTGGAAAGCTGTCTGTGGACAAATGCTGGCTCTCTTGGCCTGAAAGTGAGTTGAGCACTGCACCCCATGGTCACCTTTGACTGGACCTGACCACCCTTTGCCTTTTTTTTTCTGACCAGGACTGATGGGAGTTGTAGTCTAAAATGCTTTAGTGGAGGTTCATCCATAGCAGGAGGTTGGACTAGATGACCCTCAGGGTTCCTTCGAACTCTAAAATTCCTCAAGTCTATAATGTCTGGAGAGCAAAGACTAATATATGTAGTCAGTGTGCCAATTACACAGGTCACTTTCTAGAGACCTCCTTTAAGTGGAACTGAAGGCTTTTTGCACCATCTTCAGGAGGAGTTACAAGTGGAACTTGCAACAAAACTTTGCAGTAGGGAGTGCTCCTGTTCTGTGTTTTTACGTATTCAACCATGCCTTTTTAGGTATTCCATTTCTCTTTCTCCCCAAGTTTTCTGTCTTCCAGCGGTCAAAGCCAGCATTCCACGCCAAGTGAGCACATTCTCTCCTCATTGGGATACTTTAGGAGGTTCCCCTCACCCACTTAGTGCTTTCTCTCTCTATTTTTTGTATCTTGGGGGCTCAGCTGACCACACTGATACTTCTCTCTTGTGTGTGGCTTGTATGCTAAGTGTCTGTACTCAGACAATTAACATTACTGCAGTTTGGCTTTTTATTTCTTGGAACAACAGTTCATTGTGATACTGTAGAGCAAATTCTTGTGTGAAATGGTTCTGAGTTTTAAAAGCTGCTTGTTACGTGCTGCAGGAGACAGCCGTACTAAACAGTAAATCAAAGTCTTACCGGGAGTGCAGATCACTTAAAAGTTATCTGGATACTGACTGTGCCACATCACCGCCATGCCAAAATAATTAAAGCACATCTGTCTGTTTTCATTTAATGATGTCCGTGTATAGTTTCACATAGGAATGACTATCAGTTAGTAAGCTGGTGGCAGGAAGGACAAGAAAGCAGCACTGCTGTCAGCTTCAGATTCTGCTAAGTATAAGGCAGGGCTTTCTGAAGTAAAAGAGGCAGCAGAGCCTCCCTTGTTGTTTGGGTCAGTAAGCAAGCCTTACCTGGAAGCTATCACTTTCCCAATTGGTATTTCCTTGATAGTGTGGCTAGTTTTCCTGCAATACTCTCTCTTGAGTTTCTAGGTTCAGATCCCTGTGCTCCTTCAAAAGACAGAAGATGTTATCTTATCTCTTATCTGATCCTGCACCCATCTGATCCTGCACTCTTATCTCAGACTGCAGGATCAGATGGGCATAAGTTGCAGGACTGCAGATTTCAGTTGAAGATTACGGACAGCAATGACATTGAGGGCGAGGTGGTTTCCATGTCCCTGGAGGTCTTCAAGCTGGGCAGCCTTCCACTGATGATGCTCTAGCTATGTATTTCCAGCATCAAGCAGGATGTTGGACCAGGTGAGCCAGAAGACACCTCCCAACTCCAAATCCTCCAGACAAGACTAAACAGCCTTGGCTCTGAAAACCTGAAGGAGTGTCTGCACCCCCATCGTTCTGCCCGGACACTGAGGTCCAGTGCCGAGGGCCTTCTGGCGGTTCCTTCACTGCAAGAAGTGAAGTGACAGGGAACCAGGCAGAGGGCCTTCTTGGTAGTGGCACCCGCCCTGTGGAACGCCCTACCATCAGATGTTAAAGAAATAAATTATATGACATTTAGAAGACATCTGAAGGCAGCCCTGTTTAGGGAAGTTTTAAATGACTGATGTTTTAATGTATTTTAAATCTTTTGTTGGAAGCCACCCAGAGTGGCTGGGGAAACCCAGCCAGATGGGCGGGGTAGAAATAAATTATTATTATTATTATTATTATTATTATTATTATTGCTACCCTGGGTCCAGGGCATGCAGTCTGGAGTACAGCAGGGGTTGTGATGTCACGATGTCACGATCTCTACTGATGTCCTGGTGCAGTCCAATGTGGAGAAACAAGCAATGAGACTACATGATTTTGAAAACCTAACTAGAACATACCAAACCAATGAGGTCTGGGTTAGAATAGTTTTCTTTTTTAAAAAAACACACACAAAGAAACCAGAAACATTTGCTAACATCAACAGGAGTAATTTGGATTGACTTTTTAATGTGAACTATTTAAGAGCTCCATAAAGGAAGTAAAGAAAACATTTCATGTGTGGCTACTAATATATAAGTGGAGAGATCCAGATGCTGCTCTCCCTTTATATGCCTGCTCCATTGTTTTAAGGAAGGGCATTATTAAAGCTGAACAGTTCTGAAATTAAGTGCACCGGTTTAATAAGCTGGTTGAGAGGAGAAGGGAGAAAGGAGGTGGGGGGGGGAGAACAACCAATAGTGTTTTGAGTGAGCAAACGTTTCTTCTCCAGCCAAGCAAATGTTTATTACTCATGGGGATGATAGCAACATATGCTGCAGATAGAAAAGTCATTATGAATGTATTTTCCCCCCTATGAACAGCTCCCAATACTGATAACATCTTAAAAATGATATTTTAGGAAGATAATATTAATGGAGAATTATGGAGTGTTACTACACTGTAGTGACTGAGCCAAGGTTACATTTAGATGTGTTCAACCAGAGGTTGTTTGTTGCTAGGGATCCTGCTACACATGCTGGAAAGATGCTAAAGAAGAAAACATATTAATGGTTATCTTAAAAAAACATATTAATGGTTATCTTAAAAAAAAGAAAAGTATAATATTTGAAATAAAAACAAACTCTTATGATAATGCGATGGAAGTTCCAACACATGCCTGAGATACTTGGGTGCCTTAGGTAGAAAATACAAACTGCAGCCTTTCTGACAATTAACACAGGGCCCAATCCACCAGACGTTTTCTGGCACAAGGATCAATGGAATACATGCAAGGTGTTAAAGACCCATAGAGACAAGAGAGGGAATGACTTCTAACTCCTTCCACTGCTATAAAAAGCTGTCTGTACTGAGCTTTTGAATCCTGTACAGATTCGGTGCTGCGGGTTGCGAACGTGCATCCCTCACGGATCACGTTTGCAACTCGAGCGTCCACTGTACATGCAAGTTGAAAGCCTATCTACTGAACCACCTTTGCCACTTCATTGTAACAAGTGTTTTGTAAGCATGCTGCCTTATTACGAGGCGGCTACTGTGGGATGTTTAAAGTCCAGTCAGATCAAAAAAATCATGTTTTGCTGGATAGGCACATGACAGGAGTTGAAGCTCACAGAGCTTTCCTGTAAACTTGCTAGAAAGAACTCCGTGAGGGACGCTCCCACTGTGCCCTGACTCATCTCAAAACAAAGTCATTCTGTGCCTATTGCTACCTGCAGCACAAACTGGCTTGTTGTGTGTGGTCGCCTCCATATGTTTACATTTCCAGCAGTGTGGGTGAATTTGGCTGAAGACTGTGGTTGACTGGTAGAGGTTTTTATAACTTTGGTTAGGTATTTACCGTATTTTTCCATGTATAAGACTAGGTTTCCCCCCCTAAAAAATAATGTCAAAAATTAGGGGGGCATCTTATACCCTGGGCCATCTTCCCCCATTTACTTAAATCTGAGTCCCCCCAAACAGGGGGCGTCTTATACATGAGGGCGTCTTATAGACGGAAAAATACGGTACATAGAATTGTAGAGTTGGAAGGGACCCCCAGGGTCAAACCCCCTGCAATGCAATAATCGGAATAATAATTAAAGCCAGTGTGGTGTAGTGGTTAAGAGCGGTAGACTCATAATCTGGTGAACTGGGTTCGCTTCCCCGCTCCTCCACATGCAGCTGCTGGGTGACCTTGGGCTAGTCACACTTCTCTGAAGTCTCTCAGCCTCACTCACCTCACAGAGTGTTTGTTGTGGGGGAGGAAGGGAAAGGAGAATGTTAGCTGCTTTGAGACTCCTTAGGGTAGTGATAAAGCAGGATATCAAATCCAAACTCTTCTTAAATGCTAACAGGGTGTCGTTTATTTGGATATGTTTCACCACCACCATCATCAAGAGTATCCAGGCTGTTGTTTACTGACCCTGTGGCTCCAGGACAAGGGAGTGGGAATGCATTCAAATAAAATAAATCCCAAGATTTGCTGTACTATTGGAATCTCTCGCTATAAAGGTTCCAGGAGTCAAGCAAGCAGAGATGGGAGACCCATCACTCCCAGAAATCTTGGAAAGGTATAGCCAGGCTGAGCAGACTGCGTGGGGCCAAGTGGACTCATAGGGTGATATGACAAAAGGCTACTGAGCCTCTTTCGGAACAACTTAGATGTGTAGCTTGCAATCATGCAGTCACAGAGCAGAACGATGTCCTGTTCAAGAAAAAGCTTTTTAGGCTGTGTAGGGGTCACACTGCGCTAGACAAGAACTTCACTGTGTCTTACTTTAGTGGCTAAAATGTGCAATCTCACTCTCCACACACTGCGTCTCAAAAGAAATGCTAATGTCATTGCAAGGCAAACTAATGTACTATAAAAGCACTGGGTGCCTATCTTCTGGCAGGGATGATTCAGCCAATTCCAAATACTCAGAAATCCTGAGTCAGTCCTCCTAAAAATATAACAAGACAACCACTTGGAAACAACAGGCCATTGTGTAATATATCAAGTATGTGTTAGATTCCTATAATTTCCTTCTCTGGCTTTGGGGCGGTCAAGGAAAGATTACACTGGGGCATTTTTGTTAAGCTTTATTTCACAACCAGAGACTCTTTTAAAAGGAAATTAAATAGGCATAATAGTTCCTGAGTGGCTAGAGCCAAACAGCTAAGACCGAAAGGTATTTACATTAGAGTGGCCACAAAACCATTGAGAGAATCTTATGCCAGGTTTGCCATTTGCCAAAACTGAAATTTCAACACCTGCTGTATTTTTGGTATCCTGCTCAAACTGTTGCAGAAAGCTAGCTGTTTATGTAACTGCATCAGCTAAGAAGTCACTGATGTGTCAGGGCCCTATAAGGCTCAAACCAGTCACATGCTCTCAAAGACAGTAATAGGAAAAAGTGCTTCTGAGCATATGCAAAGAGTTTATTCCATTCCCAGCAAGTAACACAGTTGTTCAAGTTAAGACCACAACACATTTCTACTATAAACCTCAAACATGAATACATTACTAATTGTTTGCTCAAGTTGTTAACATGAACATGGTGCATATTAATTGATTTCAAACATTTCTGAGTCAGGCCATCGGTTCATCTAGTGCAGCACTGTCACACTGAATGATAGTGGGTCTTTAGTATCCCCATAATCTGCTACTTGATCTTTTTCACTAGATTGAGCCAGGATTGAACTGATGGCATTCTGCATGCAAAACATGTACAGTGGTACCTTGGTTCTCAAACGCCTTGGTACTCAAACAACTTGGAACCCAAACACTGCAAACCCGGAAGTAAGTGTTCCGGTTTGCGAACTTTTTTCGGAACCCGAATGTGCTCATTTTGAGTGTTACACTTCTGTTTTGAGTGCCACGCTTCCGTTTTGAGTGTTGCACTGTCTGTTTTTGCTATTTATTTTGCGTGTTTGTGGCTTTTTTGTTTTTGTGACTGTGTGGAACCCAGTTCAGCTACTGATTGACTGACTGTGTGACTGCAGTACATTGTTTATTGCTTCCATTTTATGGATCAATGGTCTCGTTAGATAGTAAAATTCATGTTAAATTACTGTTTTAGAGGTTGTTTTTAAAAGTCTGGAACAGATTAATCCATTTTGCATTACTTTCTATGGGGTCACTCAGAGGAGAAGATGGTGAAATGCAAACAGGGGACACAGAAAGGGCTGAACTCCTCAATGCCTTCTTTGCCTGAGTCTACTCCGATAAAGAAAACAATGCCCGACCTGAAGAATTTGGAGCAAATGATTCAGCAGAGGAAACACAGCCCAGAATAACTAAGGAGATAGTACAAGAATACTTGGCTAGTTTAGATGTATTCAAGTCTCCAGGGCCAGATGAACTGCATCCAAGAGTATTAAAAGAGTATTAAAAGAACTGGCAGATGTGATCTCAGAACCACTGGCAGTCATCTTTGAGAATTCGTGGAGAACAGGCGAAGTCCCGGCAGACTGGAGGAGGGCAAATGTTGTCCCTATTTTCAAAAAGGGGAAAAGAGAGGACCCAAATAATTACCGCCCAGTCAGTCTGACATCAATACCAGGGAAGATTCTGTAGCAGATCATTAAGCAAACAGTCTGTGAGCACCTAGAAAGGAATGCTGTGATCACCAATAGTCAGCATGGATTTCTGAAAAATAAGTCATGTCAGACTAACCTGATCTTGTTTTTTGACAGAATTACAAGCCTGGTAGATGAAGGGAACGCAGTGGATGTAGCCTACCTTGATTTCAGCAAGGCATTTGACAAGGTGCCCCATGATATTCTTGTAAAGAAACTGGTAAAATGCGGACTTGACTATGCTACCACTCAGTGGATTTGTAACTGACTGACTGACCGAACCCAAAGGGTGCTCATCAATGGTTCCTCTTCATCCTGGAGAAAAGTGACTAGTGGGGTGCCACAGGGTTCTGTCTTGGGCCCGGTCTTATTCAACATCTTTATCAACGACTTGGATGATGTAAAGTATTGCACTTGGGCAAAAAAAAATGAGAGGCACAAATACAAGATGGGTGACACCTGGCTTGAGAGCAGTACATGTGAAAAGGATCTAGGAGTCTTGGTTGACCACAAACTTGACATGAGCCAACAGTGTGACACGGCAGCTAAAAAAGCCAATGCAATTCTGGGCTGCATCAATAGGAGTATAGCATCTAGATCAAGGGAAGTAACAGTGCCACTGTATTCTGCTCTGGTCAGACCTCACCTGGAGTACTGTGTCCAGTTCTGGGCACCACAGTTCAAGAAGGACACTGACAAACTAGAACGTGTCCAGAGGAGGGCAACCAAAATGGTCAAAGGCCTGGAAACGATGCCTTATGAGGAACGGCTAAGGGAGCTGGGCATGTTTAGCCTGGAGAAGAGGAGGTTAAGGGGTGATATGATAGCCATGTTCAAATATATAAAAGGATGTCACATAGAGGAGGGAGAAAGGTTGTTTTCTGCCGCTCCAGAGAAGTGGACACGGAGCAATGGTTCCAAACTACAAGAAATAAGATTCCACCTAAACATTAGGAAGAACTTCCTGACAGTAAGAGCTGTTCGACAGTGGAATTTGCTGCCAAGGAGTGTGGTGGAGTCTCCTTCTTTGGAGGTCTTTAAGCAGAGGCTTGACAACCATATGTCAGGAGTGCTCTGATGGTGTTTCCTGCTTGGCAGGGGGTTGGACTCGATGGCCCTTGTGGTCTCTTCCAACTCTATGATTCTAAGTGCGCCTTGGTTTTGGAATGCTTTGGTTTTGGAACGGACTTCTGGAACGGATTAAGTTTGAGGACCAAGGCACCACTGTATTCTACTATGAAGCCAGATTGCAAGAAAATTAGCTCTTAACATGGGGAGCTTTTAGAGGCCCTTTAAAAAAACACCCCTAAAACTTCTAATCCACTCTTCCTTCTGGAAAGCTCATGAGCTGCTTCAATGGGGCTCCTGTGTGTGGTTTCTCTAGCCACACACAATCCCGGACCAAGCCACAGCTTCTCTGTTGGCTGCATGACTTAACAAAATCACGCATGTTTTAAAGGACGATTTATTTTCAGCTTGCATATTCCTCTAAACACAAATCACAGTGACAGGATTTGGAGCAGGGCTTATGCGCTTGCAGGGATGTGAAAGATATCTTGAACTTCAGCCGGCACTAAAATTAGTGATTCTCAGTCACGAGTGTGGAAGGATTTGGACTCCCTGCATCTGGGAGGGATGTGTGTTTTGGTTTGGCTGGACAAGGCATTTTTGAAGGGTTTGACAATGTCAGAATTAAAACATCCAGACAATTTGTCCAAGAAAATAACTATATGAAGTGCTTGAGATTTTTTAGATATTATAGCCAGTGCACAATGTTCCTGAACATTCAAACAGATGAGATTTAAATTGAAAAGGAATGTTCCTGCAATTTTAAGAGACTCAAATGAAGCCTAATTCAGTGGGTTGAAAGATATTTCAAATTGCAAGAAGGGAATTTGAAGTATAATCTTGGTAATGGGCTACCAAGAGGCCTCAACGAAACCGCTTCAAAGCCTCAGTTAGCCTACTGTAAAATGGCAATAAAATATGCATTTTTGAAGACGCACAATTCCTAAAGTGCTGTATCACACTTTTCCCACACCCCACCTCCCGAATGTACAGATCCACCTTATCTATACTGAATTCTTGGTTACAAAGCTGCTCTATTGCATTCTACTTACAAAGCGAGGAAGAGGAAGAGAAACCCCCCACACAATGAGTGTTGACTTGGGGATTTGTGAGAAACAACGTCCTGGGTGATTGCCATATTTGAGGCCAGAAAAGACCCCTCTGAATAGATTTCACGATTTCCCTCATCCCTCAGGCTCTCTTTATTATTCTTTTTTTTTACTTTTTACTTTTCCTGTAGTGTCTTGCATAGCTAACTTGGTTGTTCCTTCCTGGGCTATTTGTTGAGCTGCAACAAATGGTTTATATTCAACACAGGATTTCTCATTGTGCAACAGAACTTTCCCCCCTCTCATCCACCAGTGTGCCCTCTAAATTTGTTCAGGATTCCCCCCCCCCCCCCCCGTGGAGCAGATTTAGGAACCGTGCAGGTCACACACATGGGAGGGGGGGCAGAAGGGGGAGACCACCCAGAAATTACTGTGCCAACACAATTATTTACTTGAATATCATCCAATATGTTTGCATGTGTGTGCATGCATGTGCCTATATGTATTTCAATCAAATCCTTCTGTGCCCTATTTGCTTATTCACCCTTCTCCCACAACAAATCTGAATATATATATTTTCCTAATCTAATCATTACTTTTTCCTAAGTACTGTATTGGGAAAGTTGGATGTGGGAATTTGAAGGTGAGGGGAGACGTGAGGTGTAAAAATACTGGATTTAGTCAAGTTGATACAGTAGTACCTCGGGTTACAGATGCCTCAGGTTACAGACGCTTCAGGTTACAGACTCTGCTAACCCAGAAATAGTACCTCGGGTTAAGAACTTTGCTTCAGGATGAGAACAGAAATTGTGCGGCGGCAGTAGGAGGCCCCATTAGCTAAAGTGGTACCTCAGGTTAAGAACAGTTTCAGGTTAAGAACTGACCTCCAGAACGAATTAAGTTCTTAACCTGAGGTACCACTGTACTTACTGCCTTATAATGCAGCAATGCAGCCACAACATTTCTGACAAGTATCTCTCAAAGCTAAATTTCAGAAATCTAAATTGGAAATATTTGGAACAAGTAAGACCTGCAATTGGAATGTTCCTGTTCTGGGTTCCAGTCCAGAATCTTTCATTCCATTTCCTCATCCCTCCTAATTTTCCACATACAGATCCAACAGCATTCTGTGGCCACTGACCATCCCCAGGTCTCACTGGAAAGTTTTGGGGATTCCCCCCTCCCAAAAAGGCAATTCCTTCTGTCATTGGCATTTGCTTTTGGGGAAGGGACACCTCCCCATTATGCAAATACTAGATTCAGATGAAGGATCTTCCTCAAACCTGCAACATGGAAGCGAAAGGAAGGGTTAAAATTCCTCTCCAATTGCCATTAATTATCAGCCATAGCTGATTTTGCATTTTAAAACAAAAAGCAAAAGGAAGTACCTACATATTAGATGGAAAGATGGGTTTAGTGTCATGTCTAATCTGGCTTCAGCCTAAACCAAATAAAATAAAATAAATAAATAAAAAGGAGCTTCACAGAGGATGGGGTTGGGATAAAGAAAGATACCAGGCTGGATGGAGCTGGGGGAAAAATTGGAGTGGCCTTCAACCTTCCACCCTACCCCCACCCACCCCAAAATGAACCAAGAACCTGAATATGAAGCAAAAAACCCCAATGAGGGGCACATACATACTACAGTGGTACCTCAGGTTACAGACACTTGAGGTTACAGACTCTGCTAACCCAGAAATAGTACCTCGGGTTAAGAACTTTGCTTCAGGAGGAGAACAGAAATCATGTGGCAGCAGTGGGAGGCCCCATTAGCTAAAGTGGTACCTCAGGTTAAGAACAGTTTCAGGTTAAGAACGGACCTCCAGAACGAATTAAGTTCTTAACCCGAGGTACCACTGTACTTGGAAGAGTGGCCAGATGATCTGTGACATAGATATATTTACTGTTGCTCTTCCAGAGGTCACTGGGGTAAAGGATCAAGATAGCATAAAGGACTTCCAACCTCTCGGAATGCATTTTATGAGATTCTGAAGGAGATCAAGTTTATGGAGCTGAACCCTTTTTCATTATATTTGGGCATATGGTCTCCTTTAAAGGAAGCTTTATGTAAGTCAGATTGCCCTTTCTTGTAAGACAGTGGGATATTATTCATTCAATGGTGTATTGTTCATTATTTGGCTTTGAGTGGACTGATCCATATGCTCAATGGTTTTTTAAAGGGTTCCCACTGCCTACATATTATTAAGTAATTTCTGATGGCTGGTTTTATTTTTAAGCTTCAGCAAAGGAATGGTCTGACTGATACCTGCTGCATTTTTATTTACCCATTTGAATTCTTCTCTCTGCTCACATCTAAACTACAAATGTGGTTTTGTATCAGTTTAATGGTCAGGGCTCCCCTGATCCAAGAATCCTGGGAACTACATTTTCGTGACAATTCTCCTTGCAAAATTGAACTTGCCTGGACTCTCTCTGGAGAATTAATGACTAGTTAAGCCAGTTTAGCTAGTTTTAAGGGACATGGGTGGCGCTGTGGGTTAAACCACAGAGCCTAGGACTTGCTGATCAGAAGGTCAGCGGTTCGAATCCCCGCAATGGGGTGAGCTCCCATTGCTCGGTCCCTGATCCTGCCAACCTAGCAGTTCGAAGGATGTCAAAGTGCAAGTAGATAAATAGGTACTGCTCCGGCGGGAAGGTAAACGGTGTTTCCGTGTGCTGCTCTGGTTCGCCAGAAGTGGCTTAGCCATGCTGGTCACATGACCCGGAAGCTGTACGCCAGCTGCCTCGGCTAGTAAAGAGAGATGAGCGCCGCAACCCCAGAGTCGGCCATGACTGGACCTAATGGTCAGGGGTCCCTTTACCCTTTACCTTTAAGCCAGTTTAAGCCTGATTCTTCCTCTTTTTGAGCTCTTGGTAGGGTGGCCATGTACCCTCCTTCTATTTGAAGGGCTGTCAGAAGATAAGCATATGTTTGACCAAGTCCTCAAAGGGCTGCCAGTCTGTTTTAAAGATGAAGAATGATAAGAAGGAAGAGGGGGTGCCTTGAAATTGCTTGCTTAACCATAAATAAGGCAGGCATTCACTTATCTGTTTAAAATATTTATAAGCCACATTTCTATTAAAACACTCACAGTGGTAGACAACTATAAAAAATCATCATGACATAATAATAACACAATTAAACCATTAAGTAGCTGTACCAGCATGAAGCAGTCTAAAATATAAACATAAGTAAACCAGAAAACAGATCAATACAGCAGCTACTAATTACCCACAAAAGCCTTGAGGAGTAAAAAGCTCTTTATTTGTCATCTTATTTTTTTTTCACGGGCACTAATTGCTTGCAATCCTTTACTTGCAAAGAAGCAAAAGCCCAGTTCTGTCTCTTGGAAATGTAAGGCTTCATCAACGGGAATCCCAGTGTCTAGTGATAACCTGGATAAACGGGCATTTTCTTAAAGCACTGACAAAAAAACCCTTCCTAATGTAGAAATTCCTCTGGCCCATGCCTACTACATTAGCTGCACTGTGCAGATACTGGTGTGAAGAGCAGAAGGGAAGCTGCAGCCCTCCAGAGATTGCTGGATTCAAGCTCCCATTAATCCCAGCCAGTCTTGGCAGGGATGATGGGAGGTGTAGTCCACATGCGACATGGGTAGGTCTAGGAGCAAAAAGTGGGTGCACAGTATGCTATATTTCTACTGTGCAAAATTCAGAAGTTTCCATGCACACACATGCCTCCATTCTCCATTCAGGAAAGCAAGAGGCATTATTTGCAGACACATATGTGTGTTTTTGTATGCAATGTTTGGGAGGAAATAAGACGGTAAATAACAAATAACAAACCAAATATTGATGTATGTAATTTCTATTTCTTAATTATATTTAGTGGTAGTATGGCTGTATTGTTTTTTGTAACATAAAATCATTCAATAAAAATTATTTTTAAAAAAAGGAAAGCAAAAGGCATTATTACAGATCAAATGCACATTCTAGCAAGAAGGCTAACAGACACTCTGCTCTGCTTCCTACCACTCTCGCACCTGCACCAAAGTTATCAGCTTATGTTCACGGATTCAGGTGCGGATACTGGGACCCTGCAAATTTTTATTTCAAAACTCCTTTTCCAGTGACCCACAAATAGGTCCAAGCCAGAAGGGAACTGCTTCCTCTAGATATACAGTACTGAACTACAACTAGCCAGCTAGCATGGCCAATGGCCAAGGGTGGTGGGAGCTGCAGTCTGAAATATCTGGGCTGTAATCCAAAATGTTTGGACAGGTTGGGAAAGGTTGCTCCAGGCAATCCTGTTTCACGATGTAGCCCTATGCAATCTATTTGTGAAAGCCTCATCCATGAAATCAATGTCTGAATGCTTTCCACATTAAAATAGCCTGGGTCCTATTGCATGTTTTCCATCCATATGTTATACAAGTTTAAATTCGCTAAATTATGACATCTGAAATGTGCCAAACTTTCTTGCGTAACAAGGCAAGGAACTGCAAGGTATCGTCTAACGGGAGAATTTTGTTTACATGAATAGCTTACCATGTGTGTAAGTTATGGCAACCAGACTGTCTATTCTGGCCAAGACCATCAATATTTAGAATGGTGCTTTGTTTTTTTGGTTACTGCAGATCTCTTCTGAATTGCCTACCTATGTATAGAATGTAATAAGTAAACTTTAGCCAAGAAGGGATTGTTTTAATTGTTCAACATACTAAAGGAACTGTGGCAGTCACATTAATGATGGAAACCATTCCAATGTGGGTAAACAATGAAACCAGGTTATCAGTCAAATGCATTTTATGCCAATACAGACAACAATATTCTGAACAAAATCAGTCTTTGATTATGCTTGAACAATTTCCATTATACCAGGAGGGTGGATAATAATGAAGAGTAAAGCACAAACATACAGCCTAACAGGGGAGTCATTGTTTCAGATCCTTAAAGTATGGATTGTGTAGTCAACTGCTTCAGCAGCAAGAGGCAAATGAAGAAGAACTGCTAGTAATGGGCAATGTTGTATAAAATTAAACACTGTTTTTTAGTTAAGATCAACCCACTGAGTAGAAGGCATTTTAATAGGGCATGCAAATGAAATTTTGCACCGTGAAAAAGTACATGAAGATAATTCTTCAATTAAAAGAAAATGAGGGAGTATTCATTCCCTGTATATTCTTCGCTCCCAGCTAAACCATAGGAAAATTCTAACCTTTTCATGCCAACTGTAGCTCATAATCCCATGAAACTCTGTGCTAACAAATGCAATTTACTATGGCAAAATATCTATGAGCAAGAGCAGCAAAGCGTTTGAACATTTTTAAGGCTACAAAGCCCATGGGTTGTTGCATCTGTAAACAAAAACAAATATAATAAGCCAGGATGTACCACGGTTGGTCTGCATGTTGTACAAAAACTGACACAATTTGCTGGATTGCATTTTGAACAGATTCTAAAATATTCTTGGTTTTAACCTCCAAATACAGAAGTTGAATGTGATAAAGCCCTCGAAAAGACTTGGTATATATGAATGTATAAATCTGAGCCAGTGAAATTACATTTCAACCAGAAAGTTTCAACAAGGAAGTGCTGGATTGTGTGCATAATTAATATGGTTTCTTTCTTTTTTTTACTTGATTCCCCTACCCCCTTTTTTGCTGTATTTTTACCACCTTCACCCATTAAATCTCCTCTATACCCATAAGGGCTAGAAACTAATAAACAATAAAAGTTAAATTTCTCAGGAATCTAATTTGTGCTAATGAACTTTACAAAAAGCCCCAGGCAGGGAACCCCCCAGTATGGGATCATGCATACTCCCAGATGGCCATGTTTACAAAACTAGCAAATGAAGGTGGTATGCTAGCCAAATATCACCTCCTTGATAGAATAATACAGTGTGTATATTTTCATTATTTGATCACACTCAAAGCCTTTACAAATCTTACAGATCACTCATTGCACTCAGCAAACACTGCATACCTCAAGTTAAATTTCCCAGAAAATGGCTGATTTTAGCTGTGTGTATATTGCAGCTAACTATGAGGGAGCTATATATAAATATATATATATATATATATATATATATATATATATATATATATATATATGCTTTCGTAGATTTTCACGGGTACAGGAATGCAGGTTTTGGTGTCCTCGGGTGTCTTCCCGTGTAAAAGTTGGGGTGTCTAGGCGACGTTTCGACGAGGTCTCACTCGTCATCTTCAGGCTGGTGCTTTCGGCTTCTTGTTACTGGAACAGAGCAGGATCTCAGTGTTTGAGTTCCTATAAATACTGTAGAGGGGGTGTGGTGTATAGCCTCCAATGTTCTGGGCAGAGAGGAAGTTCCCAGGCTAGTGTGCCTTTTCTTCTTTTGTTCCTTAATTACTTGAGAGGTATCTTGAGTGATTTCTTGAGTGATATCCTGAGTACCACTTAGGTGGGTCATTAGGTGTGGATTAGTTGTTAAAGTCTTTGTGTCTTGACCTCTTGAACTTTGTGAAGAGTTTTCCTGAGAAGATGGCTGTACTGTACTTAGTTGTGCTCTGGCTTGGCTTCGTGTATAGGGGCGAGCTGTGGTTTTGTGGCTTGTGTCAGCCAGGTCTGTGTAGGGATTGCAGGGGGGTGCAGCATCCGGAGGTGCCACCATGGCAAAATCTCGCTAAATTTCTCGCCAAGCAACTTCAGCCCTATGCAGAATCCATCTCTTCACACGTACCAAACTCCTTCCAGTTCATAGAAACAATCAAGAAGCAAAACCTACATCCTAATGACCTACTTGTGAGCTTCGATGTTGTATCTCTCTTCACACAAGTGCCCATTAATGAAGCCTTGACAGCTATTCAAAACAAATACAATCCCCCCGAATACATCTTGGACCTGACCAACCACTGCCTAACCAACACGTACTTCATCCACAATGGACAAAGATACAAACAGATAGAAGGAGCACCTATGGGATCACCCCTCTCACCGGTCATCGCAAACCTGTACATGGAACACTTTGAAACCAATGCTTTAGACAAGTCAGAACACAAACCCAAACTTTGGCTCAGATATGTTGACGACACCTTTGTAATTTGGCCACACGGGAAGGAAAAACTGGATAGCTTCCTCACACATCCCCAAAAACCAAGACACAGAAGAAAACAATGGCATGGCCCTCCTTCCTTATATCAAGGGCACTACAGATAAAATTAGCAAAATCCTCCATAAACACAATATCAAAACAGCCTTTTGCACCAACCAAAAAATAGCCAATATCCTCAGAAACCCCAAGGATAAAATCCAGTTGGAAAACCAAGGGATCTATGAAATACCCTGCAAAGTCTGCCCAGCCACGTACATTGGACAAACAAACAGACGAATAAATGCACGTATCGCAGAACACAAGAATGCCGTCAAAAAAGAAGAAAAAACTTCCTCTCTTTTCCAACACATGAAAGAAACAGGACACGAAATTAATTTTGCAGATTCCAAATTGCTCTTTAACACGGAACATCACCACAAGAGAATAATCATGGAAGCCATCGAGATAGAGAAACACCCTCACAACATGAACAAGCGTGACGACACATCCCGCTTGCCAGACATCTGGAAATTAGCCCTCCCCACAAAAACTGACACCAGATCCAGAGGCACACAGAACGCCAACACCAATCAACCACACCAGACCCAAACCCAGACCCTCTCCACAGATGAATTACAGACACCATCCAGTAGCCAATCCATGGTGGCACCTCCGGATGCTGCACCCCCCTGCAATCCCTACACAGACCTGGCTGACACAAGCCACAAAACCACAGCTCGCCCCTATACACGAAGCCAAGCCAGAGCACAACTAAGTACAGTACAGCCATCTTCTCAGGAAAACTCTTCACAAAGTTCAAGAGGTCAAGACACAAAGACTTTAACAACTAATCCACACCTAATGACCCACCTAAGTGGTACTCAGGATATCACTCAAGAAATCACTCAAGATACCTCTCAAGTAATTAAGGAACAAAAGAAGAAAAGGCACACTAGCCTGGGAACTTCCTCTCTGCCCAGAACATTGGAGGCTATACACCACACCCCCTCTACAGTATTTATAGGAACTCAAACACTGAGATCCTGCTCTGTTCCAGTAACAAGAAGCCGAAAGCACCAGCCTGAAGATGACGAGTGAGACCTTGTCGAAACGTCGCCTAGACACCCCAACTTTTACACGGGAAGACACCCGAGGACACCAAAACCTGCATATATATATATATATATATATTATATCGGAGCTTTTATCTTTTGATACACCACCTCTGGAAATTGCATGCCGTTTTTGGAACATTTAAGTTACCTGCATGTTTCGTTACATAAACATCACTGCTAAGATCCCTGGTATTCCTTACAACTAGATGCTATGGTAAATTGCTTAGCGAACAGAATTATTGCTGCTGTTTATTTATATACCACTTTTGGGCTCAAAGGCCCCCAAAGCTATAAACAGCATATTAATTCAACAACAACAACAACAAAAATAGTACATGATAGAACTACAAAAAAGATATAAAAACATAAGAACAATACTTTGTAGTGGCCTACGTAACAAAGTTAACAATATTCCAGAAAGGGTTATACATAATAAACAAGAAATAATAATAAATGTATTTTGTCGTTGTTTGGGGGGGGGGGGAAGCATCAAAGCTATTTATAGCACCATAAAATACAAAACAGCTAAAATTAGTTAAAAACCAGATTAACAAGGAAAACGAAATGCGATTGCCGAATTCTAAAAAGTGTGCACGCAATAATAGTATTAAAGGTACAAATGCTACCCCACACCAACATAAAATGAGCAGCACAGCAAAGGCCAGAATCATACCAAGGCATGAACCAAATGCATGAGATTAGCCATTTCAATACTGAAACATCTGCAGAGGCAACATTTCAGAAAGCCAGCAGAGGTTTTTAACTACAGTGGTGCCTCGCAAGACGAAAAGAATCCGTTCCGCGAGTCTCTTCGTCTAGCGGTTTTTTCGTCTTGCGAAGCAAGCCCATTGACGGCTTAGCGCTATTAACGGTTTAGCGGCTTTTAGCGGCTTATCAGCTTAGCGGATAAGCGGCTTAGCGGCTTAGAAAGGGCGGGGGGAGGAAAAAACCCCTGCAGGAACTCGCAAGACATTTTCGTCTTGCGAAGCAAGCCCATAGGAAATTCGTTTTGCAAAGCACCTCCAAAACGGAAAACCCTTTCGTCTAGTGGGTTTTCCGTCTTGCGAGGCATTTGTCTTGCGGGGCACCACTGTAATGGCAAATTGTCATTTAAACAATCCCTTAGCTGGGGTTTCCCATCTCCACCACTCCCTGCCCCCCTTGACTACTGTCAACCTAACCATTCTCTAAAAAACTTGCTATAAAATATTTCAGAATGGTGGACATTCTATCGCCCTATGCTGGTCAGCCCAGAATTTGATATGAGCATGGCACATGCTAGCAGCTAAAAAGAACATTTTGCAGTTACCAGGGATTAGTCGCAAGCATCATCTTCAAGTCAGTGCAAGGATTTTAGCAATGCAGACCCCCACTGGCCTCTTGTCATTTCACACCGAGTTACATACTGAAATTCTGCATGGCAAAGAAACATTTGTTTTGTTTTTTAACCAAAAGACAAGATCCAATAAACAAAACAGCTGAAAACACTTTTTACAACCCTGCCTACAAAAAAAATGTCCAGTGGCACAGATTTACAAACAGGTCTTTGTCATTGCATTCAGACAGCTACGGAAAAGGGCAGTAAAATGGTTGAGATCTCCCTCATTAAAACTGTGCAGTAAAATTTCATACTCAGCTCTTGTCCATGAAGAAATGTTTACAGTTTGCTGCCAAAAACCACAAAAGCCCCAAGGTTCTCCCCCCACTTCATCTTAATTTTTATCCCCACAAGCCACTGATTAAGCTGTTAGCCCTCAGGACGTCTCCTTCTGAATAAACACTGAATAAACGAAACCTCAAATCACTGGCATTACGGATTCGAGAAAAGGGGCCAAAACGCTTATCGGAAAGTCATAATGATGGCAACCACACAAACTTGTAACTCCATGTAAACTAATTTATTTTAACTCCGAGCACAGTAATTAAGAGTGCTGACAAGCAGCGTTGTACCATTTGCACTGCTACATTTCCCCAGTGTTTACAGAGATATTCTGGGTAATCAGGCATTTTCTTAAAGCACTCACACAAACCCTACCTAATGTAGAATCTCCTCTGCGTCATGTTGTTGTTGTTTAGTCATTTAGTCGTGTCCGACTCTTCGTGACACCATGGACCAGAGCACGCCAGGCACTCCTGTCTTCCACTGCCTCCCGCAGTTTGGTCAAACTCATGCTGGTAGCTTCGACAACACCGTCCAACCATCTCGTCCTCTGTCGCCTCCTTCTCCTTGTGCCCTCAATCTTTCCCAACATCAGGGTCTTTTCCAGGGAGTCTTCTCTTCTCATGAGGTGGCCAAAGTATTGGAGTCTCAGCTTCAGGATCTGTCCTTCCAGGGAGCACTCAGGGCTGATTTCCTTCAGAATGGATGGGTTTGATCTTCTTGCAGTCTATGGGACTCTCAAGAGTCTCCTCCAGCACCATAATTCAAAAGCACCAATTCTTCGGCAATCAGCCTTCTTTATGGTCCAGCTCTCACTTCCATACATCACTACTGGGAAAACCATAGCTTTAACTATACGGACCTTTGTTGGCAAGGTGATGTCTCTGCTTTTTAAGATGCTGTCTAGGTTTGTCATTGCTTTTCTCCCAAGAAGCAGGCGTCTTTTAATTTCGTGACTGCTGTCACCATCTGCAGTGATCATGGAGCCCAAGAAAATCTCTCACTGCCTCCATTTCTTCCCCTTCTATTTGCTAGGAGGTGATGGGACCAGTGGCCATGATCTTTGTTTTTTTAGCTGCACCGGTGTGAAGAGTGGAAGGGAAGCTGTAGCCCTCCAGAGGTTGCTGGACTCCAGGTCCCATCGATCCCAGACAGTATGGCAAATGGTCGGGGATGATGGGAGATGTAGTCGAACATGCAAGTGGCCACAGCCCAGGAACAGCTTGGACTGTCCGGCTAAACCAAGTGAGGGTAGCTGATGGGTTTCAAGCTCTCAGTGAGTTAGGGACTTTCCCTGCATGCAAAGACAGGCCTCAACTGACTGAGCATTCACCACCTCGCAAATCCCATTGCCCAGCCCTGCCTGGCTCGCTTTTATGAAGCAGGGTGGGCAAGGATCAAGGTGGCTGCTTTCACTCATGCAAGCAGCCTGTCCACATCCTCACCCTTGTTCTTACTGAGTCGGATCATCTGAGTCGGCACAAATACAAATGTTCTCACTGAGTCGGCACAAATACAAGATGGGTGACACCTGGCTTGAGAGCAGTACATGTGAAAAGGATCTAAGAGTCTTGGTTGACCACAAACTTGACATGAGCCAACAGTGTGACGCGGCAGCTAAAAAAGCCAATGCAATTCTGGGCTGCATCAATAGGAGTATAGCATCTAGATCAAGGGAAGTAATAGTGCCACTGTATTCTGCTCTGGTCAGACCTCACCTGGAGTACTGTGTCCAGTTCTGGGCACCACAGTTCAAGAAGGACACTGACAAACTGGAACGTGTCCAGAGGAGGGCAACCAAAATGGTCAAAGGCCTGGAAACGATGCCTTATCAGGAACGGCTAAGGGAGCTGCGCATGTTTAGCCTGGAGAAGAGGAGGTTAAGGGGTGATATGATAGCCATGTTAGCCACCATTAGGAAGAACTTCCTGACAAGTAAGAGCTGTACGACAGTGGAATTTGCTGCCAAGGAGTGTGGTGGAGTCTCCTTCTTTGGAGGTCTTTAAGCAGAGGCTTGACAACCATATGTCAGGAGTGCTCTGATGGTGTTTCCTGCTTGGCAGGGGGTTGGACTCAATGGCCCTTGTGGTCTCTTCCAACTCTATGATTCTATGATTCTATGATCTATCTAGCCCAGGGCTGCCTATTCTGCCTGGTAGCAGATCTTCAAGGGTTTAGGTAGCAGATCTTCAAGGGTTTCCCAAACTCTCTTAACTGGAAATGTTGGTCATTTGACCTGGGGCCTCCTACAAGAACAGCATGTGCCATAGCTATGCTTCTCAGATGCGTTACGTAAGAGGGCAAAGTGAGGTACAGGAAGCAATTAATAATAATAATAATAGTTTTTATTTATACCCCACCCTCCCCAGCCAGAGCTGGGCTCAGGGCGGCTAACACCAATAAAATCACACTAAAAAACATAATAGGAGGAAAAGGGGGGGGGGAGGGAATGGGGGAAACCAATTTAAGATACAGGTTAAAATGCAATTTAAAATGGAGACTCATTTTAAAGTAGCTGATAAATCAAGACCATAAGGGGAGGGAAACATAAGGGTCAGACCGAGTCCAAGCTAAAGGCCGTGTAGAACAGCTATGTCTTGCAGGCCCTGTGGAAAGATGTCAAGTCCCGCAGGGCCCTGGCCTCTTGTGACAGAGCGTTCCACCACGTTGGGGCTAGTGCTGAAAAGGTCCTGGCCCTAGTTGAAACCAATCTAACCTCCTTGAGGCTTGGGACCTCCAAAGTGTTGTTATTTGTGGACCTTAAGGTCCTCCGTGGGAATACCAGGAGATTACAAGTAGGGAAAGATGCAAGGGGAGATAGAGAAGTGGTCCTGAGACGCTGCAGTCTGAGACAAGCTACTCAGACTGAGGAAATGAAGAATGCTGCAGGAATTACATAAATGGTGTGTTTTGGCTTCCCAGAATTACCAGCCTCCAAGTTCTGATCAGAGATTCCTGTTGGCTGCCTCCAAGCATCCGACGTTCCTTCTTTTGATCATTATTCTAGAGGCATAGAAAGCAAGGAACTGGTTCCTAACATCCAATAGTCCTGGCTCAACCCAAATTTTAGAGTCCAGCAAAAAGAATCCAGTAATAAATCCAGCAATAGGGTCCAGTAATAAAGAGATGGATGGATTGAAAGGGTCTAGCAAAACCATTTAGCCCAAGTCACACCAACGTACAGAGAAAAACGTGCAATTCAAGCCAATGATTTTTGTAATGCCCTCCATAAGCTCGCTTGCCAAAAGAAGGGAGTTAATGTTCAGTTACTCAAAAGCTCGAAATGCTGCTTTTAAAAGCAACATTAAGTAATAAAAACCCTCCCTGCTTTTCCTACCACATAGGAACAGCCAAGGTGGAGGGCAATTATTGTTATGTACTGAAGTTCTCACCCTGGGCCAGCAGGGGGATACTGTAGATAGTTATGCAAATGAAGGATTGAAAGTGACGTTCAGTGATTGGATAGTTTTAGAAAGTTGTTACAGTAACGTGATACTGGAGCTCTATATAAGCAGGCTGACTGAGCCCTTCAGTTCAGTTCTGTCCTGGCCTGTGAATAAACAAGAGCTGTTTGAAGAATCGCTGTGTCGTCTAATATGTTCACCCACAACCTAACAATTATAGAACAAATTGGGGACCTCCCCCCCTTTGCCAAGAAAAATCATGGGGGAATGCAAACAAGAAGCATAACTGCATCAAACAATGTGAAACTAAACAAAGCAGCCTTGCTTGGGGATGGGTGATTTCCAATGTGTGGCACTTAAACCACAGAAACATTCATAACGAAACCCAACACCCGACAGGTAGTTGGAATCTCTTTCACACAGCACTTTTCTAGTTTCAAGGTGGCATTTATTTTTTCTTTGGATTCTATTATTATTATTATTATTATTAATAATAATAATAATAATAATAATAATAATTGTTAGTCACTTTTCTCACTGAGTGACCCAAAGCAATTAAAAACAACCAAGAAATAACCTCCCCCTAAAAACACAGCTGTAAAAGGCTGGTCTAACAGATGGTAACTAAAGATTCTAGTATCTTTAGATCATTTAGGTGCACTTCAAAGTGCTCCAGAATTCCAGGCCCCAACTCACATACTAAGCTATGGCAAGGCAGGGCAAAAATGAGCAGCTTGTATCATCAGCACAGCTGGATTGTGAAGAAGATGAGTTCCTGGGAATATGAGTAACTCTAGGTATCCATTTTGCCAACAAAGGTCCATATAGTAAAAGCTATGGTTTTCCCAGTAGTGATGTATGGAAGTGAGAGCTGGACCATAAAGAAGGCTGATCGCCGAAGAATTGATGCTTTTGAATTATGGTGCTGGAGGAGACTCTTGAGAGTCCCATGGACTGCAAGAAGATCAAACCTATCCATTCTGAAGGAAATCAGCCCTGAGTGCTCACTGGAAGGACAGATCCTGAAGCTGAGGCTCCAATACTTTGGCCACCTTATGAGAAGAGAAGACTCCCTGGAAAAGACCCTGATGTTGGGAAAGATGGAGGGCACAAGGAGAAGGGGACGGCAGAGGACGAGATGGTTGGATAGTGTCTTCGAAGCTACAAACATGAGTCTGACCAAACTGCGGGAGGCAGTGGAAGACAGGAGTGTCTGGCGTGCTCTGGTCCATGATGTCACGAAGAGTCGGACACGACTAAACAACAACAGGTGTCCATTAATTCTAGTTGATGTTCATTGGGCAAGTGTGGTCCTTTCTCGGGTCAGAAATAACTAGATATAGGTATAGAAAGCCAGGTAACTATACATAAATATACCATACAATGAATGAAATTACTAAAGAATGAAAAGTTGGTCTGTAAATTCAGTCATGGTGCCATTTCCTGTAATTTCAGGTTAAACCAAAGACGGTAACACAGAGATACTTTTAGCTTTCACTCATTTAGTAATAAGGAGATGGAATAAAGAAACATATGGCTGGCGTTTTCACATGTTTATGAAAATCCTGGGGGAGGACACTGGATTGTACGTATATAATTTGTTAGAAATAATCTGCTGTTTTCCTGTACATTTGTGCACCACCTGTTGGGAATGTAGTCCTGCAAGTTACAGAAGGTTTAGCTTGCCAGAGATGAGGCATAGTTTCAAAGGCAAGTATTATCTAGAATGGTCTGTGAATACTGGCACTCCTCCAGATCAGCTATTTTATGGAGCAACCATCCTTATTTGCAAACACAAAGTTTATGTGGACCTTAGAGCATACCGAGCCTTTATTGAGCAATTCCCCCCCCCCAACTCATATAGTCTCAAAATGTTGTTTTATGGTTTTTTGTGTGTGGTTTTATATTTGAGATACGTGTCTTGTCATAACTGCAACAATCAATAGTATTGTTGTTGTTGTTGTTTTAAGAAAATACTGAACATTCTTTCTGATTCGTCCACAGTGCAGTTATATAACAATGAGTTTTCATTCTGAATTTACTCAAGATTTGCTTGCAGGGTGTTTGTACGTCTTCCCATTAAATCATTCATTCATCCCACACATTTCAGTGCTTTTCCCAGTCGCTTTCCTAACCACAAATATCCATTTTTTTAAAAAATAGGAGACAGATTGCTTTAATCCACTTCAATTGCGCAAACTTAATTTTCCAATATGTGCTCAAATCCCCGCCGCCTCGCAAAATAGTGACAGCATCCTGGAATGTATTTTGTTCCTCATCTGTAATAAAAGACTCTGTGAAGAACCCTAGATACCAGGCCTAGTTTGATGCCCTGCCTTCAGTCATCATAGGAAACAGACTACTCACAGAAACTAATAAAGAAGTCTGCAGGAAGCTAAAGTGGTTAGGGCTGGGCAAGGGAGGGGAAAGAAGCCGTTTGTTCTCCATGAATTTACTTTGATCCCCGTAAGAAATAAGATGCATTTCCATTTTAACCCCTCTCCATTTTAGTTAGAATAAAAAAAAACAAAACAAAAAACAAATGGGAAATTTTATTTTTCTGAATCTATGTGTTTGCTAAAAGATGAAAAGTGATTGAACAATCACGGCTACAAAATGTTTCCTTGTTGAAGAGGAGCAAAATGTTTTACCGCCTAAGCTTGCACCACTCTTGAGCTGCAAAGTGGGAAAATCATATATTGAGTGTTTCACCACCCCGAAAATCCCCTGACTCTGGAAAGCTAGCATGTGAATGGCGAAAGTTCAAGCCTAACCCAGGTCAGTTTTGGATGTGCAGAAGATTTTCATGTGGTGGTGGAGCCTTAAAGTTTGCAGATCCCCATGTATTCTGGAACAGCTAAGGAAGCACTTGGGCTTCTATCCCAAGTAAGGATGGGGAACCAGATGTTGCTGGGCTCCAAGTCCCATCAGCCTAGCAAGCATGGTCAATGGCCAGGGATGATGGGAGCTATAGTCTAACAACTTTGGAAGGCATCACAATGGATACCCCAACAATAGGTTCTAGGGCATGGCGTAGGATGGTAATGAAAGAGAGAGCGCTTCGCCTGAACTAGGAGGTAAAGGAACCCCCTGACAATTAGGTCCAGGCGTGTCTGACTCTGGGGGCACTCATCTCGCTTTATTGGCCGTGGGAGCCGGCGTACAGCTTCCGGGTCATGTGGCCAGCATGACTAAGCCGCTTCTGGCAAACCAGAGCAGCACACGGAAACGCCGTTTACCTTCCCGCCGGAGCAGTACCTATTTATCTACTTGCACTTTGATGTGATTCTGAACTGCTAGGTTAGCAGGAGCAGGGGCCGAGCAAGGGGAGCTCACCCCGTCGCGGGGATTCGAACTGCCAACCTTCTGATCAGCAAGCTCTAGGCTCTGTGGTTTAACCCACAGCGCCACCCGCGTCCCTAGGAGGTAGGGAAAGGGGCAAAAATTTAAACCAGACACTTAGGTGCAAAGAAACAACTTGACCAAACATCAGGACGAACTTTCTGACAGTAAGAGCTGTTCAAAAGTGAAATGGACTCCCTCAGGAGGTGATGGGCTCACCTTCCTTGGAGGTTTTTAAGCATGGACACTTTAGCTGAGATTTCTGCATTTCAGGGGGTTGGACGAGATGACCCTCAGGGTCCCTTCCAACCCTACAGTTCTATGATTCTATGATATCCTGCGGTGAATGCTAACAGCAATATTGTGCCTTCTCTGTAAGTGTGCAACTCCCTTTGCTAGTACATCCTGCTGCAGAAACGAGGAGGGCTGGACAATGACCTGAGTGTTTTTGTTATTTTTAATATGGAATGAAAGCCAAAGCTAATAATGAAGCCTACAAGAATAGGTTTTTGTTTTGTAAATGGAAATCATGGTGTGTGAAGCTAAGAGCAAAGGAAGACCACAAGGCTATCTCCCTATCTGGACTTAAGATCATTATGGATAAATTGAGAAAGTCTGGAATTGGTTCAATTTCCAAATTAGCTTTTCACTATTTTTAGGGAGATGTTACTTACATCTTTCCACAGCAGCTTCGCAGCCACAGAGAGACAGAAGTAATCATAAAAGGCAGATGTCAGGGCATTAGACTACATAAAAAAATCTATTTTTATTAATCAGATCTATAGCACCTTTAATGGGCAATGTGCTTAAGCTATATTTGTCCAATAATGTCATAAAGGCCACTTATACAGTCCGGGGGGGTGGCGGCAGTTGTAGCCTGTTGTGGCAACTCCACCACACATCAGAGCAATGCCATCTTGTTTGAAGCAGTTTGCTTGCTCCCCGGCTGAAATTTTGGCTTGCAGCCCGGGAGGAGGGACTTCGAGAGCGGGCCTGAGTGCAGCAGTTTCACTCAGGTCCACTCCCCACCCATATAAAGTGGTCAGTAGGTGGCTGAGAGGGATATACACCCAATGGGGATGTGGGTGGTGCTGTGGTCTGAACCACTGAGCCTCTTGGGCTTGCCGATCAGAAGGTCGGCAGTTCGAATCCCCACGATGGGGTGAGCTCCCATTGCTCTGTGCCAGGTCCTGCCAACCTCGCAGTTTGAAAGCACGCCGGTGCAAGTAGATAAATAGGTACCACTGTGACGGGAAGGTAAACAGTGTTGTCGTGCGCTCTGGCTTCCGTCACGGTGTTCTGTTGCGCCAGAAGCGGTTTAGTCATGCTGGCCACATGACCCGGAAAGCTGTCTGTGGACAAGCGCTGGCTCCCTCAGTCTGAAAGCAAGATGAGCACCTCAACCCCATAGTCACCTTTGACTGGACTTAACTGTCCAGGGGTCCTTTACCTTTTTTTTACACCCAATGCCCATGCCAAGGCTTCCTATATCTGAAATTAATAAAGTTGTAACCAAAATTGTTGTGGTGTCCAGTTCTTCTTCCCTTAAAGACCTTGATCCCAGGGGTGAGGGCACTGTGACTGGGCATGCAAAAACCCCATTGGATGTTTCTTTTATTTCAGTTTACTTACTTATATCAGTTTATAATACTGTAAATAGTAATACCCACATAACATTACTCTTGATCCCCATACACCAGTGATTCTCAAAGGGAGGATTTATTGCATCTAGCTTAGCCCTTGGTCGCTTTTTTTCTAGAGGAGCCTTGAAAGTGACATATAAATCAAATGGCCATTGCAAATTTTGTGTGAAAATCCAAATGCAAAAGCCAACCACATCAATGTATACAAAAACCCCCCACACAAAACAATAAAATCTTAAGAAATGTCTTACCCTGTCTGGCACAAAGGGCTATTGTGAATTCTTTTGTCATTTCCTGTGGATCAACGCTGAAAATATCCCATCTGAATGATGTGAGGTGCTATCAACCACTGGACTAGCCTCATCTGTTCTAAATAAAGAATTCTCTCTTGGCAGTAGAAACATTGTAAATGAAACAAAAGAGCTATCCTCCTTTAAAATAAAAAAAATGAACCGATTGTGTTGGATAACGCTAACCACCGAGAGATCTCAGACCCCTAGGAGGCAAACCAGATGCCAAATGCACTCAGGAGCTGACAGGAGGTATTCAATAAGGAGGAAGGAAATGAAGAACAATTAAGATGGATGCTGGGAAGAACTTTCTAATTGTACGGTGCCTCACGGTGCCTTTTACCAGCTTTGGTTGGTAAGGCAGCTATGGCCCTTCCTGGGTTGTGATAGCCTGGCCACAATCTGGTGCCCTTCAGATTGGGTTTTTGCAGTGCTCTCTGTGTGGGGATTCTCTTGAGGCAGACCCAGAAGCTGCAGCTGGTGCAAAAGGCAGTGGCTTGACAGCTTGAATAGTGGGAATCCCCCTAAACCCAAGAATTAAAAAATGCTAGGATCTGGGGTCCTTTGTGATATGAAGGGAGAATATAAGCCACAAGGGGTTGCCTTACCCAAACCAGTCTGGCTGGCTGAGGGAAGACCAGAGCTCTTAGCATTATGATAGACAGCCACCGAGGGTCATCAACAACTCCTTGTCCCAGGCAACTGCTCTGGGGGAGGGCAAGGGGCTTATGGGAAGAAGAAAATGACAGATCCACTTTGCTGAGCGTGAAGGAAGGACTGCCTGCAATGCTCTGGGCCATGCTGTAAGATGTGGACCCTCTCCATGCAGGCGGAAGGTGTAAATAGGCGAATAAGCCCTGTTTCTTAAAGCACTACAGCCTCCGCTGTGTCTTCTGTTCTCCGAAGAGACACAGACCCTGTACGTGTGCCTGTGACCCCATGCGCTCTGGCCACTGCTTGGCAGAGAGAGGGGGCAGGTGCCGGGCTTTTGTAACAATATTATGGCACTGCTTAAAAACTCGCACTGGTGGCCAGTTAGCTACAAGGATACATTCAATGTGCTGGTGTTAGTACACCAAGACCTCTTCAGTATGGGACCAGAATACCTAAAAAATGACCTCATCCTCTATATACTTGTTGTTTTGCCTCTGAGCTCATCCTCTCAGTGAAGCCTATGAAAAGCTTACAGAAGATCAATAACAGCACCACCCTCCATATCCCTCACTACCTCCAGGACAATAATTTCCTCCACCACATAGTCCTACTTCCACCCAAATTTGCTTCCTAGTTATTGGATTCATTCCAGTTTAACTTTACTCATATGATTATTCCATATTATTTATCTGCTCCGGCTGCTTAACTTCCTTCACCTAGTTTAGCTGTGGGAGGGAAGAGGAAGAAAGTCCTTTGTTAACTCACACACAATATAAAAGATATTAAACATTACCCCCATAGGGATCAGAGAAAGTTCTCAGAGTCCCCTTCTTACGCTTCTTTATTTTTTAAGTCTAACCTGCGGTTCTTCAGACTCCCATCAGCCGAGCCAGCATGGTTGAAGGTCGGGAATGATTGGTGCTGCAGACCCCACCAACATCTGGAGGGCACCAGGCTAGCCATCTCTTCTTTAAACCAAACTTGGACTGAACAGAAGACACCTTCAGAAAGAGGATGGTCCTCTGATAGCCTTGAGAAGAGAGGAATGCCATCTATAGGATACATGGCTGCTTTATGGGAGCAGTGCCTTCCCACCAGCTTCCCACGAGCCCATATTTGTTTGGACTGAGGCTTCGAATCTAGTTTTGCCCATCATTTCTGCCTTTAACAGCTTGCTGTATGCATGCGCCCATCTGCTGTCTTCATCTAGATCAGGGCTTCCCAAACATGGGTCTCCAGCTGTTTTTGGACTACAATTCCCATCATTCCTTTACCACTGGTCCTGCTAGCTAGGGATGATGGGAAGTTTAGGCCTGTCACTCATCCGAAGTATCTCGAGACCAGTGTCCATTCCCTTCTGCACTCTCTGGGGCCTTCCTTCCTCTCACCTCCCCTGCCATGCGGTTGATTTCATCCCAGTCCTGCACCTTGTTGTTGTTGTTGTTTAGTCGTTTAGTCATATCTGACTCTTCGTGACCCCATGGACCAGAGCACGCCAGGCACTCCTGTCTTCCACTGCCTCCTGCAGTTTGGTCAAACTCATGTTGGTAGCTTCAAGAACACTGTCCAACCATCTTGTCCTCTGTCATCCCCTTCTCCTTGTGCCCTCCATCTTTCCCAACATCAGGGTCTTTTCCAGGGAGTCTTCTCTTCTCATGAGGTGGCCAAAGTATTGGAGCCTCAGCTTCACGATCTGTCCTTCCAGTGAGCACTCAGGGCTGATTTCCTTAAGAATGGAGAGGTTTGATCTTCTTGCAGTCCATGGGACTCTCAAGAGTCTCCTCCGGCACCATAATTCAAAAGCATCAGTTCTTCGGCGATCAGCCTTCTTTATGGTCCAGCTCTCACTTCCATACATCACTACTGGGAAAACCATAGCTTTAACTATACGGCAAGGTGATGTCTCTGCTTTTTAATGTGCTGTCTAGGTTTGTCATTGCTTTTCTCCCAAGAAGCAGCCATCTTTTAATTTCGTGACTGCTGCACCTTAGCGAGGCCTTCTGTTTTGTGGGGGTGGATCGTGATGGCTCTGCCACACTTTCCTTTGCTTTCACACTAGTTTTGATACCTGCTGTCACGAAGGTTAGAGGGCAACATCCCGAGCACCCATGACCCTTTCATCTGCAACAGCAGGCAGCATAGGAAATGTTCAAGTTGCTTGCGTGGCAGGAGCACAGCTGCATCGTGTCTTCAGGCAACGATAAAGCAGGAGTTGTGTTTTCATACCAGAATGTGGAAAGACCTTGTATCAGCAAGGACAAGAGAAAGTGAACTGCGAATAAGCATATTCCTCCCCTGCATTCCTCTGAAATGCTGATTAATGAAGTTTGCTGCCAGATATCTCCTCTTCACAACAACAACAACCTATCAGCAATGACAAATAATGTAAGGGCCAAACTGGAAATGTGTGAATGCTTTTCACATACAGCAGCTCAGCAAAGAGTAAGATCAGGCCCAGAGACTGCAAGGGGAAGAGCAACAGAGGGTTTGCCTGCACTTCTGTTTGTTCCGGGCCTCGAAAGCATGGGTCCCAGTGGTTTTCCACAATTCCCAGAATGCCATGTGAAAAGGGAGTGATTGCTAAGCCATTCTGCAGAGCTACAATTGCTGAGTCTCTGCTGAGCTCTTAAAGGGAACTGGCAATTCTATTCTGCAGTTGAAAGATGCACGTGTAAATCCTCTGCTGAGTGTAATAATAGCTCCGTGGTACAGCTGATGGTTTGCATGCAGAAGGCTAATTCAAGGTTACCGTATTTTTCGCTCCATAGGGCACACCGGACCATAGGGTGCATCTAGTTTTTAGGGGGGGAAATAAAGAATTTTTCTCTCTTTATTTCCCGCTCGCTGTCTTGGCTTCCTCTTTAGCCACGCGCAACCTCTCCAGCCGGGAGAGGCTGTGCGCAGCTTTGGCAGAAGCCAAGACAGCGTGCGGGATGGATCCCACTCGCTGTCTTGGCTTCATTTTTAGCCGCGGGGCTGGGGCAAGGGAAGCCCGCTCCCGCTCCCAGAGCTTGCGGGGCTGGGGGCGCGCTCCGAAGGTTTGCGGATAGCTGCCTGAAGCCCGGGGAGCACAGCGGGAGTTGGCGCTGCGCTCCCTGGGCTTCAGGCTGCAGGCTGCTATCCTGCCGTGCTCCGAAGGCTTGCAGATAGCTGCCTGAAGCCTGGAGAGTGAGAGGAGTCGGTGTGCACCAACCCCTCTCGCTCTCCAGGCTTCAGCGAAAGCCTGAATGCGCTCCATTGGACGCACACACATTTCCCCTTCATTTTTGGAGGGGGGAAAAGTGCGTCCTATAGAGCGAAAATACGGTAATTCCTGGTATATCTTGCTAAAAAAAAAAAAGTAGAAGAGGTAACAGAATTTGGGGAGTCCTTTGCCTGAGGCCTCGGAAAACTGGGGCCAGTCTGAGCATGTGGCCACACCATCTAAGGCAGATGTAAACTGCAGTACAAAAAAATCTGGAGGGCACTAGGTTGGGGAAGACTGGTACAGAATATCGGACCAATGGTCTGACTCAATCTAAGGCAGTTTCTATATTCATGTGACATGCTTCTTCAACATAGAGCTACAGTTTAGCATATACCAGAATTCTACACAAGTTCTATTAAAATAAATGATGACCAGACCAGAACTTTTTCTGAACTGTGTTCTTGACCTCTGGAATCATTTAATATAATTTAACTTGCACGTGCTCATTGAATTGATGAGCCTTGTTTTATGGCAAGCCAATCAAGAAACAAAAGGAGAAGTTTTCCCCCAAATTCCCAAAGAGCATTAATCTAAACCTTAAAGCCCTACTACATTCCTCTCTATCTCTATTAAAAATAATTACCCAGTGGAATATTCTCCAAATGAATGCATTCAGATTTATTTTTTTCTGGAGGAAACCATGACCTTTTACACCCCCTAGGAAAACATTTTTATGCTTGCTTCCAAGAAGTAGGCAAGAAATCAGCATAGCCATAGAAATACTGTTTGTTGTTTTTTCATTTCGCAACACATGCTTTTGTAACATGTCCATTCTAATTTCACAAAGGTCCATTCAGGTTAATCACCAGTCCTTGAGAGCAGATAGACTTAATTCATCATATATAAACTTACCTACACATATGTTAATGCTTATCTGACATTGTTAGCACAACTATTCCCGTAAAGACTACAGGATGCAGGCAAACCATTTAATACTTCATCTAGAGATCCCATTCAGTAAACGGTACATCTTCCATTTTTCTCAGTGGCCACAAATCATGCCTGTATGCATCAGTAACAGACCTTTCCTACTGACAAGCGTTTCCCTTGGGTAGGATAGCTCCATAAATGCAAAGTGGTATACTGTATTCACAATTCCAAGTGTTGGTGTTGACCTTTAAAGTCCTAAATGGCTTCGGCCCAGTATATCTGAAGGAGCGTCTCCACCCCCATCGTTCTGCCCGGACACTGAGGTCCAGCGCTGAGGGCCTTCTGGTGGTTCCCTCACTACAAGAAGCAAAGCTACAGGGAACCAGGCAGAGGACCTTTTCGGTAGTGGAGCCCACCCTGTGGAACGCCCTCCCATCAGATGTCAAAGAGATAAACAACTACCTGACTTTTAGAAGACATCTGAAGGCAGCCCTGTTCAGAGAAGTTTTTAATGGGTGACATTTTAATGTATTTTTAATCTTTGTTGGAAGCCGCCCGGAGTGGCTGGGGAAGCCCAGCCAGATGGGCAGGGTACAAATAATAAATATTATTATTATTATTATTATTATTATTATTATTATTAATATTATTAAGAATCTCCTCCACCAAAGTCATTGAAGAAAACTCCTGATCCATGCATATGTGTTTCCATCAATGCAAGAAACTACTGAATTAGTGTGTTTGCGTGGAAATATGAACTTTCTTGTTCTTAACAATCTGTACAGTGGCAGTATTCATATAAGAATTGCAGTCTGCAAATACCACAATTATAAAACAGACATTGTAAACAATATTTTACACGACGATTGTTGTTCGTTTCTACTAAGTGCTTTTCTTTTACAAAGAACATAGTAAATAAAAAGGACCCTGCCTTTCATTTATAACACATATTTTACGGTGTTGTTTCATGTATTTGCAAAATTTATATCCACTAACTATAAACCCATGCACACATTAAATACTGTGAATCATTAAAAGGCATTTTAAAAGAGCTCAAAGCATTTACTTGCAAAAAAAATGTGGAAGATCTCTCTTTACCACATTTGAAGATATTTATCTTTACCACATTTGAAGAATTCCTAATGCAAAGTTTCTGCTTTGTGGAATGGTTTACTAACCCACATCCACCCTGCCAAATAATAACAGGTTTTTTTAAAAAAATAAATAAATAAAAAAGTCTGCTTCCAAGGCAGATGTTCAAGGATAGACGTATGTCTCAGTCATCATGAAATGGTTATTAAAAGAAAAAACACTGCTCCAAATGCATTTCTCATAGGAAAGTATTGTTTTCAGTGGAATTACCTGAATGAAGAGTTGGCATTCCATAATAAATGCCAGATTTTTAGAAAAGCATTGGTACATAGTTATAGCAAATATGAAAGGCAAAAGAAGAAAAGACTTGTGTCTACTTTGTTTAGAAAGCAGCTTTTAGTAAGCAGTATTTACTTTAATAAATGTTTGTCTCTCACACTTCAAAAAAAATAATAATCTCGGTTTCCAAATTGCTTCACTTATTACTTAAAAATATGAAGCAAATGCAGCCATTTCTCCAAGGCAGCAAAAAGAGAGTGCTTGGAACTATGCTGAACAGCCCTGGTTCACGTGACACTGTAAGCCCAACTATGGCTTACCTGGTCCATGGAAACACAGAGGCTCCTGGAGACAAACTCTGGTCCTTTTTGTTCCCTCTTCCCACTGAGAGAAGAGCTTAACCATACCCTCCAATGAGACACAGACCAAAACCAGGATGCTGTGATCCGGGTCCACACTCCCACAAGAGTCACGTGACACGCATGGGGCCCCATGTGAGATTACAGCCCTGAAAAAGCCCCTTTCCCCTTAGGTGTTTCCCCCCGTACAGTTATTTGTACATGTATGTACCCCAGGGTTCAGGGCCGGCGCACCCATGAGGCAAGGAGTATGGAAGGTAACTGCCTTGGGTGGCAGTATCCAAAGGGGCAACAAATCCCAAGGTAGATCTTTATTTTCCCCTTTCTTCCTGATGTTCACTCACCCCATATTCCCTGGCAGGGAGTGGGGGGACGCCATTTTGTGGTTCGCCTCAGGTGCCAAAATGTATTGGGCCAGTCATTCCAGGGTTATATTCAATATGCTGCTACTTGCCCCTTAGTGTAAAGGTAAAGGGACCCTGGACCATTAGGTCCAGTCATGACCGACTCTGGGGTTGCGGCACTCATCTCGCTTTATTGGCCGAGGGAGCCGGTGTACAGCTTCCAGGTCATGTGGCCAGCATGACTAAGCCGCTTCTGGCGAACCAGAGCAGTGCACGGAAACGCCGTTTACCTTCCTGCCAGAGCGGTACCTATTTATCTGCTTGCACTTTGATGTGCTTTTGAACTGCTAGGTTGGCAGGAGCAGGGACAGAGCTCACCCTGTCGCAGGGATTCGAACCACCGACCTTCTGATCGGCAAGTACTAGGCTCTGTGGTTTAACCCACAGCGCCACCCGCGTCCCAGGCCCCTTAGTGTACCAGTGGTGTAAGTTTGGCTATGTAAGCATAAGCACAGGACAACTCCAGTACATACTGGTATATAGATACTAACCCCTGTCAACCCTGCCCCTGAGTGTAATATAACATAAGCTTCATGCCAGCAAGCCTATGGCATTTTTGTAAATGATCTACTGCTACATTAACATATCAGATTCATGACCCAATGCAGCCCAGCAACAGAAATATTACTATACCTGTCATAACTAGAATTGTTAGTTGCGATGAAAGGGGTGACCTGAATATATATGGTTCACAATTTCCTGTTACCGCAAACCAACTTTGGCAATTCAGATCTCATTGCAATCTCGCCGCTTCTTTTCTTGCAATTAATCACATACGCACTGTGCATTCTTTCCAGTCCACGACAATGGCTTTCCTGAGGGCTATTTGGACAATGGTTTCAAGTGAGCCATTTCTCAAAAGGGCAATTAGTGCTATCAGGCACTATTCCCAAAGTCCTGGACCTCCAACGGTATCCAATGTGCTTTTCAAGAAATCTGAGAAATGTCAAAATATGTAACTTCCTGCATCATTTTTATCTTGCTTTGCTTCATCTGGTTAAAGACAACGTTGTTGCTGATTAATAGATTTAATGATAAATGAACCACTTCGTAGCAAAAGACCTAAGCATATTTAGCTGTGAAAGAGTGAGAGAGAGCAAGGAAAAAGAAAGTAAAGAAGATTCAGCTTAGGCTACGGTAAAATACACAGCAAAGAAACTTCTCTACTTAAGCCACCTGTGAAATCGTTGCCCTTGATAGGAACAATCAGCAACTTGAGCTTATGGCAGGAAACACGACCTTGATAGCAAAGAGGGTGTAAATGGAATAGTATTTAAAAATATTCAGCTATAGATGTTGAAGTGAAACCAAAGCTCCACCAATTAACAACATCTTATTCTTGAAATTTTGCTGCAGGTGGCTGCATAAGTCACCTGCAGCAAGCTCCACAACCCAACAGCTACATATGGTGGACCAGGTAGGACTCTCTAAAGCTCCAGGTTTTGCTGAGGACTGCCATGCACCATGATAGATGATTGGAAGCAGAAGGTTTGCACGCAAGTGATTGGCATGTACTCTTTCAGCACTCTTTCTGAGCCTCACCCCCATTTCCATTTAGAAATCAGTGGCAGCAACAAGTATGGCAGCAAGTGCCCCAAGGATCCCAATATTATTTCAAGGTTTAGAGTATTTGATGAAAGACAAACAAAATGAATGAAGTAAAACAGGCTTCCTCAACCTAGGCCCTCAGATGTTTTTGGCCTACAACTCCCATGATCTCTAGCTAGCAGGACCAGTGGTCAGGGATGGTGGGAAGTGAAGTCTCAAAACATCTGGAGGGCTGAGGATGAGGAAGCCTGAAGGAAAACAGCCTTCACCAAAATTCAAGGAAAACAGCCACATTTCTTATAGCCTTAAAAAACAGATGTTTTCAATTGCTGTCACAGGAGGTGACAGGTTGTCTCCATGGTAAGAAGCGAGAGAAAGGGAAGATATAGTCTTCCATATTATGGGGAAATTCGCATTTCTATTTCAAGTATTGTTATTATTTCTAAATTTCCACTTATTTGGAAAATTAGCAGATGCAAATTTTGTGTGGACTGTATCCCCTTTTGGCTTCTATTTTGGGGATGCATAAATCCCCATCAGCCGGAATTTAGATGCATTATGGACGAAGAAGAAAACGAAATGTGTGACACTGGGAATATAAGATGGCTGTAATATACCCAGGTTCAATGCATTTGCTCAAAAGTGCTAATGAAAATTGCCCAACTAAGTTACCTGATACTTCAAAGAGCAATCTATTTCTTTGGACGCCTTCCCAAAAGAAAATGGCTGTGTACCATAAAAAAGGCATTAGGCAACTGGGGCTTGCAGCCAGCTACCTTTGTGCTTTCATTTTTGGTTTTATAGTAAAGCAGGAAAGCATATCTTTTATTACCTGCACTGGAGTGCATGCAGGTAAAAATGATTGACGAGTAATCACACAGTGGTTCAGTTTGCACCTTGGCTAAGCTGCTCCATCGCCACCCATCACCAACAACCTTTGCTTCCTCCAGTGTTTCATATTGTGCCTGAATGAATGAAAGCTCACTCAAGCTTCAAAGATCATCATCACTCTCTTTGTGTGTATGTGTTTTAAGGATGTGTCTGTTCAGCTCTGCCAGCGGTCTGCTGGGAATTTCTCACAAAAGCAGGCTTCCCCCTTGGAGGGGATTATGCACTGACTTTGAAGATAGTTTGCCAGCAATTATTCCCTTTAGGTCAAGACTTATTACAGTACTCTACAGCCGCTGACACAGTGTGGTATATAAAGTGGATGAGACTTCTTGTTTTTTATCCAAAGGATCACAGGTAAACAACGCGGCTGACACCGCCTATTTTTAATGCATGTTGCAAACATATGATTGTCATCCCAAGGTTTTATGGGCAATGGTGGAGCCTCACCGACTTCAGCAAGCTGGACTGCCCAGAAGAACTGCACAATCTCATGCCCATTTTCCTGACCTCCTAAACCCGCCTTGCTTTCAGAGACTTAAAGTCTGTGCCAAGTCAGATTGCTTAGCAAAAAAGCTGGTTGCTGGGAACTGATTAGCAGGCTCCAGACTGAGGGCTGGGTCTGAGTAGAGTCAACAAGATAAAAAGTATAAACCTCTTGCTCTTACCCTTCAAGAAACTCTTCATAACCCTGCTTCTCCTTTACCTTTCCTTTTATCTACAGGCCAGCACAGACTAATTGTCCCCCTCCTTTTTTTTTACTTCTACCCACGATGGCTCCCTGACCTGATTGTGATTAAGGAATGCATCTGATGTGTTTGCCCAAGGGAAACTTGATATTTTGCATACTCACACCACAACCCTTACAAAGCTGCCTTAGTTACAGGTATCTGAAGAAGTGTGCATGCACACGAAAGCTCATACCAATAACAAACTTAGTTGGTCTCTAAGGTGCTACTGGAAGGAATTTTTGAGGCTGTTCATCTCTAGCCCAGCACTGTCTGCCCTGATCAGCAGCACCTCTCAAGGGTCTATGGCATAGGTCTTCCACATCACCTCTTGCCTAATGCTTTTAAGAGGAGCTGTGCCAGGGACAACCTTTGAGCAAAGTATGTGTTCTACACCACTGGGCTATAAATGGTCCCCTCCCTAAAAGTACAGACTCCAGCAAGGGGAGCCTCATTGAATGGGCAGAATATCTGAGGAGCAGAGTCCTTACTCATCAATTATCTCTACGTGGGATGAACCCATCTATGCATGTACCTGATGAAGTAGACTGTAGTCCATAAAAGTTAAGTCATAATAAATTGGTTGGTCTTTAAGGTGCGACAAGACTGTTTATTGATTTTGTGCAAGATGACTCATCCTTTCCCTACACACAGAGAGAGAGAAGCTCTGATTGCTTGTGTGAGAACAATAAAAATGTTTTTGGGAACAGAATGAGCAGCAAAAGCAGAGCTCAGCTAAGAGCTGTTCCTGGAAGTTGGAAGCATTTTGGGAGCACAGGGATGTTGCTCTGGCTATATGATGTGGAACAGCAGATTTGCTCTTTGCAAGAGTTCTGCTGCCTGTCTCCACTTATTCTCATTTAGTATATCTGTAACTATACCCAAAATATTACAAAACACCATACGTACCCAGCAATTTCTCCTTTCAGAGAAAACCAAACCTTGGTAACCACTGCCACTGGAATTTCTTGCTGCTTGTGGGAGTTGGGAATGTGAAAGAAGTATGCAAGTGATCTCTTATGTCTAATGCTTTTTAAAAATTACTGTATCAGCCAAAGAATGGTTAAAGTGTTCCCAGAAGTAATTAAATCATATCAAGTGAACTTGTGAATGTAACCATTGCTGTATTGGACAAATAATAACAGTGGGATTTGGCTGAAATGGTGCATTCCGTTCCTCTTAAGTGCCAAAAATAGGAAGACGGTTCATTAAGGACCTCAGAGGAAAAGCACAATGGACCTAAACTGCTGTGAAAATTCAGCTAGTGTGGACATCATTCTCTCCCTTTCTAAGTATTCTTAGATATACTCTCTGCAACATGTACCTGGCGATTAGACAACAACTATTAAAACAGAAGTTATATGTTAGCTAAGGGACTAGGAAATAAACATTGGCCAGCCAATCATTTTCACATGAGCTCTGAAAAGCATAACATCCGTGGTCAAAAATAGTAACAGAAGACATATAAATCTTCCATGGGAAAGAGACTACTGGGGAGATTTTACCACCTGGAATATAAGCATTTGGTTTCCTAAAATACACACCGCCTGTCAATGGCAGCAGTGCCCATAGTGTGAAGGTGTCAAAACCACCAGCAGCTGCTAATCTCGTTTAGAGAGGAAGGGAATTCTGAATTTTCCCCAAAGCCTCTTTATGAAGAATATCAGGAAACAAGGCCCAGTGATTCAAGTCCCCCTCCTTCTGACATCTATGTGCCATTCATAATGCAGATTCTTTTGATGAGAGGATAATGATTCTGTAGCCCAAAAGAAAGGATTTCCCTGAACATTTGTTTACTTTGTGATTTTTAAAAAAATCCTGCCCTTCTGCAAATTTGCTCAGGGCAACTTACCATACCATAACACAAGACAACTCTTTAAGTATATAAAAGATAAACAGCAGAATTAAATTTATTAGAACAGATAAAACCATAATCAAGACAACTTACATTCCATGCAAAAAGCAAAAATGATTTTGCTGCCATCAAAAGAAAATTATTTTATTTTATTTAAGAGTCCTTCCTTAGGAGGGGATTCCACAGACAGGGGATGTACAGATGAAAAGTTCCTGTCCCTAAGTCACCTTCTGCCTGTTTTCAGAGGGTGGAGCAGATTTCGTGTGAACAGTGCAGAGTTTGGGAGGCTCGTGTGTGTGTGTTGTGAACTGCCTTGTGATTTTCAGATGAAGTGCGGTATACAAATTTAACAAATAATGCTAAGTAATAAGCAATGGGTCCAATGGTTAAGAAGGCAGTTTCTGCACATGCTGTAGAGGGAAATGAGAAGCAGAGGGAGAAGGTAGCCCATCTAGGAGAAAAGAAAACAGTTATCCTAATCTCTGCTGTTTTGAGGCTATACTCATTCATGAGAAAGGCTTCGGGAATAAACCCTGAGGAAAAATCTGTACCCACTGCCTTGTGGGACATCTTTGGGAGAGGAAAAGGCTAAGGAAGAATGCCTACACAAATCTGGACCGGAGTCCCTAAGGCGGTTGCATGGGGTCTTGTAAAGGAACCATGGAGTGCAGACGACATAACTCTAGGGATCTAATCTGTGGTACTAGCTATGTACTGGGTTACTTATACATTAGCAAAAAAGAGGAAGAAATAAGATACAGGTTTGCATAAAATGTGCATATATATATAGTTGTATATTTAGAAACAATTAGTACAGTAAGAGTCAACTGTTACGCTAGGCAGCTCCTGTATGTGGAAAGGTGTGCGATATTGTCATTTGCCTCAGGTAGCAAAATATTTTGGGCCTGTCCTAATCCTCTGTAATGTACGGAACATGGCACATTAGGGTTAATTAATCTGCGGCCTGGTTGGAGTATGCATGCGGATTGCCTTCAGTTATGTTCAATATGCCTGCAAGGGTAAAAAAAAAAAGCCCACAAGTGTTAGCACTCTCTCTTCCAGGGGAAATGTTAAAAAAAAAAAAAGGCTCTAAAATATCACATAGCTTAGGGAAGTGGGGAGCTCAGAACAATATAAAGGACATTTTCCTAATTGGCTTCATTCGAGAATACCATGCATGCAGCTGACTGTGAGAAATTGCACTGGGGGTAACTCCCCACAAAACACACACAAACACACACCAGAAAAACCATGTATTATTGTAGTGCAAGTGCTGAACCAGAAGGATGGAAAGACGACAGAGTTGTTGTTAGTCTGTTATAAAACACAGAAAGAGACTGAGTCTTGAGGCACCTTAAAGACTAATAAATGCATTTGTGGCGTATGTTTAGGACACTCCTGAAAAAGAAGAAGAAAAAAGCTTATACAACAAATCAAATCTGTTAGAATTTATGGTGTCATAATTCCACCCACCGATGCAGAAGTGGGGAGGCTTTTTCAGAAATGCAAATCAGGCAAGGGGGAAGAGAAAGGGAACCGAGTGCCTTATACACAGCACCCAGGCACAGAGTTCCAAATTTAAGAAAAGAAAACATACTTACTCAAAGTAAGAGCTCCCACAGCTACCGCAACTCAAGACCCTTTTGTGCACATCTGACATTCTTTCATTATTGTGTATGGTGTTAATTTCACTGCCTTCGTCTGGTTGTGATGTGGCCAAGTTTCGGTTGTCATAACTCAAAATCTCCCCAAACTTTATTGTGGTTACCGGTCTCAAGATTAACATAATATTTGGCACGTACGCTTCTTGTGGCTTTTTTGGAATTGGTTTGTTTACCTAAGAAAATGCTTGGTTGATAAAAGAAACGTCCTATAATTTCTATTGTGACATGGGAGAGGGGGAAAGAATGAACAACAAGACCACTGTGGTCGCACTCTAGAGACCTCACCATTTAGGGAGGAGCCAGGGTATGTTAATCTCATCTGCAATGGATGGAACCTTAACAAGTTTGCATATAAAACTGCAACTCCCGATAGGAACTTCCTATGGTTCTATTGACCTTCACATGGATAGAGCAGGAGAGCCCAGGAGACATAAGAATTACAAGAAACCATGACAGCTTTAAATAAATAAATAAATAAATAAATAAATAAATAAATCATAGTAACGAAACATAAGGTATTTGCTAACATGCTATTTAATAAAGGTAAAAGGTAAAGGTAAAGGACCCCTGGACAGTTAAGTCCAGTCAAAGGCGACTATGGGGGTGCGGCGCTCATCTCGCTTTCAGGCTGAGGGAGCCGGTGTTTATCCACAGACAGCTTTCCGGGTCATGTGGCCAGCATGACTAAACCGCTGCTGGCGCAACAGAACACCGTGACAGAAACCAGAGCGCATGGAAACACCATTTACCTTCCTGCCACAGCAGTACCTATTTATCTACTGGCATGCTTTCGAACTGCTAGGTTGGCAGGAGCTGGGACAGAGCAACCGGAGCTCACTCCGTTGTGGGGATCTGAACCACCGACCTTCTAATCAGCTTAGACCACAGCGCCACCCGCATCTATTTAATACATGGTGACTAATGCACATTGTTAATAATAAAGGTAAAGGTACATGACCACTGGACAGTTATAGATGCCAACTCCCTGGGGACTTGGGTGCCCAAGCACCCACAAAATTCCCCATGAAGGGGCTGGGCACCCACATATTTTGGTGCCAGGGCCATGCACGCTGCATGGCACCCATGACCCCGGGCACCCATGGTTGTGGGGCCACGTTAGCATGCCTGGTCCCGAATGTCAGTTTCACTGCAGATCTGTATTTGCCCCACCTCTGGGCTGCACCTGCTCCCCAGTGTAGCCAGATATTGAAAGTGGACTTCGTCTGCATTTTAAAGGGGCTCTATGCAGGCCTCATCATTGCGATGCCTCATGAAATCTGCCTTCTCATGAGATTTCAGCACCTGAGTATCTTCTGAGACCAGCTGATCAGTTGCACACGTTTTATACCACAATCAACAAAGAGTCACCTTAAAGACTAACAAATTGATCACGAGATTAGCTTTTGCGGACCACAGTCGACTTCACCCATTGCATGAAGTGTTATTCCCAGTGCACAGACTTACAACTGAGGATAAAACAAAAATGTATGCTATAATAAATTTGTTAGCCTTTATGACGCCACCAGACTCTGCTGCTTTGGCTGCAAAAGACTAACACTGCTACTCCTCTGGAAACTAAATCATAATGGTATTTGCTTGACTTCTGTCTTGACATTTGGCTGTTTACTAGGTTTAGCTGCCTTGCGTAGGTTAGATACTAACTGTACAATTCAAAGTACCTGAATGCATAGTGCATTTATATGGCACTTTCCCCTAAGCCAGGCACCCCCAAACTCGGACTTCCAGATGTTTTGGGACTACAACTCCCACATCCCTAGCTAACAGGACCAGTGGTCAGGGATGATGGGAATTGTAGTCCCAAAACATCTGGAGGGCCGAGTTTGGGGGTGCCTGCCCTAAGCACTCAATTTGCTTCGCTTACATTATTTCAGTAGTTTTTACAAGTACCCTGTAAGTTAAAGAAAGGTAAAGGGACCCCTGACCATTAGGTCCAGCCGTGACCGACTCTGGGATTGCGGTGCTCACCTCACTTTATTGGCCAAGGGAGCCGGCGTACAGCTTCCGGGTCATGTGGCCAGCATGACTAAGCCGCTTCTGACGAACCATAGCATGGAAACGCTGTTTACCTTCCCGCTGGAGCGGTACCTATTTATCTACTTGCACTTTGACGTGCTTTCAAACTGCTAGATTTGCAGGAGCAGGGACCGAGCAACGGGAGCTCACCCCATCGTGGGAATTCGAACTGCCAACCTTCTGATCGGCAAGTCCTAGGCTCTGTGGTTTAACCCACAGCGCCACCCACGTCCCTACCCTGTAAGTTAGACCATTATTAATATTGTCAGCATATAAAATGAGGAGGAACGAGGCTGTCAAAGAGCCGCTTGCCTAAGACCACCCCACAAGTTCAAGGATCAGGTGAGGTTTGAACCAGGGGCACCCCAACTCATAGCTCTTTCTCTTAAACATGATACAGTTTCAGAATATATGTTTTCAGAATCATGTTTTCCAGATGCGGCAATCAAATGCCAGAAGATGGGAAATGTGGTTTGCAAAGGTGTTTGTTTTTGATCTGAGTGCACAACCCCGATAGTGAGGCATAATGGCTGCTGAACATCTGAATGCTTTCCAGACCCTTGGGTTTCTTAGTACAGCATGAGAAGGCCAGCTTCAGGCCCCTGGAGTTCTTCCTCCTGCTGCAAGAGGTCAGCACAAGAGGCCAAGACAAACTTCATCACTCATCTGCTAGGTAAGCCCTAGTGACTGATCAGGGGAACCATATTGCTTCAAAGCAACAGTGAAGCTCACAAGGAGAGGAAGGAAATAAAAGCACTTGGCATCTTCAGAGAAGAATAAGATGATTTAAAGTAAGGTAACAATGCCCAGGAAAATAGGCAAGCTTGGGTGATCTAAGCAGAGGTGCACATAAATTTGAGGAGTCCCTCCAAGTTAATGACAGGTATAAGGCAATTGAAAGGGCCTAGTAGGTTTCAAATTGTTGCCATTGTCTGACAGCTTTTATCCTTTAGAGCCAAGCTAGAGAACAAAAGCCTATTTTTGGTAAATCGAAACCAGAAACAGAGGAGATTTTATGAGGGCTTTGACAAAATGTGGGATGGCAGGGTTTGGACATGGGGAAAGCTCCTGGTTTCTTGCCAAATTCTTACGCAAGCTGCATTTCCGAATGCAGTGCATATAAAACCCTGTTATGTTACGAGGCATTTATTAATACGAGTTATTGCTTAGAAAGCCCATACACATACACACAAGGCATAAGGCACATGCATTTAAAGTGCACCCAGCCCTTCCTAACTGCTGAATCCCAAAACTGAAAAGGTCAAAGATTCAGAAATGTACCAAATGGGGACTGAAGGAGGGAGTACCCTTGGGGGGGGGGGGCTTTCATACAGTGACAGTGAGGGAAATGCTTCTACAGCTTACTGCATGACCTAGCTTCAGAAAGCACGCACCCAAACTCCACATACTATTGATATCTAGAGCCTTTGCCACATGGTATTGCATTTGCCACATTGTCTCTTACTAGGAAAATGGATACAGTGGTACCTCAGGTTACATACGCTTCAGGTTACAGACTCCGCTAACCCAGAAATATTATCTCAGGTTAATAACTTTGCTTCAGGATGAGAACAGAAATTGTGCAGCGGTGGTGCAGCGGCAGCAGGAGGCCCCATTAGCTAAAGTGGTGCTTCAGGTTAGGAACAGTTTCAGGTTAAGAACAGACCTCCAGAATGAATTAAGTACTTAACCCGAGGTACCACTGTAATTGACTTCCTGCCCACTGCAGGCATAGCACTGAACCTGCTTTCAGCTTTATGTCTGAAAATCTAAGCAAGGTAAAGTGTCAACCAAAACCAAGAACATGGAGCCATGCTTGAAAGTGGGTGTGCAGACCGCATCGTGAATTAACTATACACCTATAACCAGCAAGCCACAGATAAGGTAATTACCCTGCTTCTGCAGCTGCAGGTAGGTTTCACAGGTTTCTTCCTTTACAAGAAGCAGGGTTTAAGCTTGACAAACTGAACCAGCAATGGGGAACTTATAGCTTTCCAAATGCATTGGACTTCCAGCTTTCATCATCTCTGGCCTTGGGCCATGCTAACTGGGGCTGATAGAAGCTGGAATCCACAGATTCTCCATCCCTAAAGTACACCAATGTATATTTGAGATACTAGGTAAAGGTAAAGGGACCCCTGACCATTAGGTCCAGTCGTGACCGACTCTGGGGTTGCGGTGCTCATCTCGCTTTATTGGCCGAGGGAACTGGCGTACAGTTTCCGGGTCATGTGGCCAGCATGACTAAGCCGCTTCTGGTGAACCAGAGCAATGCATGGAAACGCCGTTTACCTTCCTGCTGGAGCAGTACCTATTTATCTATGTGCACTTTGACATGCTCACCCAGTCGCGGAGATTCGAACCCCCAACCTTCTGATCGGCAAGTCCTAGGCTCTGTGGTTTAACCCACAGCGCCACCCGCGTCCCATTTGAGATACTAATCAGGGTTAAAAACTTACCATGGTTAAGCATTGCTTCTGTATTGTTCTTGATCATAAAAGGAATGAAGGATTGCTGACAGATTCGTTCTGACACATTTGTTAAAGGAGGTTAAGGAGAAGCATGAAACTAGCCCAAGGGCACCCAGTGGGCTTCAGTATCCAAGTCCAAGAATCTATCAGCTGCAGCAGGACGGCTCCCCTGCAGTGCGACCTTGTTGTCATTCACTCGCTCAAGGAAAATTAAGAATTGGACGGTGGCCTAGTGATCAAGGTCCTTTAAGAGTTGTGTGTAAGTGGGAATTTTAGTGAATGTAGCTTATCTTTCCCTTATGCTTTGAAGGTGCAAACATCTGCACAGTTCAGAAAGATTGTCAAATTTTGAGGAGAATTTTATAGTTTTGTACTGTACTTTGGTCTTTGGATAAGCCTAAAGATACTAATATTAATGGTGCTTATTTCAATGAAGGGATCTTTTTGGAAACTGCCATAATAGAGTCATAGGAATTGGAAGGGACCATGGGGCTTAAACCCATGACCCTGAAATTAAGAATTATTATTATTATTATTATTATTATTATTATTATTATTATTATTATTATTTCGGTCACAGACCAGTTCCAGCCCACATACAATATCAAGGAAGTCATAAAACACGATAGGGATACATTTGAATTTGCAATTAGGTATAACAGGGACAATACAGATATAGCAACAGTTAACAAATATATAAATTAAAACTTAGTCCCTAACGTATAACCTAAAATTATCATTTAAGGCCTTAATCATTATGATAGCACAGCTTGTTCCCTAAGTTTCATGGCAATCAGACAGAATTTGGCTACCCTTAACGTGATCTCAGGATCCTTGTTCTCTACCGGGGATTTTAGACGTTGAAGTTCAGATTCATTTGGAGATTTTTGCACAGCATGGGTAATAAATGCTGAGCGTATATCCCTGTAGAAATGGCAATGTAACAAGCCATGAGAGACAGTTTCTACCTCCATCAAGCCGCAGGGGCAGACTTGTTCCGCATATGGTTTACCCTCGAATCTGCCCTGCAATAAGGCAGATGGCAGCATGTTGAATCTAGCGAGGGTAAATGACTGTCTGAAATTAAGAGTCTCATGTTCCACCCACCAAGGAATGCAGACTAGTGCTTTAGCCTCCCAACAAGTATGGTAAGTGAGGCTGACTGATACTGATTTCCTCCAAATCCAGACTGTGAGCTTCATTCATAGTTGAGTGGGGATTTCAATATGGGTTTGCCATTTCCAAGCCTAGCACTCTAGCCATGAACATTATATTCACTCTCATTTGGCCAACAGGATATATCTTTCCATTCTGCATAAATTCATTGGTACTGTTTTGTATTCTTTAAACAACCTGGGCTTTTGTGATTTTAAAGTGCGTATTCTAGCCTTTAAATATGAAGGAAAGCTGGCAATGCTTGCTAAAAATTTTGGGCTTCACTGTTTCTCCTGGCTGCTTGCTACCTGTCTACAACTATAGAAGTCAGCATAAGGTTACTGGGATTCCCACGCTTTACCTGAACCTATTAAGTTCAGCGGGGCTTATTTATAGTCAACACATACAGGATTGTACTATATATTACAGAAAAAAGATGCAGATTAAATTAAACAAAGTTAGAGAAGATATGTGAAGCTGTTTGATCAGCACATTTTATACGAGTTGCATGGTGCAGCTTTTTCGGAGCAAAATTTGGATCACCTGGACATGGAATTTTGTGTTTACAGTGGTGCCTCTGGTTATGTACTTAATTCGTTCCGGAGGTCCGTTCTTAACCTGAAACTGTTCTTAACCTGAAGCACCAATTTAGCTACTGGGGCCTTCCGCTGCTGCTGCGTTGCTGCCGCACGATTTCTGTTCTCATCCTGAAGCAAAGTTCTTAACCCAAGGTACTATTTCTGGGTTAGCGGAGTCTGTAACCTGAAGTGTATGTAACCAGAGGTACCACTGTATTTTGCAAACTGTCCTGGAAATGCAGTGAGTGGAACATAAAAGGGACAAAGCCTTGACTCTTATAAGTAGCAAGTTGGGATCATTATGTAGGCAAGGGTCCCCCCCCCCTTTTCCCATTATTTCCCTTGCACAGTCAGATTCCATATAGACTTCTGGAATCTCTCTGTTCAGTAGTTTGCCAGCTGGTATTTTGACAGCTGTCACCTTGGCCAATAAAGCAAGGGCTGAAGCTAGGGTAATCACTGCAGGAGGTTTATACTGTAGAGATATATTCTTCATCCTCAGTGTGGTAGAGACCACATGCGGTAGAGCCACAAAAGTTATGGGGGGAAAGAAGTTTAAAAGAAATGAAAGCTGATCCTGATTTTGAAGAGTTGCTTTGTACCTCCTCCCCCTACCAGCTTTTAATCCTCTGTACCACTATCCTATTGCCTAAGGTCTCCTGGGTGCAATCGTACCGACTTTGTGAGGAGCTTCAGGAATGCAGTTCTTCAGAACACACTTCAGCATATGAATGCAAAGAGCAGTTTCTTATTGCCTGGTGGCACCCTTGCTTTTCCAATACTGCATGTCAGGTCTGGCCATTTATAAAGCAGGGAATTTGCTTGCTTATGACAGGTGCCAAGTCCTGTTATTCAGGCTTGCAGTGGAAGGCAATGGGTTTCTTCCTCTGGTATCAGATTCTCCCCAGCTCCAGAGTTATCCCTCATTTTGAATTATGGTGCTGGAGGAGACTCTTGAGAGTCCCATGGACTGCAAGAAGAACAAACCTATCCATTCTTAAGGAAATCAGCCCTGAGTGCTCACTGGAAGGGCAGATCCTGAAGCTGGGGCTCCAATACATTGGCCACCTCATGAGAAGAGAAGACTCCCTGGAAAAGACCCTGATGTTGGGCAAGACTGAGGGCACAAGGAGAAGGGGACGACAGAGGATGAGATGGTTGGACAGTGTTCTCGAAGCTACCAGCATGAGTTTCACCAAATTGCGGGAGGCAGTGGAAGACAGGAGTGCCTGGCGTGCTCTGGTCCATGGGGTCACGAAGAGTCGGACACGACTAAACGACTAAACAACAACAACAAATTCCTGATAGCTATATATACTTAGGAACATAAGGAAAACCCTGCTAAATCAGCCCTCTGATTAAAACCTCTGCTTAAAAACTTCCAAGGAAGGGAAGTCCATTCCACTGTCAAGCAGCTCTTACTGTCAGAAAGCTCTCCCTGAACAACGCTTACAAACATAATAAAAACTATTCCGAACTATGAATTAAAAAACTATTTTCCTTGCAATTTCTGTCTGCCCTTAGTTTGACTTTTACTTGTTCAGAGCAAAATAAAACTTAATTCAAGAATAAATACTGGAAGATAAGGAGAAAATTGCACCATAAAATGACAGATTTATTTGTTTTTCCTGAAATGTGTAATCTATTGATATAGATCTTGGTATAGATCTTGGACTGACTTTTTTTTTAAGTGAAGCCAAGCTTACTAGAATAACAAATAAAAGTGGGTGTAAAACAGATGACACAGTATACATTAGTTTATCCAATATTGTTAATCAACTCACAAAATGGTTTTCCACTGGGGAAGTCTATGTTTGAAATATGCTCTAATTTTTCAGAAGAGCATTTCAAACATCTTTAAACAATTAAGACATGCAAACAGAACTTCCAAGATTTCCCTGTATCCTGAATGCTGAACCAGATTTTTCTTTTGCTTCTCGATACTGAGGTTGAAAGTAGAAGAAAACAATATATAACTTGAACTGCCCTTAATTTTTAATAAGTTGACTGATCTCTTTCTGCATAATCAATCAATCAATCAATCAATCAATCAATCTCTTCTAACTTAAAATGCATACCATCAGATAATCAATATTTGTGTCTTTCTGAAGATAATGAAAGTAATATAATGTACCACTTAATAACTTTAGGTAAAGGTAAGAAAAAGTGTGCCCTTCAATTTTACTTGTCACGTTTTACAAATCAATGTTGTGGCCTGCTAGGTGCTTAATAGTTCACAGAGTTATCAAATCCCAAGCAAGCACACACACACAAGGTCATCAAGACCCAGATATGCTACAATGTATGAGTAAATGTGGGATTTTGGAAGCCTATCCAGTATGTACCGTGTCGAACAACATACATTCTTACTACATATAGTGCTCTGAGTTCCAGCAAACATACTCTAAATTTACATCAATATATCAATACTTTTTTAAAACAACAACAACCCCATACTCTACTTGAAGAGGTGCTTTCTTGAGAGTTCACATGCTACAACTCCTTGCGTGTTTCACCCCCCCCCAAAAAAACTTTTAGAAAATCGGACTATTGCTGTAATCTAATGTATGCTAGAAAAGACTGTTATGACATCCTATAACAAATTGCCTTCAAGTAAAGCAGTAAACATTCTTTACTCGTTTGTGATATGTACCATATGCTGGCCCAATCACACATTTTTTGTGGTCAGATAAGTATTTGCAAAAGTCATTCCCAACACCACGCAACAGAATAACAAGCAAAACTTTTACAGAGATAATGTATAGCATAGTGTCACTGAACAGATAAATGTTAAGCTCTTACGGGCCAGTTTTATGGGCTGCTTCACTTGTTACTGAAATACTAGATACAAGGCTGTCTACCACATACATTCAATGGTCCCCATAATAGGCAACAGGTCTTTTACTTAAGCTATGCACATGACATAGGGAGCCACAATTGGTCTGAGTCCCTGCGGTTTATATTCATAGCCATGGCTTAGCCAGGCTTGGGCAGAGGAAATTGAGACAGGGTTCAGTTCTTCCCTTCATTCAGCTGCTACACTACACTGAACTAAGCCATAGCATGGTGTAGAATGACATGTGAACCTGGGCAAATGGGTTTAGATCTCTTCATACTAGGCATGGGCTGGAATCAAGGTTTATGGCTTGTAGTTTTGTCCAGGAGAGCAAACCAATCAAGGGGGATCAAAATAGTCCTGATTTCTCTGTGAGTGCCCATGCTCTCAAGTTTCTGTGTCTCCCCCTCCAAAAGGAGTACACTTTCTACTGCAAGCAACCTTCAAAAGCACATGAAGTTCGGGTTCTAAACATTTCAGAATTGGAAAAAAAAAATCAAAATAATAGGCATTAACAAAACAGTCAGCTGCAACAGTCAGCAAACTTGCAGCTAGCTTGCATTACGCATCAGCTTGCAGAAATGCTTTCTTTTTCCTCTAAAAGGTAATCAAAATAGAGGCGAGTGGAACCTCTGGGACATTCCATTAAATGGGTGCTACAACAGAAAAGGCCATGAGTACAATAATATACATGTGAGTGCCTGCTAATTTCTTAAACATCTAATTTGCTGTCCCAGCTCAGATTTGCTTCATATAGGTGGATAGATCAACAAACCCTCCTTTGGGGACACTTTCATATTCACATTACATTTTTAAAGACATATCCAATGATGTTTGATGGGTGCACTTAAAAAAAAAAAGTTACCTCTGCAAACACATGCATCATGCAGGTTCACTTTTTGGGCAGGTTCAAGTTTGCCATTTTTCAGTATTATATGAAATGCTAAATTCATGACAATGTTTGATCCTACTGAATAACAAGATAAAAATCAAGGGTGGGGTGGTTGCAAAGGTCTTTTGTGACTGACACTGTATTTAAAAAAAGACAGCATCATCCATAAATGTTTTACAGGGACGTTACTTGGATTATGAGAATCAGCATCATCTCCAAAAGTTTTGCTCTAGGCTTTCCTAACCAATGCACCCACCCCATCACTGGATTCTCCACAAACTCTACATCATCTGTTTAGATTTTATGCTCTGCTGGACATACTTGTTATGTTTTATCTCCCAGATAGCGGATCAGCAATAAAGGTTTGCTTTTGTGTCAGATTTTCTTCTTTAAAACTTTGAAGAGGTCTTATTGCAGCAGGAGTTTGAATTCTCACATGGCTTTAATTCTTCTTTTGAAGGAAGGGAGAGAATGCGAAGTGGAACGAGAAATATAGTAGGACTGCAAAGTGTGTGATGCCTAAGAACCTGGCCAGCACTTTAGAAGCTCTTAAGCAAGGTGCTCCTAAGGGACACGCTTACTGTGGGATCTGAAAACAGATACGAAGTCCCAGGACCTCAGAAACAAGTGCAACAATAATTAAAAGCATTAAATAAAACAACAACAACTGTAACAACAACAAAATCTAATTAGGTTTGTAAAAGACTAATTAATGACCACATGTCTTCCTGGGAAGCAAACTGTCACAATGAAAAGGGGTTTATTTAATCTTTTACAGTGAAATCCTTCATAATTCCAAGCACTGGAATTAACGTTGTAAGTCTCCAAGCTCAAATTAAGCCCTCTAAGTGGACTTTAATTGCTCTTTGAGAAGTGCCTATGATTCCCTTTGCCACTATAAACAAGAGCCAAGAACTCCCTTCAAATTGCCACTGAGGTGTGTTCCAAACTGAGGTTCCGCTCAATAAAAAAACCGCCTCATGCTTCTTTTAATATCTTGTTCTCTTCACAGCAGTAAAATGCAAGAGAGAATACAAAGGAGCCCAAATTTACAACCCAGGGGCAGCTTTGCATTTTGCATGAATTTGAATATCAAGTCATTGAAAATGAGTGATTTTCCCGCCCTTCATATTCATGGACTTTCCCCACCTTTTCTTCTTGCCACTGCTTTATAGTACTGATTGGGGAGGAAGTTTGTATCTGAGTCTGAAGTGAGCTTAAAAGCTGAATCCTAACCATGTCCACTCAGAATCCAAGTCCTAGGGAATTCAATAGAGCTTACTATCACGTAAGAGGAGTTAGCATTGCAGCCAAAGGAACACAGCTATGGAGGCCACACTAATGTACCAACTCCATCCTTCAACCACAGGCCGTCTCAGGATATCTTTCCCCCTTGTGGGCTGTGACATCCTCCCCAAGTGTCTTAGAAATGCTTTCCAAATATTTAAACACTAAACTATGAATGGGTTGACCAGTTTGTTTCTGGTCTCTCTCACTTTCACATATACTCACTCATAAATTCATCCTGTTCCATTTCCACCTTTGAGATTTGCTTTGAAAATGATAATAATAATAATCCACAGGGGAGGGTGTATTTATATTTATACTGAGGTGCTTGTTTCTGAAGGAATTCTCTATTGAAAAGTGCATTTTAAATGTATTCTGATTATTATTATATTATTATTATTATTTTTGGGAGCAACAGACTGTACTGAAATATTCATGAAGCACGAAAGTCTGCGGAAAATTCAAGTTTTGACCTGCACTTAAGTCAAAGAGGTGCAAATCAGGCTGCCTCAGAATTTGCAAAGATCGAACTAATCAAGGATGCCACCATACCACCCTCTAAAAATGTACATGTATCAATGTGTAAATCAATTTAACTGAGAAAGATGCTAAAAACAACAACAACTTTTAAAAATGTGACATGTCAAAGGGACAAGGAATGGAAAAATTCCTTAAATATTCTGCAAAACTACTTTCAACTCACTTTTTTACCAGCTTTTTTGTCTTCTCTTCATTCTTTTCTTCTGCCCTGCCCCTTTTTAAAAGAAAATTGATACTGAAGATATTATTTTTGTTTTATTGCTTGCCCTTCATCCTAAGGTCTTAGGGTGAATTACAATATTATATGAGAATATCTTGTAAGCTGTTTCTGTATGTAGAAGGCTGGGAGGAAGGAAGAAATTAAATGTGGGTTGGACTTGCATCATGATTTTCCATTTCTTCTTCATCTTCTCTTAATCGTAATGCAAACTGTTCGAACCAAACAATAAAACTAAAAGCAGGGGAAATGTTGATGCAAACAATGACTTTTCCAAGTTTTATAGAAAGCTAGCAGATTTTTTTGTTGCTGTTGTCAGCAGCAAAGATATCAAGGAGATGTCCATTAATAAAATAGGTGAGAGCATGAGACTCTTAACCTCAGGGTCATGGGTTTGAGTGTCACGTTGGGCAAGATTCCTGCATTGCATTGGGCAAGATTCCTGGGGTTGGACTAGATGACCCTCATGGTCCCTTCCAACTCTACACTTCCATGATTCCTTAAAAAAATAACAGCTTGGATCCAAGGTTGCTGTTCAGTTTGTTCAAACAAGGACAATCTGGGTTACCCATTCTGCAGGAGTAGATTTTCAGACAGACACGTTAGGCTGTGGAGGGAAGGGGTGACAGAAAACGCCCATCACATGAGCATGAACAATTTCCAGAAGGGAAGTTAAGATCCAGGCCAATATGCTTTCATTTTTAGCGCAAATGGCAAAACATATGAACCATCTTGTTCCATTTTTGACTGAGCACAGACTGCACAGTACCAGACAGTTGGAATTTTTTTTCCATAAAAGAAAACAAAAGATTAGATACAGCCAATCATGCGGGTTTGGGGTTTTTTTCACACGTAATTAAATCTATCTTAGTTAATGTGCTCAGTTCTATAAAACACAATGGAATGAAAACAAAAGCATACAATGGTTGGGAGAAGACCACAGTTAATATTGTGTGTATATATATTTTGCTAGTCTCCTGAATGATATGCTGTCCTAAAGACTACCCAAGAAGACATTTGTGGTTTTCCTAGTTTGTGGGCAATTTTGTATAACACTTCAAATGCAAAGCCATAATGTGGGTATGGGGAATTATTTAACTACATGGGAGTCTAATTCCTTAAATTATTTTTAAGAGGCTGTCGAACCCTCGTCCCCAACCCAGCCCATACGCAAAATACCAACCATGTGTTGTGGTCTACTGGCTGCAAAGGAAGATTTTTCCTCTGCAGCCATGGCTTGAATTCAAGCCGTGACTGCAGCTGCAAAGGAAGAATTAGAAGCGCACTCTAAGAGCCCTCTCCTGATCCTTCCTTTCCAGAAGTAGTGCCTGTTGAATTTAGCACCTTTTCCTTCTGTTACACGGGGACAGGAAAAAGTGCCAGATTCAAAAAGCGCAGTATCCTTCCAGCGGTTGGAGAGTGATAATCAGAGTGTTCCTTTTCAATTTGGCCCTCTGGATTTACTAGTCTCACACCTTATGTCACATGACATCAAGTAATGGGCAGGTGGGCGTGGCTTGAACCAAACCATGCTGAGGGCCACATGGGGAGGCTCTGTTGAGTGGTCGATAATCCACCCTGTTTTAGCAGCCTGCCCAGGATTGCCAGAATGACCTCTGCTTTCTCAAACAGCATAAAATACTCAAGTATAATACTCCAATATCACCACATTGTACAGGCTGCCTATATATTTCCGAGACCTGTTCAGGGTGCTCCCTATAAAGCAGGGAGAGGAGAAAACATTTTTCAACAAGACCACTATGTCTCAAGAACAACCTTCTGAGAGCCACATGGTCAGGGCCAGAGGCAACAGTGGATGGAGCAACAGATGTCACTCTTACCTTCACACAGTAACAACAACAACAACAATTTATTTATACCCCACCCATCTGTCTGGGACAACAACAACAACAATTTATTTATACCCCACCCATCTGTCTGGGATTCCCCAGCCACTCTGGGTGGCTCCCAACAGAATATTAAAAACACCAAACATTAAAAACAGGGCTGCCTTCAGATGTCTTCTAAAAGTCAGACAGTTGTTTATTTCCTTGACATTTGGTGGGAGGGTGTTCCATAAGGTGGGTGCCACTACTGAGATGGCCCTCTGCCTGGTTCCCTATAACCTCACTTCTTGCAGCGAGGGAACCGCCAGAAGGCCCTCGGTGCTGGACCTCAGTGTTCGGACTGAACGATGGTAATGGAGACACCCCTTCAGGTATGTAGTAAGCCACATTCCAACCATGCGAAAGTCAGAGATTTCTACACACACCTCCATGCAGGCAAAATGCAACATCACAATAGAGGGATGCATTCCAGGTGTCATGGACTGGCTGGATGCAGAGGTGTTTGGGAGGCACCAGCTGAAGATCCCCCAAGGTTAGAAGGTTAGAATGCTTAGAACCAGGGGATTGGTGGTGAGACAACCATGAGTGGTCAGAGGGAGAAGAGGGAGACTGGGAGTTTGATGTGTTGGAAGCTGAAGAGGTAACAGGGTTGAGTGAGGAGGAAAAGGCCGGGGCAGAGAGCAATCCAGAACCAGAGGCAGAAGTGTAGGTTGGAGAGGATGGGGCAAGAGGCAGAGATGAAGCAGGCTGCTGAAGAAGTCGGGGGTCTCCTCCTCCTGCTGCAACCAGCTCCCCTCCTGCCTGGTCTCCCAGAACATGCAGAGAAGTGAAGAGTGTGGAGCAAGGAGAGACAAGACAATGGAGCCTCAGGCTGCTGGGGAGAGAACCAGGGGAGGAGCCTTCACTGTGATCACTAGACTTGCGCTGTTTTGGTTTGTCTGAATAAAGAGTTAACTTCACTGACACCAGGGTTCTTTGTTGCTGATCTACTCCTGACTCTGGCTCCTGGCAGTACCAGGAGAAGACCACTTTTCTGCTGAAACTCTTCTTCTAAGCTGCCACCACCACCCATTTGCAGGGTTCAGGACTTATGTTTCCCCATGCCAACAAGTGTATGGAACCACATGAAGGAGAAAGCAGCTGTGTGAGGGTCTGCAGCAGGAAAAAAGGTGATATGGAGGTTATGTAGCTCCTTCTCCTGCTGCTTCTCTGTTCCAAAATGCCCTCTCCTGAGCCAGCTTTTTCTTAACAGAAGTGGTCATCAGGCTCTGGAAGCAATGCCAGAGAAAACATTTTGAAGAACATAGCTCAAAACTCAGATTTCCCTACAGCACTACTGCATTCAGTGTCAAAAATTAGAGCATCTTCTGCCTCCCAAGAACAACAGAGAGCAGGCCAATGTTTCAGAATCTGAACATTCAGATCGCTCCCTTGCAGGTGACAGGTCCACTTCCCAAAGAAAGGAGATGGTAATTTGCAAGACAGGTTAGATACAAGTAAGACAGGATCAAAATACACCAGCAACCTGCTGTTGTCATTATCATGAGCAACAGTAACCAGCACCACTGTACAAAGTATTTAAGAATGCAATCCCTGCCATCTTAGCTTCACAGTCGAAAGTAAATTATAGAAACAGAATACAGAGAAGAAGAAAAAAAAACTGGAGGAGAAACCCAAAATCAAAAACTTGGTCAGGGAGGCTGGCTGAAATAAATGAGTCTGCCAATAAACTATTTTTTAAATAAAGGAAGAGAACCAGTCCAATGATTACCAAGCTCTAATGAAATCCAAAGTTAATGAGCAACAGAGTAAAAGGCACAAAGAGAAGGAATAGTAGAGGAAATAAAGAGTTCAAGAAGCAAAAAAGAATTGCGGAAATGTAAGAAACAGAGGGATAGGCTGGTGGGTGGGCTTGAGAGAAAATGGGGAAATTAAAGGGGAAAAATAACACAGGCGCTAAAAAATTAACACACTTCCAAGTGAATAACATACACTTAAGCTGGATATGAAATGGAAGAGGTAACCATCATTTCTATATCTATATAGGGAAATCCCTATCCTCTACAATAAAATAAAACTTCAGGTCAAACATTCAGACCTGGAAGATGCCTGAATCTCTGCTTTGGGGATTAGAGATGCGCTGTATAATAAAAAGGGTTTTAATGCTGCCTCTAGAGTTCAAGTGCCCACATAATAAAAACCACGACACACTGCAGGTCAATGCCTGAAAAAATAATAAAGAATGAATTGCCTTGCTTCTGCTGCAAAAGACTAGGTTTCAGGAAGGAGGTAATTAACCAGGGATCTCAAGAAGATTGGCAAGTGCCTGTACCTTAACCAAATGAATTTTCAGGCTGCCTCCTTCTCCCATTGTGTGTCTGTGTGCGAAAAGAATTAAAAAGTCAAGGCAGTCTGGAGAGAAATAGAAAGGCTTTCACTGGAATAAATAGGCCTTGAGTCCAGCTACTAAGGGAACACCAAAGCAGCCAAACAGAAAATATTTATTGCAATATGTATTATAATACTAGTATTAGGTTGTCATATTGTTCATATGCACAGAGAACTGTCAGAAAGTACTGAGGACAATTGTGAAACCCAGCAAGGAAACTTAACTACCTTAAAAAAGTGTGGTTCTTTTATTTTAGTAACTGCTTATGTTTGCAAAATGTAATTTTCCCAAAGGTCAAGTGAGGAAAACCAAGCGAACGTTTTTTAAAAAACAAAAAGTGGAGGAAGGTCCAAACTTCTCAACAACGTGTTTCCCCAACACAACTCTTAGGCTTGTATGCATCCAGAAAGGACATTCAAGCCCCCTCATCTTTTAAAATCAGCCGGTGATATCATTCAATTACCCTCCTATCCAATTAGATAACAAGTTGATAGCAAAGATAATGTTTTCTGCCGTGACCCAGTTTACAAGGTACACTGGTTGCATGGATTAAGAGCATGGCTTAAGAGCACAATGCTGGATCAGACCAAATGTATATCTGCTAGTCCACCAACTGCCAGGAAGTTCTAGCCAAGCCCACAGAACATGAGGGCAATAATAGACCTCTTTTGCTATGGTTTCAAAGAAACTATTTGTCAAATTTCCCCCTTTAAAGCCACTTCAGTTACTTTTCATCTAGAACCATTAAGACCCACATCCATTTGGTTGTCTGTGGGTAGAAACAGGCTCATCTGTGGTTTGGGATGATACTGAACTGCATTTAGGAAATCTTTTAATTTCAAGATTTATCCAGTCCTAGCTAGAATTGGTGTAAAACACATGCAAGTGAATATGTAGAGGTGTCCACACACTTCTGTCCCTAGAAATCATGGTAATCAGCACACAATGAATCTGAGCCACTGTTCAGGTGACTCTGATTTCTGATTTTTTGGAAATTCTGCCGCTACCTGGGAAACAGATCCATTAATCTAGCACAGCATTGGCTACACTGCGTTACAGTGGCTCTCCAGGTTTAAGACATGAGACCTTTGCAGCTCTGCCTGGAGGTGCCAGAGATTTTAGTTCTTTGTGACCCAACCTTCACCCTAAGGTCCCACCCTAAGGATTGTACCCGATACCTTCTCAACGCAACACAGATGCTCTAAGGATTGAGCTACAGCCCTTCCTCAACACAGAAGCTGCCATGTCAACGAAGATCATGGGAAATAGAGATGGTGCATATACTTTTATAACCCCCCCCCAAAAAAACTTAAATAAAAACAATTAAAAAACAACAAAGATCATAGGGTCCATCTGACTCAGTTTCAGATAGGGGTTGCTCCCAGCCCTCCCTGGAGAGATTCAGGATTGAACCTGGAACTTTTACATGCAAACCATGTGCTCTACCACAAAGTAAGACCTTCCTTCTGCTTAAACCTCAGTTTCAGACGTGATTGTGATATACAGTGATCATGTCGTCTTCATACAGAAAAAACAGCTGCATGAAAATGGCCTCCACATCACCTTTCCCTCCTAAAAATAAATCAAAACATGAGACCTAGGCTTCTAAGAGAATAACACGGGCTGCACATAGTGCCCAGCGATGCATGCCCACCTCCAATACAAATAAAATGTATTTATCCTGCCAAGATTTTCCTGGATAATTGTCTCAAGATTTGTCTGGCCTGTTACGTCCGAAGGAAAGTTTTATTTCAGGCCCAATACGTTTCAGAACAATATTTTCTCTGGGGCACATTTGGAAGAGCAATTATCATCAAGTGCTTAAACCAGTATCGTAACTCCTGGAACTAAAGTGGCTTATACACTTAATAAGAATCACTGTTCAAAGTGTGCCCTTGCGGAAGGTTTGCTCTGAAATGCACCAGAATGAAATAAATCTTCCTTCAAGCGCCTGGAGTTCTTTCATTAGGTGTTGCTTCCCTGGTTTAGTGGTCAGTTTTTCTGTTGCGCCTGAGCCCACTTAGATGTTCCTTTCTCCCTTCTGCTGTTGCTAGACCTTCAACCCTTTTTCTCCCTCATTCAAAGGAATGGCCGAAGCTATATTATTTAGCAGCTAGCTATCATTCTAGACTGGGAGTGGCGGCCAGGACCCAGTACATTTCTGAGCACAATTCAGAATGTTGGTGCTGACCTTTAAAGTCCTAAATGGCCTCAAACCTGTATACCCAAAGGAGCTTCTCCACACACCCCCATTGTTCAGCCTGGGCACTGAGGTCTACCTCTGAGGGCCTTCTGGTGGTTCCCTCACTGCGAGAAGTGAAGTTACAGGGAATCAGGCAGAGGGCTTTCTCAGCAGTGGCGCCCTCCTTGTGGAACACCCTACCATCAGATGTCAAGGTGATAAAGAACTACACAACATTTAGAAGACATCCAAAGGCAGCCCTGTTTAGGGAAGTTTAAAATGTTTGACGTCTTATTATGTTATATTTTGCTGGAAGCTACTCAGAGTGGGCAGGGTATAAATAATTACATTTACTGTTATTATTATTAATATTCGTGCTGGTTTTCACTGGGTCCATATGTACTAGGCATCTATAGGAATCAGGGAACACACTGGATCTTCCAGCAATTTGACAATTAAGTAAATGTAAGGGAATATGGGAGGGTGGCGCTGTGGGTTAAACCACAGAGCCTAGGGCTTGCTGATCAGAAGGTCAGCAGTTCAAATCCCCACGATGGGGTGAGCTCCCGTTGCTCGGTCCCTGCTCCTGCCAACCTAGCAGTTCGAAAGCATGTCAAGTGCAAGTAGATAAATAGGTACCACTTCGGCAGGAAGGTAAATGGTGTTTCCGTGTGCTGCTCTGGTTTCACCAGAAGCGGCTTAGTCATGCTGGCCACATGACCTGGAAAAACTGTCTGCGGACAAACGTAGGCTCCCTCGGTTAGTAAAGCGAGATGAGCGCCTCAACCCCAGAGTCGTTCGCAACTGGACTTAACTGTCAGGGGTCCTTTACCTTTACCTTTTTAAGCAAATAAGGAGTTATTACAACCCAGAGCTATAGCAACCTTTCGGTTGACTGCACTTGCTTAACTCTCAGATCCCTTTGTTATTAGGTAAAGCATCACTGTCAGCTGCTCTCAGGCAGGAAATGTTAGGTAATAGTACAAAGGGACTGGCAGGGAAGACACTGGGATGTTAACTTTCATTTTCTTTCCTCACGTCTGCTATTCTTATGGTGTGCCTTCTGAGAGCAGGGATTTGCCTTAGATTTAGATTTGCCTTAGATCAAGGTGCCTTTGCCTGGTTAGGCAAACTTGTCCCATCACTGCTTTGTATTATCTATACTGACCAGCAGTGGCTTTCCATGGTTAAGCTGAAGGCATCAAGAGTCAAGCTTGGGATTCTCTGCAAGCAAATCATAAGTTCTTTCATGGAGCTTTAAAAATACTGAGCTATCGATGTCTGAAAGAGCACTATGCCCCTTCAATGCTCAAGTTAAGCAGGTCAAATGCCTGTCCATGCCTGGAAGGGAGACCACCTGGGAACCCCACTTTAGGGATGGGATGGACAGATCGGTCCATTTCCAGTGCATGTCTATTCTCTCTTAAGTATTCTCTCCTGTTTCTGCATTAATCTGTATTACTGATTGACTGAATTTATATCCCACCCTTCCTCTCATACTAAGATACAAAAGTTTTTATCACAACACATAGTTTATCACAAAATAAGGTATATGAATACACAATTTATTGCAACACACACATTTCTAAACCTATTTTATCCTAAAATATGTTGCTTTATAAGTTTTGGTACAATTTTTGATACAAAAATGGTATTGCAAAAGCAAAGGATAACAATATTCCAGTTAGTTTGTGAGGTGCAAATTAAATCAGCTTGCTTGAAAATATGGACCAATGAAGTTTTGCTCCATCTGCAGCTTGAATGCACTACTGCGATCTTTCAGGAGGAATGGAAGGATGTTTGTGGAGATGTGCACTTAAAACTGATCAAGTGAAGCTTCTCCCACAAATCAGATTAGTAGGGGGAGATTGCAGACATTACCCTAAGTTTTCCACCCATCATATGCCCAATGGGAACTGCAGCCAATCAGAGCTCCCTAACAAGCAAGCACATTTCCTGCATTCACACTTTATATCTTTATATGTATACTTAAAGAACTCTACACGAAAATGCACTGCGTGGCATGACAGATCTGAAAGAACCCAACACTAAAGCTTGTTGAAAAATAAGTCATTAACTGTTGAGTTACAAATTATTATCATTATCATTATTATGGCAGCTTACAAAATCAAAAATACAAAACAGAATAATTAAACCCAAGAAATCAGTAAAAACAAACCTTTTCCAGCAGACACATAATTAAACAATTTGTAATGATCCTCTTGCATGTTACTTACATAAGCATAACTAAATGATGTTTAAAGTCCATCTTAATTTTGACATTTTTCAATACACACTTTGAAAGTGATGTTTAATCATGCACATTGTTTTAAAATCCCCTCCCACAACGATGTGCGTGACTTTCACAATTACCTATTAAAAAACCGGTCATCTGCTTTCCATTTGGCAATTGATTTTTTTTAATTTAAAGGGGATTTGATTTAATCATGCAAATGCTATTGTTAGGGTGTGGAACTATTGTATTTTTACATTAAGTGACTATCAAAAGCTTTTCTCATTATAAATATTACGATTACATCATAAACTCTTCCAGTCCCTGCATTCACTCAACAAAACTTTCCCCCTTGCCATAAAACGCAGGTGATTTAACCTCCACGGTACTGTTTATGTACTTACTTAACATAGCTATTCTAGTCTTCTTCTTTTTGTTCTCTATTGTATTATGAGGAGGCTGGAGGGCTACTCATGCTCAAAAAAGTGCACACGGTTGCATAACTGGGACATGCAGTGGAACAGAACCATGCACCTGTCCTTCTGAAAATGGCCTTATTGTTGCCTTCATGGACAACTTGGGCAGGGCAGCAGTAGGGTCAGGGCTGCATGGATATACCAGCAGGAGAAACATTCTCTATCCACATTTAGGACCAGCATAGATCACCTCTACTGAATTTATTACCCAACTTTCTTTTGCAACACTGAGAATGTGATAACCTTGAACCTTTTGTCAAGTCACCTATCCCATGGTGTTCAAACTCAAGCCTCCTAGATGAAGGACGACACAGCACACTCCATTATTATTTCATACCTCCTACTCTCGAGCATTCAAAGTAGGCTCAGAACTGAAGCCCTGGTGAAACTCATTCAAGTTAAGCACAAATCTGTGCCTCTGTCAGGCCTAAGCAAGAGATTCCACCACCTCTTCAGAGATTGCTTCTGCAAATAAGTTGGATTTTAGATGCTGGATTTCTTGCCTGCCTTGACCCCAGTTGCTGCTGCATCATAAAGTCCATCCAGCAAAAGCTCTTGCCTACTCCTTATAGGATAGGGACGTGGGTGGCACTGTGGGTTAAACCACAGAGCCTAGGACTTGCTGATTAGAAGGTCAGCGGTTCAAATCCCCGTGATCGGGTGAGCTCTCATTGCTCAGTCCCTGCTCCTGCCAACCTAGCAGTTCAAAAGCACGTCAAAGTGCAAGTAGATAAACGGGTACCGCTCCGGTGGGAAGGTAAACGGCGTTTCCGTGCACTGCTCTGGTTTGCCAGAAGTGGCTTAGTCATGCTGGCCACATGACCTGGAAGCTGTATGCTGGCTCCCTCAGCCAATAAAGCGAGATGAGTGCCGCAACCCCAGAGTCGGTCACGACTGGACCTAATGGTCAAGGGTCCCTTTACCTTTACCTTTTTACTCCTTATAGGAAGGTTTACATACTTTGCAGCAGAGTTCTTAAAAGCAAAAGGCTCTGTCTGGGAGACAGGGTGTAGCAGTTGAGTCAAATAAAAATCCACCCAAATTATTTCCATATCTTTTTTCTAATAACAATTAACCTTTATTTTAACCATACTTGAACCAACCAATTACCTAGAAGTAAGTTTCATTGCATTTAATGGGATTTAATACCAGGAAAGTGCACATAGGGTTGTAACCTTTAAAAACGTTTGAAATATTGAAAAGTAATTTAGAAGGAAAAGGCACGTAATGATAAAACTCCACCCTACACATTGTGTTTTTTCTTCGACAGACCCATGAAACTAGAGCAAGCCTTACATCTGTATCATCTTAAAGCACTTATTTATGGCTTATTTTAATCCATGTATTAGTTATGGGCATATGAGGTATTGCAACTGCACACACACACACACCTCATAATGTGTTAGGTTTTGCATTTTGAACTCCGATGGGAGTTGATAGATGCATGAAATGACTTGTTACTCTAGATTTACCTGATCTCAACACATCTAGGGGAGTCATATACTGTACTGATCTCCTAAGTTGTTTTATTTTAGATGTGCTTGCCTCAGAGGGTCCAAAGAGCAATATTTTTCCTGTTTGATACTTCCAGAAATACTTGTTTTCGCTCAAAGCATAATTCTGTAGAATCAGCACCACACTGTAACCTATCTATACATTAAGATATTCTGCTGAGGCTCTTCAGATACCAGTGTCAGAGCTAAAGTATCTAACACTACATCTCAGAAGAGGTACCCCAACTTTGGAACGACTTCCCTACAGAGGATCATTTGCCACCCACAGTGCAATCCTTTCTATGTCAGGCTATAATGTTTTGTCCACCCAACTCTTTTAATTTATGTATTTTTTATTATTAAAGGTGTATCTTGGCTTTTTAAGTCAAGATATACCATACCAAACCTTCCTCTTATTTGCCCCATCCTCACACCTCTTCTGAAGACATGTGTATATCTCAACATGCACATGTCTCAGCCTAATAAGCCAAGTTATGTATGTCTAAGCTGGACCAATAGCTTGAACCAATACAGAAACCTGCTTGCAAAAGGTAGGGAAAGTTAGATGAGTGCACATAGAGAATAATCTCTCTTTTCAGCCACTATTATTACACTTTTCAACTCTTTAGCTTCTCACATAATTTCAAAACTAGGAAACTCCATGGAACCATTAAAATATTAGCCTTCTATTTGTGGATTTGTTTTCCGGACATTTCACTAGCATTTCTAGCCTAAATCATTTGGTTGTGGTGGTAGAGAGATTTTTGCTTCGTGTCCATGCTGCCAGTTGGCAACCCAGGAGATCTGTTACAAGAACAAAGAAGATGAGAGCAGACTATGTTAATAGCATGAACATAATAACATTCCAAGGAATGCACAGGCCATCTGGATTTTAAATTTGCTTGAGCACACAACCTCACAATGAACAAATGAGTTTAAAACATGAGTAAAGTGTAAAACAGACACTACCTTTCAAATGCAAGGGTGTGGAAATTTAGGACATTTATCAGGGGCAAGTGGATAGCCAAAGGTAGGGAGAACACAACTATTTTGCCTTGGAGAGGGGTTCATTCGTGGGTTCCTTGGAAGACAATCTCCAATTTCTCTCTCTCTCTCTCTCTCTCTCTCTCTCTCTCTCACACACACACACACACACACACACACAGTCTCTTTTTTTGCTTTTGCTTTTTGAGGCTACTAGCTCCGCACACAAGTGCAATAGTCAAATCATGAAGAATTCTTGCAAGCTTGCTTTAGCTGAACACATTACGCAGTGCTGTAAAATGAAGCATGATCATTCCAGATGGCTTCTGATGTGATGCACAAAGATGATGGAGAAAATGCACTAGGTGAAAAATGCCTCTTCCTTCTTTTATACTTAGGATAACAGGGTTTCCGTACTGTTAATAACTTCCAGAGGACTAGCTGGGCTAGCAAAAAAAAGAACAAAATCTTGTGGCACTTAAAGACTAGCAAATTAGCTGTTGTCATATGCTTTCATTGACCCAGTTCCATGAAAGCTTATGTCATAATAAGTACAGTATGCTAGGGTTGTCTTCAACGAATGTTTACGCAGAGTAGACCCACTGAAATTAATGGCCCTGAGTTAGCCATTAATCTCAACGAGTCTGCCCTAGGTAAAACCTAGCTTAGTCTTCAAGGTACTCCAATATGATGACGATGAAGATAAAGTGTTTTTGTATCTTTAATAGTTGTACAGAAGGGAGGGATTTTCAGCACATGAAGTTTTTCCTCACTTGCACTTGCTGCGTAATGATTAAAACTATAGGAACTATGCACTCCTTAACCCCTTTCAATAGTTTCTGGAAAGGGAAAACTCTTTTGCACAGCTCATCTGTGAAGAGGTACTTCAGCTGCACCCATACTGGGAACATAAACATATCCCTTCAAACATGATGTGCAAATTCATCTTTTGCACACAATATCTGAAGTATAGGAAAGGACTAATTGCTCACATATGTAACCTTCTGCTGCCCCTCAACTACCACACAAGAGAGTTTCAGTCCTGTCTAAACACAATCTGGACAATCTAGATTGGATAATGTTTGGTTTGTATACACACACACACCATACAATATTCATCATTATCTCTTCTCCTTGGACTTCCCAGTCCATCTCTCCATGGCATTCTAGGTAGTCTTTTTGTCAGCTGCATATTCTATTACTCCACCCATTTTCATCTCAAATCTTCCTTTATTTAATGTTATCTGCTGCTCATATGTTCATTCCTACTTGTAGGTTAAACTGACTATTACATCCTCTGAGATGCTCTTCAAAACACTTCCACTCATCTCTTACTCGTGACTCATCCCCATTTCTTAGTTTCACGGTCATAGTTACTATTGTCTATTCTATGAATTTATTCTGCCAAAATTAATTTCATGGGTATCTCTTTTTCTTTCCATTTTTTCACATACACCACTCCAGCTGCGGCGGTCGCATACAAAAAGAGATTGAGTGCCTTTTTGGGGATATCATCACTTGTTATCCCTAACAGAAATGCCTCAGATCTTTTGGGAAATGTGATCTTAAGGATCTTTTTTTTAATTCTGTATGAATCGTCTCCCAGAATTCTCTACCATATTTACACAGCCACCACATATGGATCAGGGTTTCCTCTACCATGTGGCACTTCCAGCATAGATCTGACCCCTTTCTGTACATTTTCGTCAATTTGCTAGGTGTCAAGTACCACCGGTACATCATCTTTTGTAAATTTTCCTTAATAAGGTAGCAGGCAGAGAAGTTCATAGTTATCCCTCATAGTTTTTCCCACGCTGACATTTCTATATTATGGATAATCTAAATAATATTCTACCCATCACCCCACTTTAGTTGTAAAGTGTAGAAGTTTATAAGCATGAAACTATTATGTTTGCACACAAAACTATGATGTTTACTTATTTAAACATTCCATTAAATTCTCGGTTATATTTATATAGAAATATAGAAAGAAAAAGTAATAATACAGAAAACAAGCTAAATTAGAAATGGGTCACAGCTAGGATGGGGAAATGGTGCAGTACTGCTCAGCAGTAATAATACGCCCATTACAGAATATGTTTATCAGAGACTTATAAAGTAAGCATGAAAAAGAAAAAGAAAACATGCCACCTCCTATGTGTCTGTTAATCTATTAAGAGTTGAAAAGTAAATAACATATTAGGAAAGCCTCATAAAATACGAACATTGGCATATCATATTGGAATTGAATGTCTGTCTGCATCCACATTTGTGTATGAGATAAAGTCATACCATACTGCATATGGCCCCATAGATACCTTAGATTTGTGTGAACTATTTTAGAGAAGAGGAATTTGCCAGACATTCAGAGTACCAGTAATCTAAATCATTCAAGTTAAAGATTTCCCAAAATTTGGCAATTGAAGACTTGGCTGCTGTTAAGAGATGTGAAATACGTTCTTTATTTTGCAACTCTTGCTTTCAGCTTCCATTTATAAATTTTAAAGTGCTAACTAAGGAGAAGAGGGAATATAGTATGCTTAGTTATTAAATAGATTTCAGTAAACACTTTAGTCATCAAATCCCCAACTTTGGGACAATCCCACTACATGTGTTTATAGATGCCAACAAGTCACATACTCCACAAGTGTGTGGCTGATTAAAAAAACCAAAAACCTGCCGTGGAAGAAGGTACCAGCCATGAACAAACTTTCCTGAGTTTGAGCTGATTAAGATTTATACAGTGGTACCTCTGGTTACAGATGCTTCAGGTTACAGACTCTGCTAACCCAGAAATTGTACCTCGGGTTAAGAACTTTGCTTCAGGATGAGAACAGAAATTGCATTGTGGCAGCAGGAGGCCCCATTAGCTAAAGTGGTACCTCAGGTTAAGAACAGTTTCAGGTTAAGAACGCACCTCCAGAACAAATTAAGTTCTTAACCTGAGGTACCACTGTAAAGGGATTTGCTTCATAGTCCATAACATTGCTCTTCATTTAATGGGCATTCCAATGAAGTTCCCATCAATAACTTTGACTATGAATCAAGCCAAAAGAGGGATTTAGTAGCAGTTTATGTATTAAAGACAGGAACCCCCTCACAAATTTGTAATTCCTTCAATTGTTCAAAAGGAGTAAACTACCTACTGGTAATTGTGAAAAACTATATTGCGGAAAGGGAGGGTTTGACTTGTAGCACTCCAAATTTTGGGATGGACTGGACACCCCTTTACACAAATAATATAAGAGTGTAGCAAATTAACAACCAATCATCAAATGCAATGGGGGATTTGGCCTTCTGAACCCTCACCCACAGTTTTTGTCTCCTGTCGTATTTTGAATAAAGCAAAATAGTCTGGATTTACTCAGGCCGTTGTTTATTCTATTTATTTGGACTTGTGAGGAAAGAAAAAAGGAGATTTAATTTTCCATTAAGCAGCAAGATATTCCAAGATTACTCAATTCTGTTCACATTTTTCTGAGAGAGATAAAAACCAGATGTATCTATTGATTCAGCCTCAAATATTGTGCACTTACAAGCACAAAGGGCTCCCTCTCTTAAATTTCAGTTTCTTTGGTTTTAGGGCCCAGCCACAGAAGAAAATAAAACTTACAAAGATATTTACAATGTATTAGTATTTCTGATTAGCATCCTGGGCTGAGACTGGCTGCGTACACATCACGCTTTGAAAATCACATGTTTACACCACATGTCTCTGTGCAAAGGATTTCTGGGAGCTGTGATTTACCCTCCCACAAGCACACCTACAATTCTCAGCACGCTTAGCAAACTCTGGCTCCAAGGATTCTTTGGAGGAAGTAATGTGTTTTACGTGTATGAAGCAGGGTCAGCACGCCCATTGGGTGGACTGGGGAATGTTGACTTGGGCGGCAGAAACCCAAGAGGCGGGGAGCTGGCGGAGGCAGTGGTGGTGGTGGCAGTGGCCACCTCTAGCTAGATGTCGCAAGATTTCAGCAAGAAACTGCAGCCACTTCATAATGGCCACCATGCGACCCACATAAGGGAGGCTTCGGCAATGGGGCATCCCTGGAGTAGGGAGACCTGGGTTTATCTGTGGGGATAAAATGGGGGTAGCCATGAGCTCCTTGGGAAAAAATGCAAATAAACACTTACAGTGGTACCTCAGGTTAAGAACTTAATTCGTTCTGGAGGTCTGTTCTTAACCTGAAACTGTTCTTAACCTGAGGTACCACTTTAGCTAATGGGGCCTCCTGCTGCACCGCCGGAGCACGATTTCTGTTCTCATCCTGAAGCAAAGTTTTTAACCCGAGGCACTATTTCTGGGTTAGCGGAGTTTGTAACCTGAAGCGACTGTAACCTGAAGCGTCTGTAACCTGAGGTACCACTGTATTTTGTAAATAGCTGCACATTTTCTGGACAGGTAACTTGGGGATTGCAAAAGCACTGCATTCCTTGAAATGCAGGGAGTTGTTAAAAGGCACATGATGGGGTCCTGCTGCTGAAGCTGCAACAGGCGTTATGCTCATAGAACCAAAGAGTTGGAAGGGACCATGAGGGTCATCTAGTCCAACCCCCTGCAAGGAATCTTTTGCCCGACATGGGGCTCAAACCTGAGAATGAGTGTGACAGACTTGAGCTATCCACTAGCTGTCTGGATAGGAGGCTGCTTGGAACTATGTGTAAGCTGCTCTGAACTTTTTAGAGAAAGCACAGGCTAAGCATGAAACAAACAATTGAAGCAGGCGTGTTATCTTCAAGCAGTCACGAACAACTCCAAAAGGTATGTATAATTCTTGCTTATTCAGCCATGATACGGAGCAAATTGACCTCTGATTATAGAAGGCAATGGGGGATTTGGCCCCAATAGCTTTAATTAATTTACCTCCACAGAGCTTCTGTGTTAAAGGATATATATGTATTCCTTGCTGAGGGCAGCCAGAGGAATGCACTAGAGAATCCCCTCTTGTGAACTACCTCCTGCCAAATCCTTGCTGATATTTATTTTATCCCAGTCCCTGGGGTACGAGTTCTCAGATAAGACAAGGTTTCAATTTTTAAAAAAGTTAGAAAGGCAGAGCCAAGGCTATAATTGTGGGATGCTTCTATGGGAAAGTACAGTTCTAACGTGCCCCAAAAACACGCATAAATTAAAAAGATCATTGTCTCATTAAGAATATGAGGGATGCTGATATATGGAAAATTTAAAAAAGATATGCATGTATGCTTTCAAACTGTGAAAGCACTGGAAATTCCTTTTTAAAGTAATGAAAAAGGAGGGATGTATTGGCGAGGAATGTTCAGTTTTAGACACATGTGAGATAGGAGAGATAAAAGTGCAATATTTCAGTGAAACATCTCTTCTTACGGCATCACTCCTCCTGCAAAAGCAATTAAATATGCTGGAGTGCAATTCATGTTCACATTATTATTATTAATGACTAGCAGTATTATAAATTGTAAATCACCCAAAAACCCAGACACTGCACAAAACGTAAGATGAGTCAAGCCTGATCAGCTTATAATGCAACGAAGGCAAACAAGTGCCATATATGAAATGGCTACTTCAGTTTAACTAGCCATTATTAACACAAGGAAGGGGCTCATCGTAGTGCCTTAAAGCTTGCTGCATGGTGTCTGTAGCCATAAGCGGAGGCAGAGACATGTCACATCGGATTACATAGTTAAGCCCAATCTTGTCCCTGCTGTGATTTCACAGCCAATACAGAGGGGTGGAACAGATGGACTTGGAGCTATAGACAACTGCATAACCCCATAGTTAAAGTAAAGGTAAAGGGGCCCCTGACCATTAGGTCCAGTCGTGACTGACTCTGGGGTTGCAGCGCTCATCTCGCTTTACTAGCCGAGGGAGCCGGCGTACAGCTTCTGGGTCATGTGGCCAGCATGACAAAGCCGCTTCTGGCAAACCAGAGCAGCGCACAGAAACGCCGTTTACCTTCTCGCCGGAGCGGTACCTATTTATCTACTTGCACTTTCGAACTGCTAGGTTGGCAGGAGCAGGGACCGAGCAACGGGAGCTCACCCTGTCGCAGGGATTCGAACCACCGAACTTCTGATCGGCAAGTCCTAGGCTCTGTGGTTTAACCCACAGTGCCACCCACATCCCTTAACCCCATAGTTAGGAGCCAGCCATTACAGCTTTAAGCAGCTGTTGGGACACCATCAGTGATCTGAATCCATCTTGGAAGAACAACTGAAGTGAAGAGAAGAAAGGAATAGATATCACACATAAAAATCTATGCCAGGATTGTTTGTTGATAAAATTGTTACCAAAATAAATAAATATCCCCCTGGTGCCTCTTTGTCAACTGTATGGGCATCTACTTCCTGTTTAGAAAGCAGACAAAAAAGCGAATCATTGGATACCCTCACATGGTTTCAATAAGCATGACAAACCTTGTTGTGAGACACAAATGGGGAATGTAACAATACCCATGTGAGTGATTTGTACAGAGGTGCCTATGATGAATCTTCTTCAGGCGTTCAGTCTGGAAACTTGTGGGCTGGCGGATGGGGGTACACACGTTGACAGCGTGAGACTCAATCTCACGGTTGTTGCTTCAAGCCCCACGTTGTGTGAAGGATTCCTGCATTGGAGGGGGTTGGACGAGATAACCCTTGTGGTCCTTTCCAACTCTACAAATCTGTGATATTGTGATTCTGTCGACTCTCATTGGGCATGCACCCTCCACTATCAGACTTTGCATGTTTTACATGAAGGAGGCTTTTGCCAGCAGCACTTACAGACTTCCTCACAAATTAGGAACTCAAGGGTTTCTAATCACCAGGAGGCTTGTATCTATGGGACCGCCTCTCCTGGTATGCCCCGCAGAGGACCTTAAGGTCCATGAATAACCATAGTTGAGAGGTCCCGGGCCCTAAGGAAGTCAGACTATCCTCCACCAGGGCCAGGGCCTTCTCAGTGATGGCTCCGACCTGGTGGAATGCTCTGTCCCATGAGACTAGGGCCCTTCAGGATTTAACCTCCTTCCGTCGGGCCTGTAAGACAGAACTATTCCGCCTGGCCTTTAATTTGAATTCAGCCTGATCTTTTATTTCCCTTCCCTCCCCTCCCCTTCCCCTTTTATGAAGATCACCCGCTCTGAGACCCCACAGCTAATTTTCCCCTGGCCTCCTCACTGGCCCAAGTAGGACCAATTCAGCCAGCTAGCCCTGGGGATTATCTAATGCTTATTTCCCCTAAATTGATTTTTGAATTTTATTGTTATTCATGTTTTCATACTGTATTTTATGCTGCTTTTATAATTAAGTGTTTTAAATTTGTTGTTAGCCACCCTGAGCCTGGTTTTTGAACCGGGAAGGGCGGGGTATAAATAAATTATTATTATTATTATTATTATTATTATTATTATTATTATTAACACATCCAGGCAAATGTGCTTATAAGCCCCCTTCAGATCATCACGCTAAAGAAATAGAGGCATAGACCTGCAGCGACTGAAGGCAGCTTGAGGGTCATCTAGTCCAAACCCCTGCAATGTACCGAGACCCTCAGCAATTCTCAAGTGGCCCATGGAGAAAAAGGTTTGAGAACCACTGTTCTGGAGCTTAGATCTGGGAACATCAACAGGACCAAACTGAAATAATATCTATCAGGCATTCATCCCAAATCTTCATGAGAGTAAGGCAGGCTGAATGGTTCTGTTTACACTTAAAGAAGGATATCCAGAATACCATGCTTGAGAAGTCAATAAGTCATCAAAGATGATAGCCTCTATCCAGCCTGAGCAACTATTATTATTTGGAGACACAATACACGTCTGACAAATATCCTAAATCTGACGGATCTTCCATCCTGAAGGTGCACCTATGCAAATTTAGGAATTGTCTTGTTGACCTCAGTGAGCTTCAGCTGTTCCAACTGGACTGTGTGAGATTGCCTCACAACTGACTTGCAAACATATCTATTACCTGAGATACATAGCTGGCAGCTGTAACTGAAATATTTTTGCAGATGCAAATGTGAAGGATTTCATAACCAGTGACCAAGAAAAAACAAAAATGGGAACATTATTGTGCAATGCATGCTATTTTATCCCCACCCCCCTTGCAACTTGCCTTTACTTGTGTACGCTGCTATCTGTGAGTTTGAATAACAAGATAGCATCTAGCGCAGAAGTTAGACTGGGGAGGAAAACACTGTACCTGGTTTTCCAAGCAGTGGTTAAACACTGAACATTAACTCCACTATTTCAACAGCAGCCTGGTCCAATGTAAGACTACTTTGAAGAAAGTCTCTCTGAATTCAGTGGGACTTGCTTCAGAATAAGTGTGCAGACAGTTGCAAACTAAGTCTGATAAAGTCCCCGGAATACAAATAATGGTTAACAAAGGGATTGTGTTTCCAGCTCCCCCCAGCCTGCTGCCGTGGAGATTCGAGGCGATGCTGGGAGGGTTTTTGTAGGGCAGAAAGACTTGGTGGGCTAGGTATGGACTGCAGCTGCCTATCCAGATGGAGAAGTCTGGATTTACTAAATGTGCGTCCTCTGAAAGGATGAATTAACCAGAGGTATAAAGGTTAATTCAATGAGGGAAAGCACCACTTAATAGTTCAGTCACTCTTTGGCTCAAGAAGAGCCAAATAAAGTAAACCACTAACTCCCAGTGGTTAGCAGGAAGAAACCTCAGTAAACTGAGTGCTGATGACATGACTAAATCGTTTTACTGATGACCACCAGAGATAATACATTCCATGAAAAAAGATGAACCATAATATGCTGTTGGACCAGCCTCCCAATGGAATCAGCCTGAGATTATACATCTTCAAGAACCCACAGTAGATTGGATCAGTACATTGGTGACAGAGAATCTAGGCTTCCCAGAGCCAGCACTGATTAAAACAGTGCATTTGTCACAGATGTTTTGAGCTGTACATTGACATGCACAGTCGACTATAGACGCAAGGAGTCTTTTTCTTTGCTAAGAGCATTATGTTTTGAATCTTTGTGGCTACAGACACTTAGTTAGAGCCTTTGTTGTATTTTGTTACATACCGTTAATGTTGAACACCTCTCGTAATGCCAATATCTTACATAATTGTCCTTTCTTTGGCTCATATTGGTGGCTATTTTTTTAATTAAAAAAAACAGCAGTAACCTGAAGAAGAAGAAAGCAGTAATCTGAAGAAGTAGAGAATTTTGTGTTGTCAACAGGATCTTCTAGGGTCTCATGTGAGGGCCCCAGGTGCACCTGCTAGAATCTACGATGAATCCACATCTGTTTTCACTTACCTACCTGGCCCAAAATGCCTGACAATGACTGTATATAATATATCTTTTCTTCCTTTCCCAAGCAACTGACTGATAAATACAGCAGCTTTCAGCACATTACATGGGAAATCTGATTATACAGGTATCTGTATCTTCTCAGTTGGGGTATGCAATAGCTTCAGGGACCATTCTGATCAAGAATACGGCACTGGGGAATGGTTAAACACTCTAAAGAAACTGGCTGCCCTCTGCAACTGCATTTTGGTAAAAAGAAAAAGAAAAAGGAAGGATTCTGATTGTGCTTTTCCTGCACAAAATGCAGTTTGGCTCAAAAAGGAACCGATGAAGAAAAACCCTATCAACATTCCCTACTCCAGTCCCAACATTTAAAGTATCCCCTGACTGAAAATATGAAACTGCTGTTACGAAACGTCTTTTGAAATTATTAAGATAAGTCATATGAATCTTCTGGATATGTCCACCACCTCATAAGTGCTCAGGTCTTTATGGCATTATTTATAAACAGAGCAGAATTGCTGAGTATGCAACTACAGAGCTCAAGACATTCTGCAAAGCCAGAATGTTGGGTTGTTGTTTTTCCCCCTTTTCTTTAATCACAATCTGTCCAAAAGTAAAAATAGTTCAAAGACCTTAGCTATGATTTACTACATGATTTTTTTTAAAATGCTAAAATAACTCTGAAGTTGTTGCTTGTGTTGATAGATTTGGACAAGATTGCTCCCTCTTAAGAGATCTGTGTCTCAGTAACAACAACAAAATAAAGCAGTCTTGAAAGATTAAATTCCAGCAGTCAACTTTTATATATCACTTTGTCTATATCACTTCATCCATACATCTCTATCCTCCTCATTGTGCTGCCCCCTCAACAGATCTTGATTGGAGAGAAATATAGGGTATGAAAGCATTCAATAAATAAATAAATAAATAAATAAATAAATAAATCACCCCTCACACTCACACAAAGGCAAGGTTTCCACATCTATTCTGTCAGCAATTACCTATTTGGCCTTCCCCGCCCCCACCCCCCAAAAAGGAAAAAAATGGCCATTCTACTAACTCTTCACCCTTGTGGTGCAATTCATAATTAGGGGAAAACAATTTCCCATTTGCCCACTGCTTGTCTCCACATCATACATCATTAACATGTGGAGAGGAAGCATATGTCTGAAAACGTATAGTAAATACAAGTCCAACATCCTTAATGGTAATCGCTGCTCCCTGGCATGTGCTTATCACGCTTTCAGTTACACATTCTTCCTCTCTCTGTTATGGTGGCTATTGCAGAGGCAGTAAGTATAAATGTACAGTTTCTGTAACAAACAAGGTGGTCATCAGCCTCACCAGTTGATCTAGCACTGTCTTTATCATTAATAAGCAAATGATTCATCAAAAGAGTGTTGTCTGGTTGGTTTCCTGGCATGCAGAACTTTAGGATAATTTATAAACACTCTGTATACAGTCTGTATTGCAAACTATCTTGCTGCTCTCTGTGTTTAGAATTTATGTAGTGCTAGAGACATAGAGCCAAAATTGATATGAAAGACATTTTAATTTTTTTGCCTTGCTGTGTACATTAAGCTCACTACAGTGGTACCTCGGGTTAAGAACTTAATTCGTTCCGGAGGTCCGTTCTTAACCTGAAACTGTTCTTAACCTGAGGTACCACTTTAGCTAATGGGGCCTCCTGCTGCTGCCGCGCAATTTCTGTTCTCATCCTGAAGCAAAGTTATTAACCTGAAGCACTATTTCTGAGTTAGCGGAGTCTGTAACCTGAAGCGTCTGTAACCTGAAGCGTCTGTAACCTGAGGTACCACTGTATTGTCTCTGTTCACAGCTTTTTCAGAATTTGCATTGCAACAAAAACATGCAGCACATGACTGACCAGATTTCACAGTGTTACAGAATAAATTAATGTGCACACACCACAGAAACTAATAGTGCTATCATCCCATTTACAACTGTAAACCCTGGTTAAGCGGGGAAGCCTTGAAGCAAACATTTGGATTTGATGACCTTGATATCTCTTCTCCTATATTATATTGAGATAAGTGTCAACTTTCCATCGGCCTTAGTGATTTGCCAGGAGATTTTATTTGACAGGTTAGGAGATAATGGTAGTCCTTTTTTGTTGTATAAGCATGCATATGTCTGTGTATAAATCTCAAGCCTTCAGCTTGAAGAATAAGTTACCTGCCTCTCAAATCTTCCTATCAATTCTGTAGTTGGCAATTTTCAGATAACAGTCCATTTTAAGGGCATTGGGCTGGGGTTCAAATGTGACCCTTGCCATGCTTCCCACCCTCAGTGAACCTCTGATAACATGTGCTTTGCATGACCCCAGCAGTCAGCCAGCTTCTTATGTAAACTAGTGGGGAAGAGGGCGGAATATTAAAATTATATAGCTATTTTCAGCCTTGTTATTCTATTTTGTGCAAGTTCGTCCAAGTTCATTAAGACAAGACTCAGAGACTGCACTGGGCCCTTCAGGTGTTTATTTTAATTAAATTCTTTTTGATACTGCATTTCCTCATGCTGAACCTTGAAAAACACAAGGGTATTTACACTGCGGATCACTCGGTTCATTCCGTACGTGCTTCTCAGGGTCTATAAAGTGTCTAGAATGTGGGTGACTCATCGCTTTGTCCTTTCCATCTGATTCCAGGAAAACCGTTGATGTTCTCAATCAACGCTTGGAGGTTACAAGGGATTTGATGAGCACTAATAAAGTGAAGCTCAATCCAGACAACACTGAGATGGTTAAAGGGGGGGGGGCAGTCTGATCCAGAAACAGTACTGCAACTGGTTTGGCCTAGCATAGTCATATCCTTGATTAAAAAAATCAGCTTTGTTGCTTCTGAATACTCCTGAACCTAGCTTTGCATCTGGATGTCCACAGCTGCTTTTGCCCTGTTTCAGCTGATGTGTCAGCTATGTGCATTCCTCAAAAAGGCATAGCTGGCCATGATAACACATGCCTTAGTTGCATCAAGAATGGGTTACTTTAACATGTTCTACATGGCAATGACTTTGAACAGTCTCCTAAGCTGGAAAGGATCCAACTTGCATCTTTTGGTATGGAATCTGCCATCCTTTTCTCTCTTGTTTCTTCTACTCCTGGACTCACCTGACACCTCCTTTCAATATCTGCAGCAAGAGTAACAAGGAGGAGGTGTCCCACAGTGGAAAACAGAGATTTTTGAATAGTCTGAGCTGCAACTAGTCTTTACAGATGATTACTTAGTGTTGTTTTCTTGTGCAACAGAAGCCAAATGGCAAAGGCAAGACACCTTTCCCCCAATGCTTGTCCCTTCCAACTAGGTAGAAGTCTACAGTACAAGAAACTTATTCCCTCACTCCCACCCACTTCGGTTCAACCACAGTTATTTTTTTTCTGGAAATTTTACAGCAATGTACCATTTACATATTCCCACTGCGGAAATGGTTTGGACGGGTTTGCAATGTAAGAAAACATTTCAAAAATCTACTTTGCGTCTCTGTGGATATGAAAAGTACACTCCAAAATCACAACAGCTATTTTTCTTTCCTACATGAGGAAGTAGTAGCTCAGTGATTTAGTACAACAGAGAATCAGTACAAACAAACAATGTTTGGTAACTCTTTAAGTGATCCGCTCAGAAGAAATTATGTGTGCATGCAAGTAGTGGGATGTCTCCATTGCAAGCGAGAGAAGCTAAGACACTGCCAAATATTCTTGGGTGAAAAGTAGTTTTTGGGGATCCCAAAATATTCTCAAAAGTCCCTTCAAAGCTTACCTTTATATGCATGTTTGCTCAGTGTAAACATCCATTCCAGCAGATTCTTTTCAATACCCTTGTTTTTCCTACTGGGTTTCTTCCTCAAAATGTAATAGCCACAAGCAGTTAGGGATCAAGTTGTGAGGAGAGCAAATGAAGCCAAATCAGAGCAAGGGCAATGTACTACCCTCGCTCAGAGTGGACAGGTTGAGGACAGAACCTTGCCTGAACACATGTGAGGATAGAGAAAAGAGTGAAGCTACTGTATTAGAGCCATTAACACTGTTGCCTGCATGGCTGTCCACTACCCAGATAATTCAGGCACTTCTTTTCTTGTGACTCCACCTCCTCTGCCTAAAAGAAGGGAAAATGCTTTGCCTCTGATCGCAGCCATCCTCCATTTCCACCCTGAAAGAACTATAGATCTGTCCAAGCAGTACATCCAGTCATTAATGGGAATCTTTTGCAACCTGTGAAAAGGGCACTGAAGTCAAGGGGTGTGTCTGCTTCTGGCTTAGCTATTAACAGAAGCCATTACACTAAGACAGTCATTCCTAAATGGTTGGTTAGTACCCAGTCTTGAAGAGCAAGTCTTAAGCTTGCCATGCGCTGGTGCTATGGTTATGACACTGATCAACCATCTCCACCTAGAGATTGATATGAAAAATTGCACTCTATATTTTTCTACAACCTTCAATACAGTGGTACCTCGGGTTAAGTACTTAATTCGTTCCGGAGGTCCATTCTTAACCTGAAACTGTTCTTAACCTGAAGCACCACTTTAGCTAATGGGGCCTCCCGCTGCAGCCGCGCCGCCACTGCTGTTCTCATCCTGAAGCAAAGTTCTTAACCCGAGGTACTATTTCTGGGTGAGCAGAGTCCATAACCTGAAGCGTATGTAACCCGAAGCATATGCAACCCGAGGTACCACAGTACTTTAAGTTACGATGGTTAGTTGACACAACTGTTTGGACATGACAATCACTTCACTCATTCTTGCAAGGAGGTCCCAGAGGATAACAAGACACCATGATGCTCACTTTCCAGTTTAATTCATATCTGAGGCTGCTCAAAGAGATCAAAGGTTGCAAAGATTCCTGCATTGCAGGGGTTGGGCTAGATGACCCTCGTGCTCCCTTCCAGCTCTACAATTCTTTGATTCTATGAATTCCAACTAGCTGGAAGTCTGCAGCACAGGGAACATATCCTACCTCCCCTAAAGGCTCTCAGACTTGGTGATATTTCACTGTTTGGCCTTAGCTAAAACTTTGAATGTGAACTCAAATGAAGTCTAGAGAAAGCCCAAGCAGCCATGGTCAGCAGGCCTCCAAATAATCATATTCAAGGCAGTCCCAGCCCATTGGCGACCCCTCTGTTAATGGAAGTGAGAACAGAGGCTTTCACCCATTTTTATTTCTTTTTAAAATGTTGATTTGGGTGGAAGAACAATGGAGCTCTTCTTATTTACTTAAGGAATTTTTAGCCTAAATTACAGAGATAGGTGTTGGAAAACCTGGAGAGAGAGAAAACTCTACTGGCAAGTTTACTGTTTGTGATGTACTTTTAAAAGGGGGGGGGGGGAATCTGATAAACTGTTGATAACAAGAAGAGAGAATTGCCATAAACCGGTTGCAGGGATTCGAACCACCGACCTTCCGATTGGCAAGCCCCAGGCTCAGTGGTTTAGACCACAGCGCTACCCATGTCCCAAACGGGTCAGCGCCACTTCCCAAAATGATGTAGGATTTTCATGCACACACACACACACTTCAGCAAAATACCCCAATCTATTTGCTGCCTCCAGTGTGGTGTAACAGAGCTAGTGTGTGGTGTAGTGGTTAGAGCACTCGACTAAGGCCTGGGAGACCAGAATATGAATCCTCACATGGCCACTTGGCCATGACCAGGTGACCTTGGGCCAGTCACTGCCTCTCTGCCTCACAGGGTTGTTGTGGGAATGAAATGAGGAGGGGGCAGAGCCATGTACGTTACCTTGAGCTCCTTGGGAAAAAAGGCAGGATAGGAAGTAAATAAATGGGGTAGTGGATTCTGGATGTCAGCTTAAGCTCAGAACTATTTAAGTGTGACATGTAAACAACAATCCTAGCTTCCTTGTTCATTAAAACCATTAAGGACAACATCAAAACCTCATCCAACAACACAGCATTTGAAAGAGCCAATATTCATTATCGTGTCAGCTTTCATGTTTATATTAGATTTCTTCACCATATCTCTCACGTTGCCAAATTCATATCATCAGGGCAGAAAGCAAACGCATGCTTTCTCTGAGGGAAGATAAGTGACCGATGGAGGTCAGGAAATATTATACACCAAAACAATCATGTTTATACATCTAACTAAAATTATACTGTATTTTCCAGTTGGTTGAGAAACAAAATAGACATGCACAGAATTACCACACGCAACAAACATCTGTTTGCGCTACAGTCAGACATATTGAGAGGATGGAGAACGGGAATTGGTCCAAGGACTAAGGCATTCAGTCTGGCTCCACTGAAGTCAAAATGAATTTGGGGCTTTTGTTCTGGGATGGAGGGGAGAATCTTTAATTTTGTCTTCAGACACCTGTTTAGGGCAACTTGTTCAGTATACATTTGATGGAGAGCACGTTATACCTTTCCAAAATGTGACTGCTTTGAACAAACATGAAAGAAATGAGTGCCCTTTGGCATTTATCTTTAACCAGTGATTTAGTGGTTGGACCACCTAGTGATCCAACATGCACTTTCAGATGATTCATGAGACCCCAATGAAAACAACAGAGAAAGATCTGAATGTTTGTGTTATTATTAGATAGTAGTAGTAGCGGTAGTGGTAGTAAGTTTCTATCAAACCCTTGCTCCCAAAGTAGACCTGGGCAGCAAACAACAAAAACATTTAGGCAATACAGATAAAAAACAACATATTTAAGAATATTTAAAATCAATTTGAAACATCTAAAAACTTCACATACCATCACAGCTAATAATTTCAATGTTGCCAGCAACAGTATGTTTGTGCCCCCAAATGCCTGGATAAACAAGAATGTTTCTAAAGTTAATAATGAAGGAAACAAGGGAGCATTCCATAAATGGGGAGCCACCACATAGAAGGCCCTGACACAGGTCAATGCCAACGGGGCAGTAGCCAGATGAAGCAGCAGCACCACCACCAGGGTCTTCCCTGCTGATAGTTTGGCCTGAGGTGGTTGACACTGGGAGAGTAAGTCATTAGGATTCTTGGGTCTTAAGCCATTTGGGGCTATGTATGTGAATATTAACACACTGAATGGGCTTGGAGGCTCGCTGACAGCTAACACAGTGCTTTCAGGACCAGTGACACATGATCAGGCTGCCACAACCCAGCAGCCACATTTGACATTAGCTGCAGACTCCCGGCCATCTACAAGGGTAGCCTCATGTAGAATGCATTATAGTAGTCCAGTCAGGATGTCACCAGATCAAAAACAACTGAGACTAGGCTACCTGAGTTTAGGAGCAGACTTAGTTGGTGAACCAGCCTAAGCTGGGCAGGCGCAGAAGCCACTTGAGACGCCATCGACAGGGAAGAATCCAGTATTCCCAGACTACAAACCTGTTCCTTCAGGTGCAACCCTTCCCAAAACAGATCGTCCACCTAGTTTCTGGACACAGGAACTGCCCACCCATAGCACCTCTGCCTTATCAGCTTTCATCGTCAGTTTTTTAGCCCCATCTTGCTATCCTGTCAAATTGTTTTAACTGATCTTAGTACTGTATTTTCACATTGCTGTAACCCACCCTAGGACCTTCACAACTGCAGGTAGTAATACTATGCATGTGGATTTGAATCCGCATTGCAAAACCCGCACACCCACCTTTGCAGATAAGTGTCCCCAACACGTTATGCAAACATATGGGAAGGTAGAAAGGAGTGAAAATAAAAGCGAAAGCTTTTCCCACATCCCTAAGCAAATTAATACCTTCTCCAAAGCAAACAGTGATAACTCTTCACTAAAACTCAAATCCTTCTGCGTTCTGGTGCAGCTTTACTCAATCAAGGGAATAGGGAAGAGCTGCCAAACCACAGCGTTGCTGGGTTTGGGCATGCTTCATATCTTTGGGATCTCTATATCAGTCAAGACATTGATATCGATGCTGTTTTTCAAGTGTTTGTTTGGGGACTTATAGCACAATCCAAACATGTGGTGTTCCACTGGATTATGGCTCCACATCAAATCCTCTCTGTCTTGATCTAATTGATGTGGGGGGAGAGTTAGGCCACTGCCTAAATCCCCCTCCAACATGGAGCCAACCCTGAGAGTATCTATTGTGCCTAGAAACATAGCTGTCAACATTTCCCTTTTTTAAAGGGAAATTCCCTTATTCCGAATAGGATTCCTCGCAAGAAAGGGGGAAAGGTGACAGCTATGGCCTATCAAACTCCTGGCTGCTGAACTCCGGCTCTTTTGCTCTGACCCAGTGTAAGTTTCTTCTTTGTTGCTGGTGTTAACATTGGTGCAACTGTGGCAAAGGCACTCTTTGCTCAGTGGCTCCATTATTTGTCTTTCTCTTAGTCTATACCTTCAGCAGGGAGTGATTCGGTTCCCTTGTGTGGGTTCTGTGTGTCATCTGTTTATTCACTTCTCCGGAATTTCTGTCTTGCATCTCTCACTGCTTCTCTGACATCCCATCACAATTTGCCCTCAACCGAAGAGTCACATAATCTCAAGCTAAACTCTACAGAGACCTTCCCCAAACCAGTGCTCTCCAGAAGCTTTGGACTGCATTTCCCATCAGCCAGCACAATGGAGAAGGCTGCTCTGCAATATTCACTCCTTGCATGTTGTTTCTAAATAAGAGGCCTCCTCAGGCAGCGGTACTGATGGGTAACAGATTGCTTTCTCCGCTCAGTAAATCTGCACAGTTTTTAAGTCGTGTTACAAGCAGGCAACTACTTATTCCTCAGCAATTTGCTGTTTGATTTACAGTAAGTTGTTTTAATGCATTCTCCATCAAGGGCAATAATATCTAAATTAAATGCTTCGTCAAATCACCGTGTAGGAAACAATACTGCCATCTCTTCTCAAGCTACGGAAAGTAACCTTTATTTTCTTGCTAGGGAATTGTGGTGTAATCTGCTTAATGACTGGCCTAAATGGTGGAAATTACAGGGTCTTTAATGGAATCTTAAAGCCATTAACATTCCACCGAGATATTAGTGGAGCCACAAGGCTCTGTTTTGAAAATTATTTCAGTGGGATGGAAAAGGCATGCATGCATGCTGTATTGCAAGAGAACTCCAAATCTACACTGTGATTTGTAAATCTCCCCCCTCCTTGAGAGGTCAAGTATAGGTTTTTGTATCTTCCGTAGGACTGAGTTGAGTTTTCCAGCAGAAAATTCAAGGGAGGTTTTGAGTGGTATCTAGGATGAAAAATCAAGAGTTTGCTTCAAGAATTTCAATTTGGGGGCTGTTCACAACCATGATGATCACATAGCAATTTTGTTCTTTCCTGCACTTTGCTGTCCAGCATGAAGACATACTATACTGGAAGAGTGGGAAGTTACCTGGTTGCCTAGGCAATGTGAGAATGCTTATCCGCCTTAACACTGCAAGAAAGACAAGCTTCCCCACACTGGCTAGGCAGTCAGAGTACTTCTTCTTGTCTCCCAACACTGTCCTGCAGAACACAGTGCTGGAAAGAACAAAATACACCTGAGTAGTGTTTTCATCACCTCCTGGCAAATAGGGGAAGAAATGGAGGCAGTGAGAGATTTTACTTTCTTGGGCTCCAAGATCACTGCAGATGGTGACAGCAGCCACGAAATTAAAAGACGCCTGCTTCTTGGGAGAAAAGCAATGACAAACCTAGACAGCATCTTAAAAAGCAGAGACATCACCTTGCCAACAAAGGTCCGTATAGATAAAGCTATGGCTTTCCCAGTAATAGTCCGTATAGTTAAAGCTATGGTTTTCCCTTTTGAATTATGGTGCTGGAGGAGACTCTTGAGAGTCCCATGGACTGCAAAAAGATCAAACCTATCCATTCTTAAGGACATCAGCCCTGAGTGCTCACTGGAAGGACAGATCCTGAAGCTGAGACTCCAATACTTTGGCCACCTCATGAGAAGAGAAGACTCCCTGGAAAAGACCCTGATGTTGAGAAAGATGGAGGGCACAAGGAGAAGGGAATGACAGAGGACGAGATGGTTGGATAATGTTCTCGAAGCTACCAGCATGAGTTTGACTAAACTGCGAGAGGCAGTGGAAGACAGAGGTGCCTTGCGTGCTCTGGTCCATGGGGTCATGAAGAGTCGGACACCACTAAATGACTAAACAACAACAACAAAGTGTTTTTATACTAGAATATATCATATATAATACAAGTGCTCATTTATTTATTTATTCTTTAAGTGTTTTCATTGAAGGTAAAGAGGGAATTTTGAGTGGCACAATGAACAAAGTTCATTCCTCAAGCTGAGCCAAAAATGCAAGCTGAGCCAAAAATGAAGGGGGTATGACTTCATGACCAGCAAAGTTAAAAAGTTTTGTTTTACCTCCACCGTAAATTATCCTGTGCCAGGTTTGTCTCCTAGTTCCCTGAATGTATATTACCTACAAAGGCTAGGCTGCGTTATAAAGAACAGCTGTTGTTGCACTACCATAGGAAATCCTTGGAGTGGATCAGGCATCCATATCCATTTCACTTGCTGTATCTGGAATTCCTCCTAGAACACCAGTTCATACAATCAAAGAATCATAGAATCATAGAGTTGGGACCCCTGAGAGTCATCTAGTCCAAGGTGCCACACCTCACTCCTCTCCTTTCAGAAAATACCTGTTCTGCGAAGCCTTTGGCTCAACTCTTCATCCCTAATTGAAACAAAAAAATCTAATTCTGTGCAGTTGTATTTGCTCCCTTGGGTTCCTTCTTACTCTTGTTTTGATGTGCACGGAAGGTTGCTGTGAAAGAAAAGATGTCACCATGAGGAGCACAGAAAGACATACAGTGGTACCTCGGGTTAAGTACTTAATTCATTCTGGAGGTCTGTTCTTAACCTGAAACTGTTCTTAACCTGAAGCTAGGCCTCCTGCTGCCGCCGTGCTGCCACTGCGTGATTTCTGTTCTCATCCTGAAACAAAGTTCTTAACCTGAGGTAATATTTCTGGGTTAGCAGAGTCTGTAACCTGAAGCGTATGTAACCCGAGGTACCACTGTGCTGTAATTGGAGGGTTTCTGCATGCTACCAACAATGGTATTTGCATTTCTGGTGCTTGCAAATCAAACCTTCTTCTGGATTCCAAGGTCTGCACATGTTCTATATCACTGAGACATAAAACAAAACAGAGTTTGTGCTTTATATATGCAGTATGGTAGCCGCTTATACATTGCCAAAAAGAGGGTGGTGGGAGAGACAGAGAGCACCCATCACCAAAAAAAGTTTCCAAGCACAATTCAAAGTGTTGATGCTAACCTTTAAAGCCCTAAATGACCCCATCCCTGTATACCTGAAGTAGCATTTCCACTCCCACTGTCCAACCCAGACACTGAGGTCCACCTCTGAGGGCCTTCTGGTGATTCCCTCACTGCAAGAAGTGGAGTTCAGTGGCGTAGCGTGGGGGGTGCAGGGGGGGCCGGCCGCACCGGGCGCAACATCTGGGGGTTAGGGTTAGGGGGCGCAAATCCACGGGTTAGGGGGCGCAAATTACTTGCCTTGCCCCGGGTGCTGACAACCCACGCTACGCCACTGGTGGAGTTACAGGGAACCAGTAGTGGTGCCCACCCTGTGGAACACCCTTCCATCAGGTGTCAAAGAAATAAACAACTATCTGACTTTTAGAAGACATCTGAAGGCAACTCTGTTTAGGGAAGTTTTTAATGTTTGATGCTTTGCTGTGTTTTTATCATGATGGAAGCCACCAAGAGTGGCTGGAGCAACTCAGTCAGATGGGCAGAATATAAGTAATAAATGATTATGATGATTTTGATGCAAAACTGATACGAAGGTATCTGCTGTTCTAGAATCATTTGTTGTAACCAAGACATTTATGTGATTAGTGCAAAGTACAAAAATGTTGGGTTATGATTTAATGAAACTTTGCTGGGTGGTGTTGCTGGGTTGTTGTTGGTTTTTTTGAGAATGTTCTATGAAATCAAGAAAGAGATGATGTTCTTGTGTTTTAGAATAATAAAGAGCTGCAATATTTCTGTCTTTACTTCTGCCAAGATAGTGTCTTAGTGGCCTATAAACTAATGATTCTATCTTTGCATGCCAGTGACCTTTAAAATATATCAGGTCTGTGAACTTTGTAGATTGAAGATGATACTATATGTGCTTCTACGGTATCACATGCACAATGGATGTTACTGGCAATGAACAACGGATACAATTTTGCCAATTTATTTGCAAGCTCAGCAGTTGGAATTCAACAGGGTAGCCCATCTGTCATACAGAATAGTGTACACAATACATCAATTTTTGGGGGGTTAGGCCTCTTCCCCCCCACCACATCACACACACACACACACACACACACACACACCCCCCAACTGTACCAGTTTCTTAAATTATAAATTATCTGGGAAAGAACCACAGGTCAGGGACTGCTGTTTACTATAGTCACTGGGAGAAGGACAAGACATGACAGGTTCAAGTACCAGGAAAGCAGATTTAGATAGGATATGTTTCCTGATCGTCAAACAGTCAGAATGGTTGGCCATTGAAATGCTGCCCAGAAGTGCTGTGGAATCTCTTCCCTGGGAGACTTTTAGGCGAAATGTAAATAAATAATTTATAAATAATTTATTTTCCGTTTAAAGTTACTCCAAAGGGTTGTTTTTTTTTTTAAAAAAAAGATATTTTAATATGAGAGTGCTCCTTTTTTCACAAGCAGCTGCACCATGTTTCTATCGTGACCTAATTCAGTCCTCGCTTTATTCTGTTATCCTGCAAATGAATTGCAAAGCTGACTAGGAGATGTGTTACTTGCATTATTATTTGATTGGCTTGTTTTTATTTTGCGTTCCATTTTCTGCTATGATATCTGTATTGATGAAGGTAAAGGTAAAGGGACCCCTGACCATTAGGTCCAGTCGTGGCCGACTCTGGGATTGCGGCGCTCATCTCGCTTTATTGGTCGTGGGGGCCGGCGTACAGCTTCTGGGTCATGTAGTCAGCATGATTAAGCTGCTTCTGGTGAACCAGAGCAGTGCACGGAAACACTGTTTACCTTCCCGCCCAAGCGGTACCTATTTACCTTGCACTTTGACGTGCTTTCGAACTGCTAGGTTGGCAGGAGCAGGGACCGAACAACGGAAGCTCACCCCGTCGCAGGGATTCGAACCACTGACCTTCTGATCGGCAAGTCCTAGGCTCTGTGGTTTAACCCACAGCACCACCTGTGTCCCCCGTATTGATGAAAGGTGGCTTATAAATATTAATTAACGGATAAGGGGAAATTAGGGGATATTATTATTTAAGGGGAAATATACATTTTCATATAAGAAAGTAGGCTTTCTTTCTGCCTTCATTTCCAGAATGAGGTTTTTTAAAAAATCTGGCATCTAGGCCGTAGGTTCCCCACTTAAGAGTTACATCTGTATAGCTCACAGAACAAAATAAGCTGGGGGAGCAGTTCAGCATATCCTTTAGGGGTGTTCTGGCAATTTGCAATGGTGTAGAAACTTCTGAGGATGAACGGCGGCAAGAATGTTGCCCTTTGTGGTTCAGCAGCCCAGTTCCAGCTCTCTTGCAGCGACTTTCATCCTTTTGAAATGCATAGCACAGCAGTCTTTCAGTATATTGGACTTTGTGAGCAACTGCATTCCACAGAAGGTTTTTTTTGTTTTTTTACAGGAGACTTTACACAACTGTACTTTTCAGTTAGCACCCCAATTAGCGCCTGACAAAAGCACAAGTGTATTTCTGCTGAATAAACGGTCTTACCTTGATGTTATCGGGCTGAATGTTTCCTTCTCATATTTGGAATCAAAGGTCTGAAATACTGTATCCCCCTACCGGCAAATGTTTTAATAATTAAGATAAGGACTCAGGGAATTTCCTGTATATGAACAAATATTAAATCCTGTTTTCAAAGATGCTGCAGATATTGTGGATTTCAGTGGCAGGACAGAGGCCTTGTATGGAAAAGGTCACAGGCTGGGAAAGGAATGAAACACAAGAGTCTTTTCCGCATACAGTACTGGACTTTGTAAGAAACTGCACTCAACAGATGTATACATATACTGTGCTTAACACAGCTCTGTTCTGGAAAGCAAGTGGAAGCAATTTCTTTCTGCCATTAGTGTGCTATGCACAGATACACACAACAGAACAGTGACACCTGGCTTGAGAGCAGTACATGTGAAAAGGATCTAGGAGTCTTGGTTGACCACAAACTTGACATGAGCCAACAGTGTGACGCAGCAGCTCTATGATTCTATGATTCTATGAAGCCTACCCATTTACTTTCAAGATGGCAGAGGGAGTCTTTTCCCATATCACTGAACCAATGGAAAACTTTTAAAAAATAACTTTCTTTTCACCAGATAAAATACCATAGAAGAAAACCAGTCTCCAGGCTTAGGCAATACTGTTGCTTCCAATTATTCTGAAACTGTAGAAACTTATGCCAAGTGCTTCACATAAGGTTTCTAAGTAATCATACAACCACATCATGTAAGTATTACTATCAAGTAGCTCATGACTGCAGACAAGGGCTGAGATTGAAACCAGGGTAATCCCAATTCACATTCTTGGTTACTAAATTATGCCAACTCTCAACTCTAGCTCTTAATTATTCCATACCTCCTAACGAAAAGCTCAACTCTTCCTTTATATTACAGTGGTACCTTGGTTTACGAACTTAATCCGTTCCGGAAGTCCGTTCTTAAACCAAAGTGTTCTTAAACCAAGGCGTGCTTTCCCATAGCAGCGGGGGACTCAATTGACAAATGGAACACACTCAACAGGAAGCAAAACATGTTCTTATTCCAAGGCAAAGTTAACAAACCAAAACACCTACTTCCGGGTTTGCAGCATTCTTAATCCAAGTTGTTCATAAACTAAGCTGTTCTTAAACCAAGGTACTACTGTACTTCCATCTAGGGCCCTTGATTTGGTGTGAGGAGGCTGGTCTGGATATTAAGATGGGGTGTGAATTAGCCCTGATGTCATGATCAGGCCATTATCTGGTGAAGTTTGGTATAGCAGCACCAGTCTCCCCCTTTAGGATGGAACGCCCCCAGAGATTTATGGAATCAAAGGGATTCCTGATCATTTTGGAGTATGCTTTTATACTTAAGTAGACTTTCCAATGCAAATAAAGGTTCAGTCACTGCCACTGGAAGTTAGGTCTCCCAACTTTTGATAAATGATGCCACAGCATTCCTTGTTGTTGAGCGAATTAGTAAGGGAGGGAAAAGGAGTTATGTACTGAAATTCATATCTTAACAAATGAAGAATCTCAACCATCAGATCAGAAAGAGCTAAGCACAGCTATATCATCTACTTTAACTAGAAACACACTGCTCCTGTTAAAGAACCGCAGTAGAACTAGCTGAAGGAACCTTGCTGTTGCACTTGGACCCATAACAAGATTGTATCATGTCTTGCTTTTGCTGTTGCCTTTGGAAAACAAAAAGGGATCTTTTATTTTCACATCATTTGCCAAAATGTATTACTACAAAAGTTTTGCCTGTTATTACTATATCATATGTCAGCATATAACCACAGGGTTTGGCTGGAAAATACTTTCCTATTTAAAACAAAATTAATATTGAGTATTAATAAATGTTTTTCAATGAAGCAACACATCCATCATTAGCCATCTCTACATCATACTGCTGCCAGCATAGTGCAATATTTTATTCTGAACACTGAGAAACAGAATGCACGACATAACTACATGAAAAGCCAGGCTCTGTTTGTTTGCCTCCTTTATTCTTAAATCAGTATTAAGTGCCGGCTCACCCATGAGGCAGGAGGAGGCACCTGCCTCAAGTGGCACCCCCACAAAGGGCTACACACCCATTCCACTATCCAGCTTTGTCACGGGTCTCCGTAGTCTCTAAGGGCAGAAAGGGAACAGCAACAAACCTCTGCAGAACGCCAAGTCAGCGAGAGGGGAGGCGGTCATCTCTCCACCCCTCCCAGCAAAGCCCCACTCCCAGGTGGGAGGGGGGATGCAGAAAGCAGCTCACCCTGCCTACCGTCCCAGTGGAGAAGACTCTGAAAAGGCCTCCTTACGGAATTTGCTGTGGGATGTGATACATAAGTAGAAGCCAAGTAAAACATTCCTTGTTTTCCTAGAGTGGACATGTAAGGGGATGTTTGGGCCAGCCAGTTGAAAACTTCCTGTTTCCTCCTGTGCTGGCACATACTTCCTCTTGCATGTGACTAGTGGTGGGTGTGACCTTACCTGTGCAGGTAACAAAAGCACAAGGCATGCAGCCATCTATCTCTTTTTGACTTCCTTTCTTTGATGAACCAGCAGCTTTTTTAGCTAGATGATCAGCCAACAGAGGACAAAGGGATTATCTCCATATAGGATAGACTCACATGTATATATATCTGTAACTAAGTCTGCCTTCAGTGATCCAACTGTGAACTGATGATGTGAGTAAACTACTTTTATATATCTTAAATAAGATTGTGGCATGTTTATTGTTTTAAGAGGGAAATAAAGGGATCTTACCAGGAATCTGTATTGAGAAGCTTAATCAAGCTTGAAACCAGCTACCTGCTGTGCGTTTAAAGGGGAATGTTAAAACTCTGCTAAGTTATAGAACTTGCTAGCACAAGTTAGGAAGGATATCAATAAACAATATATCCTCTCCTGCCTCCCCGAACATTCCCACATTTGCCTACCCCATTATAGGGGTGGTAACAAGGCATTTTGCTTCAAGTGCCCAAATGCCTCAGGCTATCGCTGAGCAAGGCAACTCTGCTCATATACAATATGGCATTAAAATGCAGGTTCAAACTGCGTCTGCCTCCAAGTCCCATATTTACAGAAGGAATGGCCTTCTCATGGAAACGCAAATGAGCTGCTTTATGATAAAATGGGGTCTGTCTGTCTCACATGTCTCTCCACCCCACCCCCAGCCGCAATGGGAACAAATAAGCAGCTCACAAGAAGTCAAAGCAATATATCCCACATCTTATCATTACCACAGGAGGGAAACCCTTGCGTAAAAAGGAGCCGGGAATTATCAGCCAAAGGCTAAATAAAGAGGACCCTGTGTGCATTTGCAATGAACAAGTTTAAGAGCAAATCAAAACTTTGTAATACAAAACTGTAGAGATAAAATAAGTCTCCAACAGTATCCAGCTTCTGTATTTAGGAAAGCTTGTTTGAACAAAATGTCCTGCCTGATTAAGTTTTAACCGAGTCTTCTTCTTACGAACTGCAAGACCCTGGATTCAGAAAGGATGACTCAGAACTTTTTTCAGAGAGTTTAGCATTTGATAGAGAATGCCTTCTCTACCCCTCATATCATACATTCCACCTGTCCCCACTATTAATTTTGGCAAAATTAATTCATTGTGGTTAAGCTTGGTGAAGTTTTGCGAATGATTTTGAAAAATTGTTCATTTATTACTTGTTTTTGTTCGGCAAGATTTGTTAGAGCTGTCACTTCTTCCCTTGACTCTAATGATCAAGGCTACAATCCTATATCCACTTACCTGACAGTAAACCTCACTGAATTTCATGGAATAACTTCTGAATGTACATGATTAAAGGTAAAGGTAAAGGGACCCCTGACCATTAGGTCCAGTCGTGACCGACTCTGGGGTTGCGGCGTTCATCTCACTTTATTGGCCGAGGGAGCCAGCATACAGCTTCCGGGTCATGACTAAGCCGCTTGTGGCGAACCAGAGCAGCGCACGGAAACACCATTTACCTTCCCGCTGGAGCGGTACCTATTTATCTACTTGCACTCTGACGTGCTTTCGAACTGCTGGGTTCACAGGAGCAGGGACCGAGCAACGGGAGCTTACCCAGTTGCGGGGATTCGAACCACTGACCTTCTGATCAGCAAGTCCTAGGCTCTGTGGTTTAACCCACAGCACTCCCCGCGTCCCTGTACATGCTTAGGATTGCATTATAAATATCTGATGGTGGGGGGGGGGAGGGATTTCATCTTGTTTCAACTGCAAATGCATATGTACAGTACATGAGCTTCATGTAATGCACTTTTATTGTTGTTGCTTTTTAAAATGTGTTTATCACCTTGGGACTAATGTAGATTGCAATAGATACATGTCTTAATAAATACAGAGCAGCCTGCCATATCACACCCAGCAGCTCATACAAAGAACTGCTGCCCCCAAGGATTGCTACCATAAGGTTTCTGCCCAGCACTGTTACACATTCTTGTAGATGCTTGTAATTTGTATGTCAGGTTCATTCCTTGATGCAGACCAGAATTCCAGAATCCTCCAACCTAAGCCTAGATTGGTCCACCACAGGATTTAGAGACAATTCTGGAAGGGGAAACGCCAGTATGTCTGCAACTGAGAAGAAGGAAAATACCCTGAAATGAACATCTTCCTTTAATAACCGTAGCCTCAGTCCAGCTTCTTATTTCTAGGAGTCTCAGGTCTCTGAACTCCACAGCAAAATCTGCTGTATTCATTTACTCTTTGCAGAGCCAGACCTCTGCTGATTTAAAGGTCAGCGTTGCTTGTTCTCTGCATTACAAATATATTAGGAAAAAATATAATTTTTGTCCTACAATAGAGATGTTACAACTGTATCCCTGGTTTTCATCTGTGATACAACTGGGAGATACACTGCCATATTTTGCTAGGCCAGAACTCATCGGTAGATATACCAGGGTTGATCTTGCTATGGGATACTATGAATTGGTCACTTGAAGTGCCATTCATCAGGGGGAATTGAATTGTTGTTTGTTTACTTACCAACCACTCAAAGGTAACATTCACATGGTAAACCAGGGATTGGCAACATGACACCTGTGGATTTACATGTAACCCTTCCCCTTCCCCTTCTCGTGTCTGATGAATTGTAGCCAAAAGAATAAGTTGCGGTCTCTACTTGGTTGTGGGGTGGGGGGTGCCCAGGAAGGTTTCGTTGGTTTGCAAATGTGCCCACGGACTCAAAAAGTTCAATGACCCCAGCAGTAAACCAAAATTTATGGTTTACTATGAATATGGAGATTAGGATGATTTCCCATCCTTCACCATAAGGTCCCAATGATTTAAAAAAACAAGCACACCAATATTAACAATTGCAAATCATTTACGCATGTGTGTGTGTGTGTGTGTGTGTGTGTGTGTGTGTTATGTATATATGTATATCAGGTGTGAAAGAGGTATGTCTTCAGCATATGACGAAAACCGCATAATGAAAATGCCAGACGCAACTCTGTGGGGGAGGGAATTCCACAACTTAAGGGCTGCCGAAGAGAATTCCCTCTCCAATCCCCCAAAATTGCTGAGAGAGGTGGAAGTACCAAGAGGACCCCCCTCTGCTTATCTTAAAACCCGAGAGGGTCTGTAGAGAAGGAGGTGGTCTTTCAGATATTGAGGTCCAAGTCATTTAGGGCTTTGCACTTTAATATGAACGTCTTGAATTAGGCTGTCCTGTTCCTGCCCATGAAGGACACATGCACTTTCTCATGCATAAAGAAGCCAACAAACAAAAGGTGCAAACTCAGCAACAAGACCAGAGCAGAAATTAATCCAGACAGCCTTAGACACCACAGATGCAGCAAGGAACAAACCTACTCAAGAGAGGCGTTTCAAGGTTCCCTAACCGCAGCTCAGAAACAAGGTCAGGGTTGAGGATTCTGTGATCAGGAGCAGAGACTGCGCAAGAGCATGAAGTTTTTTCCAGCAATTGGCTCCACCTACCCATCATGATTTTAAAGAGAGGTAGGGACAGTTCAGCTACTTGCATATATACCTGTCTTGCTGAAAATTCCTGGCCTGGCCTGCTGCCGCCTCTTGATGTGCACCTCAGAAAGGCAACCTTGGCTTTCCTCCACCCCTGACAGCTCAGTCCATGCTGTGGAGCTCCCCTGCCCCTCCATCTGGCAGAGAAGTGGCCTCCCTGGCTGTGATGGCCTGGGATTCGGACTTGGATGCTGAATCTGAGGGATCCCATTCTACACAGGATTCCCCACCTCCAGAACCAGCTGAGCCGGGGCTGGGGCATGAGCTTGAAGGGTCCTCACCTGTGCAGGATCCTCAGGTGCAGACATCAGCTGAGTCTGCTCTGGCTCCTGAGGTGATGGAGGACCCATTGCCTGCAGGTTCTCCACTCTCAGCCCCGTCAGAGGAAGCTGAGGTTTCCTCTGGGTCCGGTAACCTTCCAGCCTCTCCTGAGCTGCAGAGAGGAGGAGGGAACTAAGTTCCTGCAAAAGGAGTGCTTGCCTCCAGGCCAGGAGCGGTGAGTCAGCAGAGGATCGGGGCTGCCCTATGCCTCGGGTCAGATAAAAGCCGGCGAGCCCCAGTCCCAAGTTGTGGGAGCAACATTGTTAGTTGCTAGTTCCTGCCTGAACCCTGTCCTGCTTCCCTGCCTGAGCTCCTGACCCGCCCTGGCTCCCTGCTTGCAAGCCTGTTCCTGACTTCACCCGACTCCCTGCCCTGCACCCAGCTTCAGCTACTATGGACTGCCTCCACGTTGCACCTTTGACCACAGACCGGACTTGGACCTCGCCTCTCGGGTAACCCATGGGACCAGCACACTGGCATTGGGTGGCCATGCCTCCTCACCCTGAGCCAATGAAGGCAAGGGGGCTACGAAACGTCCAAAGGGAGAGCCTCAGCGGAAGGGCCTGGCTCCAAGTCAGAAGCTTGAGCAGGAGAGCTCTGGTGCACACGGCCTCTTCCTCCCACTGTCCTGCTCATCAAAGTCCTCGGGGGAGGCTATGAGATGGCCCCAGAAACTGGCAACTCATTCCTCCCACACCACGAGCAACACAAACCACAATCCCTGATTTAGCTTTATGTCCAAACTGGGGTTCATGATTTGTTACTGCTGACACAGAAGATATTTGGGATGCCAAGAACAAACTTTGGCTTCATGTCACGGTTTGTATGGAGAGAAATAAAGCACAACCCTCAGTTCAGCAGTAACACTAAGCTGGGAATCATGGTTTGTTGTTCCTGCAGGGAGAGGAGTAAATTAGGAGCCCATCTGCACCATTCATTGTAAACATGCTAAGAATCCTTTACAACTAGCGAAGGGGGATCAAGGAACAGCAAAGACACGTTTTCACTAATTTGGTAGCAACCTACCAAATTATTATTCTGGAGGTGTTCTTTCGAGAACTTCAGCTATGAAAAGCTCAATGTTACCATGAAACTGTAATATTACATTCCCTACATGCAATACAGAGCACAGACTAAAATGTCAAAAGTAGCAGTAGCCGCAGCAGCAGTAAAGATATATGTCTTACACAGATAACTGTAGCAAAAGCTCGTCTTGCATGCATGTGGCTAAAAGACTTGTTGTTTACACACTACTTTATTTACTTAAGAACAAGAAGACCACTTAAATATGTAGCACGAGGTAGATATGTATTCCATAAGAAGGTACTGCCAAAAAGCTTAACTATAATTTAACAGATGTTCTTAGGTACTCTTGTGAAAATAAAAGGCAGCCTTTCAATAACAAAATGCAAACTAAACCAAACCAGAATGTGAACTCAACTTACTTCAAGTTCTCAGGAAACATGCAGGGAGTTAGACTTCACCATTTACTCACAAATGTGCAAAGAGTCAACCACTAATTTTGACAGTTATTTTGACAGTTATTTTAATTATAATTAAAAAAAACCCTTCGAAAACTACCATAGCACACGTTGGCTTGACTCAAATTCAGATCACAACACAAGCCAAGGATTTTGCTTCATGGCCTTGGAAGAGCTACACTGCACCGTCCTTGGCTCTTTATCTGTAAAGCATTGACAGAAATGAATTATTTCACAGGGTCCCTGTGAGGTAGGTAGAATGCGAACGTGCTGCCACCCACCTCTGCGGATAGGGATTGTGATGATGTGGAAAGGCCCCATGTCATATTGTACAATAAGCCAAAATGAGACAATACAGAGCAATACTTTCAGATGTAATCACTCTGAAATTTCCTTGCACATGGTGATTTTTGGCTGCTATCCACAAACCACTAGAGCCAACAGAATGACTTAGCCCCAGTGAAATGTAGGTAGCTCAAACACAGACATGCAGGATCAAAATGGTTTCTAAGTTGTGCTTTAGTGAGTATCATCATGAACAGTTTACTATCCAGTTTCTCAGCAATGTAAGCCTATTCGTACCTCATCCAAGGGTTTCTTCCACAGCTATAAAAAGTATGGGTGTCATAAGCATTTGTGGAAAGGTGAACAACCAATTTGAAATGCCATAGAGAGATAGAGAGATAGAGAGATGATAGATGATAGATAGACAGATAGACAGATAGAGAGAGAGAGAGATAGACAGACAGACAGATGAAGGTCTTCTGGCCAAAGCAATGTGGGAGGCAGCAGTTGCAAGTTACCAGTCTCTACAGCCACAGCAGGCACTGTGATTCTCCAGTGATCTGACTTCACCCCGAAGGCACACTCCATTGTCTCTCGAGACAGACGGATGCCAACAATAATAAGTAGCACTGTTGTGTACTAGTGTTGAGGCTCTTTGCACTAGCACTTGTGCATTTTCACAGAACGGTCTTAAATAAGTCTATAGTCCAAATGCAATACTTCCTTCATTGATTTCTCTCCCACATTAATAACATGAATTCACACATAGTATATAAATAATGTGACAGAGACTTTTAAATATGTTTTTGTGCAGTTGACTCGGAGCTAATCCCACTGGAGTGATCACTATGATTCAAAGTACTTCTAATGCATTAAAAGCTTTATCTTTGGGGAAAGTGGATCAGGTTACGCAGAGGAGGTTAGTAATAAGATATCTTGCTTGGTCTTTATTTAGGAAAGCAGGTCCTCATCACCTGACCCTTTGCATTAATCTTTAGCACTTGAAAATCTAGTTCGTTATCATTCTGGTCATCCTTTGCAAAACTTGTTACAAAAAAAGCTTTCCTGCTTCCCTCGTTAACACGAGCTTTTCCAAATCTAGAGAAAATAAATCAAAATAAGATGTTCATTATTCTGCAAGCAGTTGCTAAAATTTGGCAAGTGCTATATATAATGCAGTACCAATGAACAAGAGATCTGTCCTTACACTGCTAGGATGCTTCCCAGGAAAACATTGGCTACATAACACTAAGGCATTGCTTTTCCACAATCAGACATAAGGGAAATTAAAATGGTGGTTTGACACATAACGCTTGCTATATGTTCTGTTTCCCAGGTATGCCCTTCTCTAGGGTCAAGAATCCCTATAAGTCTTATTCAGTAAAGGTCCCCTGCAATGTTGTTTAGTGCTTTCCTCCTTGCAGTTTCTGTCCCTTTTATATCATGAATTGCTCTTTTCTTTACTTCCATGTTCTCTTTCATAGTGAAATGGTGCTGTTTCACTATAACAGAAAGGGAAAAATAACGACAGGAAAACCATCATTAACACACACACCCCTGAGGTACTGAAGCTGACTAATTAAATTAAGGAACAACTCATCACTAACCCCACAGCAATAAATAGGAAGCAATAGAAAGGGCAGAATGTGTCAGAAGGACATTCTTTTAATCAAAAGCACCATAACACATAAAAGCCTTAATACTTTGTGCATCACATTGGATGGGAATTGCAACTGAATTTTACAAAAATGGTTGCCAATGACAGTTTGTGATGCACTCCCAGAGCCTAGGAGTGAAGATCTGCTTGCCTTCTGGGCAGAACACAAGAGACAAAATTTCCCAGCCCAGTTAACTCTGTTGTTGTTTTTAAAAATGTTTCTCCAATGCCATTTTCGCTGACCTCATTTATCCTGCAACACCCCACAGGCAACAAGAATTATTAGTACTTAGATAAACTGCTGCAAAGCACTCAGAGCCTGTTGATGGCACTGACAAAATTTTGCCACTGGGTTTTAATGATTCTGAGTGAGATTTATTATCTGTTTTATTTTGATAGCTGGCTTTTGCTAATTAACCGTGGTGGTGCTTTATGTAAGTCATTTTGAGATAATTTTACTAATAAAGGGACCCCTGACCGTTAGGTCCAGTCACGGACAACTCTGGGGTTGCGGCGCTCATCTCGCTTTACTGGCCAAGGATCATGAGGCCAGCATGACTAAGCCACTTCCGGTGAACCAGAGCAGCGCACGGAAACGCCGTTTACCTTCCTGCCGGAGCAGTACCTATTTATCTACTTGCACTTGACGTGCTTACGAACTGCTAGGTGGGCAGGAGCAGGGACTGAGCAACGGGAGCTCACCCCGTCATGGGGATTCGAACCCCCGACCTTCTGATCAGCAAGTCCTAGGCTCTGTGGTTTAGACCACAGTGCCACCCGTGTCCCACAATTTTACTAATAAAGGTCACAAAAAAAAGTTAAATAGGGGGCAGCCTGATGAGACAATATGTCCTGATAACTGCATTGGCTGCCAGTGAACTACCAAGCCCAATTAAAGGTGATGGTACTTGCATAAAAAGCCCTATTCACCTTGGGACCCAAGTAACTGGAACAATTCACCCAATATCAATCATTTCAGGCCATATGATCAGCAGGATACGTCATGTTGGTGGTGCTACCTACCACTGCTGCTCAGTTGGCATTGACCCATGACCGGGCCTTCTCTGTGGTGGCTCCATCCCTGGTCAGCTGTGTCTGTCCCCCTCATTGTTGAGCATAAGGAGCAATTGGGAGGGGGGGAGTTTCCTGCTTACTCAGGTATCTGATAGCTGAAAGACACTGCTGTTTGCAACCTTGAAATTAAGTATGAGAGTATGTGATTGTTTTTAAACGGTTTTTACATGTTTGTAGATGTTTTTAAATACATTTTTATTTTATTTGTAATTGTATTGTTTTAACATTTTGATGTTTGCTGCTCTGGGCTTCTTTGGGATGAAGGGCAGGGTAGAAATTTAAACAGAAATTGAATTCCGCTCTGCATATCATTTTTACATCTGTGGGTTTTTAAAAAGAAGTCTTTAGTATGCACATTTCTGCAAGGAATATCCCCTAATATATTGCTTTTTAATGTGCATTTCTCCCTAATACATGCATTTATGTAGATACTATCTGGCTGGAGAACTGCAATGCAAAATTCAGAGAGGTGCTTGTTTTGAAAGATAGCTGTGTTTTGGTTCACATAATGTTTCAACAAGTGCAAATTGGATAGGTTCACATTAAAATATAAACTAAAGCAATTTCCCCCCACATAACTAACCCTACAGCAGAAGAACATATGGAGCTGTAATTTCATTTTGCCACACAGATCCAGCTTTCTCTAAACACTGAACATCAACAGAGGCCAAAGGACTTAGCTTGGGAAAATGACAGACCCTTTCCAATGTTAATCACTGCTGTCTGCCTGGATTTAGTTAACAATTTTTATAAACAGCATGCAACCATTAAACCAGTCATATGTCTTCTCAGATGGCCTGCAGCAAATGTTTACATGTATAATGCAATCAGCTGTTCTTCAGGCACACGCTGCGTCTCAAAGAAACACATTATCCTCGAGCTTTAGCACCAAGAGTACACCACTTTTGACAGCCACATAACATGAGCCACAATCAGGACATTTCTCACAATCCTTCTAGGGTCATCTCAGCATAAGAGACTCTACCAGACACACATGGCACTGAACTGTTGACAAAGCACCATCACAGCACAGCACAAATGTGGCAAAAGTTTCACACTCAGCCAGTGCAGCAAACAAAGAATTACAATTTTTTAAGAAGATGCTACAGGATCATGGTTTCTGTTTATCTCCTATGTGGAAGTCCTTTAAGCTTCTGACCACATCCCAATCAAATACAGATTCAGGTATATACACTTTCTGACAATGATTCAACTGCATAACAAATACATCTAAACTCTCTCAACACTTAGTGAACATTTTATTAACTTGTTTTACCTGATCCCCAAAGCCCACCCATTATATAATAAAGAAGTTGTTTTCCTTTGCCATTCTTCTCTTAATTAGTGGCCCTTCTTGGTTATGCAGAGCTTTTTCTTTTCATGGATCTTTTCCCCAATTTCATTGCAAAATAAAGTTTCATGTTAAGTGAAATTTGTCATCCTTATTTTACCATGTACCATTTTGTCAGTGGAAGTTTCTTCCAAATAAACACACATAGGATTGTGCTGCACAGATGCAAAAGTACTAAAACACGGAGTGGGCTCCTCACTGTCATAAGGCATGTCATAAAGGCAGAGGTAGCTAACCTGTGGCTCTCCAAATGTTGCTTATCACAGCGCTGTCAGGCAAGGGATATCCAGAGGGAGGAATTGACTCTTTATTGTCAAAAGTACACTTACACGTTAGGAAAAGGCATGTCCATCAGTTCATCAACTCTCAGATACTCCTAGATGGGCACCTAATGAGGCAGTTGCCACAACAGAAAGGCCCACCCCTGACCTTGGCTTAGGTATCTCCCCCACCTGAGCTGCACATAAGCAGGTGAAAAATTACCCCTGCGTATAGCCTTCTGCTCTCCGCTTCAGCCCTCTTTTAGACCAGGGAGACAGCGGAGCAGGAGAGGTGGGGGCAGGAGGAGGAGGTGTGCAAGCCCTTGAGTCTCCACCAACCTGACCTCTCTCTCCCTCCTCCCTCACCTGTTCTTCACCCTCCAATCCTGCAGCTTCTCTTGCCTCTGACTCTCGTCTCCTGGCTGTTATAGATTCGCCCAGTTCACTGATCCCTTCTTCCAAGTGGGTCTCCAACCCACCTTCTCCCAGTGCCCACTCCTCAGTATCCAGCCACCACTCCTCAGTGTCCAGCCAGTCCCTGGCCTTGCTGGACTACAACTCCCATCTTCCTCAACCAACAGCGTCAATGATATGCAGTTATGGATTTTGTAGTTTAGCAACATCCGGAGGGTCCACAGGCTCCACAACCCTGTAATAATGGGACTTGTGGATAAATCATTAGCCGGCATTGCTATGTGTTTTCACTTCTTAACGCTTTTGCTTTTTATTATTAAAATGTGTTATTAAAATTATTAAAATATATTTAAAATTATTAAAATTTGTCAATGTTCCAAGGCACTGGAAATCTAACAGCATCCCTGCCAAATAAATTGAAGTAGCCTTTCCCACAAGAAAGCAAGACGGCCCAACCAGAGAAGTCCCTTATAAACTATGCATTCATTGTCACGCAGTTCATGAAATCTTCTTGCATGTTGAACTTCAGAACTGCACAGTTCTCTACAAACCAGTATGGTCATGACGCCTCTAGTTTCTGAGTCAGGGAGGGCCACATGCATCAGCCAAACAAGTGCAGGTGGCAGATGAGTTACAGAATTTTACATGCATATTCACTAAGCGCCATAAACTACTGCACCATATATGATATATATTTCTCCAGTACTAAAAGGCAAGATCGTTTATCTTGCAATCGCTCAGGGCACATTCAGTTTTTCCACACAGTGATCTTCACTTCTGTAACATTTGCCTAGGCATTGCTGTAGACAGTGTAGAGGTTTCTCTGTGTTTTGCCCCAAAGGCTGAGAAATAAAGTAATGGTTAGCCCATATCTCCTTGCACCGACTGAGTAGTGATAGAGTATTTGAAAAAGCTATTCTACCAACCCATTTCTGCCCAGGAAGGAAGAAGTAATTCCTTTCTATCCCTGGGGGGAAAACCGTAAACTACTACAGCTGGTTTTTCAGTGTCAAACCACGGCAGGTCATCAGAGCAATAAACCAGCACTAGCCTTTAATGATGAACATACTCTAAAACTGTGGTCTTCATCTATCTTCCACACTTAGCAGGCTAAACCAAAATTTGCTGAGAGCTGCAGAAAATCTTGATTCCTTAGTTACGCTTATTATACGCATTTGCAAACACATCATTATTGCATTCAGAGTTTACATTTTAGGTGAGCACTAAAAAAAAATATTAAAATGTGTGAAGAGCTTTCAGAGAAATAAGTTCATGGAAATCAGTAAGACTTGCAGCCAGATCCTAATCATGTCTAGACAGAAATAAATCACAGTGATTTCAATGGGGCTTGCATCCTGGTGAATAATATTAGGAGTGCAACCTTCCTTCCAAATAAGTTTGTTTAGGTCCACAGTACAAGCCATCACTATTTCTTAGAGATACCAAAGGGTTCCTGTATCAGCAATGACACTGGGGTTGTGTAAACACTCAGGGTGAAATCCCAGAGGCATTTTCTACTGCAAGAACACCATTTCAGTACCAGAACACAGAAACTTCAATAGGGCAGCTAGCAAGATTCAACAAACTCCAAAGACCTAATCTTGCTTATATTTAAGGATAAAGGGTAAAAAAAGAAAGAAGGGAGCGTACGGCAACATGCTTTGATTCTTTATATCAGCATTATCAAAACAGGACAAACAACCACCCTCCTTATTTAATCTTAGAAGGGGGATGTATACCTTTAGTATACATGCCTACTTCACAAACCCATTTAATTATTTACTTAATGTGTGACTCTGTAGCGCCTGGGTTTTTGGTGCTCCTGTTGTAACCAGAAATAATAAACAATGTGGTTTGAAAACCAGGGGAAGAGGAGAGCAGTCTCCCTGCTCATCTTTACAGAAACTTTTCCCCTATGCATGTGAGGGCATTACAAATTGTTGTCTATGGTTGCATGCTCAAATACATGTGGTCAGATGCTCACAGCACACCACTAAAGACCGGCCTTCATGCCTATGCACACAAGCACCATTTAAAGTATTGCAAACAGGCTTGTTAGCATTGTATGCCTGCGCTTGCAGAATCAAAAAAGGCACCACTGCAGCATCACAGTAAATGTATGCAGGAATTTAAGCCATAAATAGCAACCCCCTTATATAAGATTGCCTGGTATATTGTTTGTTACTGAGCTTATACTAGGTCCAATTATTAATTTCTAAGCAGAGTAGTTCTGGGATATACTCCAGATTTGAAGCAGTAAACACTGGCTTAAAGTGTGGAAACTTGTGTATGTAAACACGCACCAGACAAATGCCAGGGATCCAGAGGCAATCAAGGTTTCTTCCTTGACACTCAACTCTTCCAAGTGCCCCCCCTCAATGGAATTGCAAAGGCTCCCTTCACATTTTATAATATAGCTGAGCGACTGGAAGTCTCGGGGTGCAAAGAGAGCCCTGCCCTGAGATGCTATCTCACATAGAGAGAGAAAGAGCGGCCAACCCACAAGCAAGGGAGATGTACAGAAGCGTCAATGGCTGAGGAAACAGAACTTGCTGGCAGCTCAGGGGCAGGGAACTGGATCCACCTGGCAGGACAGATTCCTAAACACGTACACACACCCCGTGGCCCCACTTCGACAAGCCAGCAGAACAATGCACCTGTCAACCACATGATGTCCTTATGGTGTCAGGTGATAGACACCTGGCAAATAATGGCTCAACCCAGACACCTGGCTCAACCCAGAGTACCAGACCAGGGTTTGGCACCCCAGGCGTCTGCCAAGGCCCACAGCCCAGAACAGCCTCCTGTCAACCCTTGAGGCCCATCAAGTTCTGCTGCTGCTGCTGCTTCTTCTTCCTGTTGCTACCTGTTCACCTGCGTGTTCTCTCTCCCTCTCTCTCTCTCTCTCTGTGTGTGCACCTTTCCCTTTCTCTGGGCAGTGGTGTAAGAAGGAAAATAACACTCTGCACAAGCTCAGGGGTGTGCTTTTAAACACCATGGTCTCCCAGGTGCCTCAGTTAACAAGGCATCTTGTGAAGATCTGTCTTTTTGCCTAACCCAGAAGATTGAACTCTGCTATTTCTGATCCCCCATTCTTCTCCGTTTTACTGTTTTTATTCTACTGTTTTATTTATTTTTAGTGTTATCCTTGCTACCACTTGACACTGCCCTTCTTTTGTTAATACTAAGCGATCATATTAATATATTGATTTCAGCAGGAATATATTAATTTCATGCCTGACCTCAGCAGGCATTTTAAGTGAATTCTGGTTGTGTAGTTTAACCTTTAACCTCATTGTACTATTGATTTCCTTGCACATCACACACAGAGACACCTGTGATTAAGTGGTCTACAAATAAAACAGTAAAAATAAATGCTTTTTAATGAAGATATAAATAAAACAAGGGATAGTCCCAAGCCTCTGGGGCTCAGACATGCTGTGGGAGAAGCATGCTTCCTGTGTGATAGATAGATTAGGGTTGCCATATTTCAAAATGTGAAAACCCGGACACATAAATTGAGCTTTTTCTTTGGCAAAGTTGCTGAGATTTTCTTGGGGGGGGGTGGAATTTAAAATTTCTGAGCTATTTTAAAGAAAATTTGCCCCCCAAAACCAACACTTCCAACATGGGTTGCCATATGCCCGGGTTTCCCTGGACATTTTTACCAATTTGCAGACATTTTCCCCGGACTCTATTTCCAACGGAGAAATTCTGGATATGTCCGGGAATTCCCATTATATCTATATTATGGCTGCTGTACGTCCGGACATTCCTGGGATTTCAAAGGTAGAATTGACATGGGGGTGGGGATTTCTGAAAGATGGCGCTTTGTCCTGGATCTTAGGCGAGTCAATCGAAAAAGTCTTTGGTATTTTTGTAAAAAAAAAACACCACCTCAATAACTTTGGAGGGTTTCCTCAAAAAAGCTCAATAATTTCGGTGGTTTCCTTAAAAACCGGCGGTGTCCTGCTTTTTACTTTTTGAAACATGGCAACCCTAATAGATAGATATATTATATAGATAATATTACACACACACACACACACACACACGAATGAGAAGTATGGTGCCTGAAAAATCAGAACTCCTATTAGAATAAACAAGTTCCGTTTTAAATACTGAAACACTAAATAAGATGGATAACAATGTGGAATAGAAAAAGAAGCAGAAAATTGGGTTTAAGGTGTGTGAAAGAAAGTAATAGAAGTGGAAAGATGTTGCAACTGAGTAGATTGGAAGTCTAACACAAAGGTAGGGTGGATGGTGATGGGACAAGGAAGTATCTGTGGGGTTGTGTGTGGGTATGTATGAACATTTTTAAGGACTGTGTGAAATGTATGTTTGTATATTCGTAACATGTGTGTATTAATGCTGAATTATTTTGATAATAAAAACTTTTTTTAAGAAAGAGAAGTATGGTGCCTGTGTGAGATATGTGTGTGTGTGTGTGTGTGTGGATATATTGGGGGGGGGGGGGTTCTTCAACTAGCCTCTGCCCTCGAACCCCCCCCTCCGTTTTTCTCCTCAGCGCCTCAGAAACCCCCCGCGCAAACGCGCGCGCAGCCCCGCTGGCTCCGCCCTCGCGGCGGCTGAAAGAGGCGCTCGGGCGACCGGCGGCGCGGACTGACCTGAAGCAGGTGGCGAGCTCCCCGCTGGGCTTGAGGCACGGGTACTTGGTGGTGGCCACTTTGCTCTCGGAACAGACCTCCCTGCGAGGAGAGAGAGAGAGAGAGAGAGAGAGAGAGCGTGCTTAAACCGTCGCCTGAGAGACGTCCAAAGTCCAATTCCCCTCACGGGGGGCAGCTCCGGCCGTCGCGGAGGCGCACGAGCCCCGGGCGCGGGAAAGAAGGCAAGCTGAGGGGACGCGGGGCAGGCCCTTCCCTCACACCCGGCACCGCCGCCGCCCCACCCACCTGTCGCTCTCCTCGGGCTCCTCGCGGTATGTCCACGCATGCCCGAGCGCCGCCAGCAGCAGCAGCCCCAGCAGCAGCAGCCAGAGGCGCAGCACGCTGGGCGACGTCGGCGGCGGCCACAGCGCCAGCAGCAGAAGGCGCCGGGCACCTCCGCCGCCGCCGCCGCCGCCGCCCCGCAGCACCATCGGGCGGCCTCGCGGCTCCCCTGCGCAGCGCCCGACCGCTCCGGCTGCGTGGCGCGCTCGAGGGCGCGCGGAGAGAGAGAGAGAAGAGAGGAGGGAGGGAGGAGGGAGGGAGGGAGGGAGGCGGAGGCGAGCGGTGCCCCCTGCGGCGGGAGCGAGTCACTGGGGCCGGCGGCGTGACCAGCGGGAGGAGGGAAGAGACATGCAATGGACGGCGCTTGGCTAGGCGAGGAGGAGAGAAAAGGGGGTGGGGGGGGCGGGAGGGCGACCCGATGCTTCCGAGAGGCGATCTTGGGTTGCTTTGCCCGCCGAGGAAGCGGGGGGGGGGGGATCGGGAGAGACGGAGCCAGATGTCGCCGAGGGGGGCGACCCCAGGAAGTGGGGAGATCGGCTTTCCCCCCGAAGCTCGTGGGGCCGGAGAGAGGAGGGGGAGAGGACAGAGAAAGGGGTCGCCAGCTGGTGCGCGGAGAGGCTGCCTGTCGGACGGGGGCTGGGGTGTTTCCTTCCCAAAGCGACGCGAGAGGGAGGATTCCGGTGTTACGAGGTTCCCCTCCACACACACACAGTTCTCCAGAAGATAGGAGATAAGAGGGATGGAGATCTGGAGGGGTGGCCCGCTGTTGCGCAGGGATCTGGGGAAGTTGGCTCTGGGGCAGCAGCAAGGGAGAAGCAGCTTCTCTCGCGGGGAGGGGGGCGGAGACAAGGAGCCAGGCTCCTCGAAGATTAAGGATGAAAAGGAAGGATGGTCAGAGGTACAGCAGAGGAGCAGATCTAAAAGTTGTGGGACAAAGCTTGGTTTCTGTCTAGCCAAGAGATTTGGGGGGGGGGGGGAGATGTAGGGAGAGCATGTGCGCAAAGGGAGGAGGAGTATCCAGCTATGGTAGGATGTGGGACAGGGGTTTTTTTGTGTTGTTTTTTTTTTTACAGCTACTACCCAACCTGCTGGTCAGGGATAGTCTGACATAACCATCTTTCCAGGAAGGAGCGGGAGGGGTTTTCCAAAGAAGGCGAGGCAGGAGGACTCAAAGAACCTGGAGGTGGATAGAAGAGAGAGCCAGCTATAACAGGAGGAGCATGTTCCAAGGCAGCCAGAAGATTAAGCCAAGCATTTTGGAAAGGTGGGTGGAGTTGGGGGACTCAGGCTAGATCAGGAGCTATAGAGTCAGGAATGGCCAGGAGGCTTTGAATGGAGGAAGGTGGGGGGGGGGGAGGGAGCCAGAGGTTGCAGATGGGCAAGTGGAAAGAACCATCCAGGGTGTTATGTACTGAGTTGAATAGGATCCAAACTGCAGCAGTCTGATTGGTCCTAGAACAATAGGCTCCAAAAGGCAGCAGTCTGATTGGTCCTAGAACAATAGGATTCAGAATGCAGCAGTCTGATTGGTCCTAGAACAATGCAGCAGTATGATTGGTTAGCAGGAACCACCCAATCATGCTCCAGATAGAAGTGAATCCACAACCTGATTGGCCTACAGTAGAATCCTGGAATTAGCCAATCATGTGCAGCCCATTGTGTAAATAATGTATATAAAGCAGATACTTTGAGGGGACATTCATTCATTCCTCCTCACCACTATGAGCTGAATAAAGAGCATGAAATCACTTTGCGACTCTGAGTATATTTCACTGGCGACGAAGGTGGGATCCCGCTGAGCTGACTGCCACACACAGCACCGCAGCACCGCCACCTGCCGCACCGCTGCCTCGCACCGTGTATCCAGGCTTCAGCTCCGGGACACAAGGAACTCAGAATGGCAACTGACAGCAGCTTCTCGCCATTCAACCCAGCATCTGGAGACTGGGAAGCGTACGCCTCCCGTTTCACCTTCCTCCTAGAAGCCAAAGGGGTCACCGATGAAGAAGACGCCAAGAAGAGGGCAATATTCTTCAGCGTCTGCGGAGAGGAGACATTTGAAATCGCCCGGGCTCTCCTTGCGCCTGAAGACGTCGCTACTGTTCCATACAAAACAATAATGGAACAGCTGAAGGGGCACTTTTCGCCACAGCCCTCAGTGGTGGCTCGTCGAAATGCCTTCTACGCAAAGCGGCAAGCCCCTGGGGAAACCATAACTGGGTTTGTGACCTCTCTCCGCCAAGCTGCCCGGTTCTGCAACTTCTCAGAGCTGGAGAACATGCTTCGTGACCGCCTCGTCGGTGGCCTGAAGGATGAGAAGCTGCAACGACGCCTCTACGCTAAGAAGAACCTAACGTTCCAGGTCGCTCTGGAGGAGGCCCTGGCAACGGAAGCTGCTGAGAGGTCGACGCAAGAGGCACGGCTGAGCCAGCCGTCCCAACCGAGGGTCCACCACGAAGACCTCACCAACGACTCGGGATCCGACAGGGAGGAGGTGCACCGAGTACAGCAGCGCACTCAAGCAGCCCACATACCACAGCTGCCTCGACGAGAAGGAGGGAACTGCGCAAGCTGTGGAGAAAGTCACGAGAGGAGGACCTGCCGTTTCCGCAACGCAGAGTGCAGGCAGTGCAGAAAATTGGGACACATCGCCCGGGTGTGTCGGGCTCGGCCCACCCGAAGCCAGGCATCAGATGACCAATCCAAGAGCCCCAGGTCCCGGGGCCCAACGCACCAAGGCAACTCGACGGAGCTCACAGACTTCCAGGTATACCAGTTGCCCCACCCCAACGTAGAGAAAATTTATGTAGAGGTGCAGATAGAGGGGGCCCCATGCCGCATGGAGCTTGACACGGGTTCAACTCTATCCATAATCTCGGCAAGGACCTTAAGGAAACTGTGTCCTACTGGGGGTCCCAAACTCAGGCCGGCCCCATTCACCCTCCGGGACTTCCAGAAACGTAAGGTCCCCACAATGGGGGTGGGGACCTTCAGGGTGCAATACCGAGGGCGGACGCGGCAACTGGACTTGCTTGTGGTCAAGGGCCCCTACATTAGCTTACTGGGGTTGGCATGGTTTGGACCACTGGGACTAGCCATCACCGGGGTGAACCACATGAGCTTACAAGTGGACGTGGACGCCATATGCAAGGAGTTTCCGGGGGTTTTCGATGGGAAATTGGGACAGTATACGGGCCCCCCCATTGCTCTACAGCTTGACCCCGCAGTACGACCAGTCAGGCTCAAGGCCCGCCGGGTCCCATTCGCCCTGAAACCCCGTATAGACGAGGAATTGGACCGACTCGTGGAGCAAGGAGTGCTGGAGCCGGTGCCTAATGCCCCCTGGGAAACCCCAATCGTCACACCCGTCAAGCCTAATGGTTCGGTCCGCATCTGCGCAGACTACAAATGTACCATAAACAAGGCCCTCATGGCCCATGCATACCCAGTGCCAGTGGTCAGCCATGTCCTTGCCACCCTGGCTGGGTCGAAAATTTTTGGCAAGCTGGACTTGGCCCAAGCATATCAACAGCTGCCAGTAGATGAGGCCACAGCAGAGGCACAGACGATTGTGACGCACAGAGGAGCGTTCAGGGTAAAGCGGCTGCAATTCGGGGTCAGCGTGGCACCAGGCATATTCCAGAATCTAATGGACTCTCTCCTTAAAGGGATTCCTGGTGTCACCCCCTTCTTTGATGATGTGTTGATTGCCGGGCCCACACCAGAGGAGTTTGAGGACCGCCTCCGCACTGTTCTGCACCGTTTCCAGATGGCGGGTCTCAAGGTGAAGCGGGAAAAATGTCTACTAGGAGTGCCTCAAGTGGACTTTCTGGGATTTATGGTGGATGCAGAAGGGGTTCACCCGACTGGGGACAAGGTACGGGCCATTTGTGATGCCCCAGCGCCCAAGAACAAGACTGAACTTCAGGCCTTCTTGGGATTATTGAACTTTTACCATTCCTTCCTTCCCCACAAGGCGGCGGTAGCGGAGCCCCTACACAGACTCCTGGACAAGCGGGCCCCTTGGGTGTGGGGCCAGCGCCAGGAGGCCGCATTCCAGGCAGTCAAGGACTTGCTTGTCTCAAACTCGGTCTTGGCACACTTCGACGAGAGGCTGCCGGTGGTGCTAGCATGCGACGCCTCGCCCTATGGCATCGGCGCTGTCCTGGGACACCAACTCCCGGATGGAAGAGAGGTACCGGTAGCATACTTTTCCCAGACACTCAACGAAACCGAGCGGAACTACTCGCAAATCGACAAGGAGGGTCTGGCAATCGTGAAGGGAGTAAAAAAATTCCATGATTTCTTGTACGGGCGGCCCTTCACCGTGGTGACTGACCACAAGCCGTTGCTTGGCTTGTTTGCCCCCGAAAAGCAGACCCCCCAAGTGCTGTCTCCTCGCGTCCTCAGGTGGTCAATTTTCCTTGCCAGCTACCAGTATGCACTGATTCACCGCCCTGGAAAGGCGATGGGCCATGCAGACGCCCTCAGCAGGCTACCACTACCGGAAACAGGCCCCGACCCAGCACCTGCACAAGAGGTTATGAGCCTGGAGCTGCTTCCTGACCGCCCCATTCAGGCACAAGAAGTTGCACACCATTCCAAGAAAGATAGGGTCATCTCCCGGGTCCTGGACTGGGTGTGGAGGGGATGGCCCAGCCGCAGCCCCGGGCCAGAATTCGCCGGCTACACAACCCGCAAACATGAACTGTCAGCCCACAAGGGGTGCCTGTTATGGGGAAGCAGGGTCGTTGTTCCCCAGCCCCTCCGCAAAAGGGTCCTCACAGCCCTACACGAGACACACCCAGGGGTAGTAAGAATGAAGGCCCTTGCCAGGAGTTATGTGTGGTGGCCGGGGATCGACGGAGAGATAGAGGCCTGGGTCAAACACTGCCAGGCCTGCCAGGAATCCCGCCCAGATCCCCCAAGGGCCCCAGTCCAGTCCTGGGAGTCCGCCCGAGCACCATGGTCACGCCTGCATGTGGACTTCGCTGGCCCCTTTCAGGGGAAAACATTCTTCATAGTGGTGGACTCCTACACCAAATGGCTGGAAGTCGCACTGGTACCGTCCACTTCTACGTCCGCAGCCATCCGGGTACTACGCAGGCTGTTTGCAACCCACGGGCTCCCTGACACTCTCGTCTCAGACAACGGGACTGCATTTACATCAGGAGAATTTCAAACCTTCACAGTGCAGAACGCCATCCGCCACATCCGTTCGGCGCCATTCCACCCTGCCACCAATGGCCAAGCAGAACGCATGGTGCGGACCACCAAGGACACCCTTCGCCGCATGACGCAAGGGGATTGGGAGTACCGCCTTGCCACATTCCTCCTAGCACAGCACAGCACCCCCAGCTCAACGACTGGCCGGAGCCCCGCTGAACTACTAATGGGTCGGCGCCTTGCAATCAGATTGGACCGCCTTCACCCCGATAGAGCTCAGGATGAGGTAGTGGGGGGGGGAAGGCAGGAACCCCCGGACCTTCGAGGCCCAGGACCCAGTGTACGCAAAGAATTTTGGGGCAGGCCCTGCATGGGTACCTGCCACAGTCACCAGGGTCACGGGCCCCGTGTCGTACGAGGTGCTAACAGATGGGGGGCAATGCTGGCGCCGCCACTGCGACCAGATACGGCGACGATTCCCGGGAGAAAACCAGGAGGAGGAGGACAGGTCAGAGGAGTCCCAAGGGAACAGTGGGGCAGTGAGGCCCATAGAGCAGCAGGGGCAAGCAGGAGAGGCAGAATCAGTAAATACAGAGAGGACCCGCGAGGCCGAAAGGACACCGGAACCAGAACCACGACTGAGCGAGCCGGTTGCGCCAGACCAAACAGCCCCATCCTTGGAACACGAGCCAGAACCTGAACCCCGGACCAGGGAACACCCCAGGCCGCAACGCACACGTAGGCCACCGGCGTACCTTGAGGACTATGAATGCGACCTTCCGGGCAGGACTGGAACTTAGAGGGGAGGGGTGTTATGTACTGAGTTGAATAGGATCCAAACTGCAGCAGTCTGATTGGTCCTAGAACAATAGGCTCCAAAAGGCAGCAGTCTGATTGGTCCTAGAACAATAGGATTCAGAATGCAGCAGTCTGATTGGTCCTAGAACAATGCAGCAGTATGATTGGTTAGCAGGAACCACCCAATCATGCTCCAGATAGAAGTGAATCCACAACCTGATTGGCCTACAGTAGAATCCTGGAATTAGCCAATCATGTGCAGCCCATTGTGTAAATAATGTATATAAAGCAGATACTTTGAGGGGACATTCATTCATTCCTCCTCACCACTATGAGCTGAATAAAGAGCATGAAATCACTTTGCGACTCTGAGTATATTTCACAGGGGTTAGGAGGATTGGGAGTGGGGGTGAACAGAAGATATAGAAGTTGTGTAGCTAACTTGCGCGAGTTAGCAATGGCAAAAGGAAGAGGCTGTGTGAGCAGATGGAGAGGTGCAAGAGGCCCGGTTGGTTGTGCAGTTAAATAATGTTACACCCCACCTCACAGTGTGAGGTTCCAGGTACGCTTACACAAGGTCCGTGTTTCCTTTTGGAAATGAGGCACAGTGGGGACTGTGGTGTCTTTAGGATATATGGCTTATTTACACATATATTATACAACCTGAGCCTACGATGGAGGTTTTCCCAACATTGCACTCCAAGAGCGTCTGGCTTCTCCCATAGGTGCAGCCTAGGATCCAAGCAGACATCAACATTGTCCTTGTCTCTCTCTCTCTCTCTCCAGCCTGCTGCTTTACTTCTACATTACATCACTCCTGCTGCAAACTCATTACCCCAGGCCATCACCTCATTGGAAGTTAGCCTTTCAACTTGTTGATTCCAGGGGATTAGCATTGTCCAGCACACAGCCTAATACAAAGGGTCTAGCTTAATGCACATAAGCCTGGGACCCAGACCTAGTCTTAATTAAATTCTGACTCCATCTAGACCCAGAAATCTAGGGTGTCTAGCACCCACAAACTTGTAAAAGCAAGTTTAGGCTCTAGACTTAATGGTCTGTACAGGGAACTCCCATCTTGAGAGAGTAGTGTGTTTTATTTCACTTACTTCAAGGATGTTGATGCTCCATTCGGGGGCTGTTTAGTGGGACTCTGGACTTCTGCCCAAAAGCCCTGCCCCGGGGGGCACTGCCAGACAAGGATTCAATATCTGTCTGGTTCATGAAATCAAGGAGAAAACAGTTGTCGCATTCGAGTCTCCCAACCTATTTCCCTGCAAGGATCTTAATGCCCATGAAGTTGGGAGCTAGGAATATCTCTTCTTTCATGTTGTTTTTCATCCTCGAGGATTCCAAATAATTTTTTTTTAAAGCACCTTTCTCTTAATCTGTTTCTCTGATCACTGACTTTGCAGTCCTGCTTATACAGGGAAAGATATTTAACAGAGCCAGCCATTCCAAGAACTAATGCTGGTAGTTTTTCTGATGGAGTCCAGAGTCAACCTTTTCTTTCCGTTTTCTGCCCGGTACTAGAGAGCATAGATCTCTGCGAACAAATGTAATTGCTTGTGCCTGTTTGTACAGGAGAGGCACCGGAGAACCAGAATATCCCAGCAGTTCTCATCAGAACTGAGTTAGACATCATAACACCTTAGCAGCTACAAAGTATATAGTGAAAAATTGAATGTTTGGAATTCTCATTTGATCATTAAATAAAAAGTGGCTCAGAAATAGAGCATGTGCTTTTCATCCAAAAGGTCCCTAGTAAGATCCTAGGTATTTCCACTCCGAAAGAAAAAAGTCAAACAGTAAGGGCGGATTAGGGAAAAGTTTCTGCCTAAGGATTTGGGCAGCTGCTGCCAGACAGAGTTTGTTGTACTGGGCAAGGTGGATCAGTGGTTTTGCCTCAGTATAAAGTAGTTTTGCCTGTTTATACCTACTAGGTTTTATTCTTTTTCTCATCTGCAATGTACAGTGGTACCTCTGGTTAAGAACTTACTTTGTTCTGGAGGTCCGTTCTTAACCTGAAACTGTTCTTAACCTGAGGTACCACTTTAGCTAATGGAGCTTCGTGCTGCCACCGCACGATTTCTGTTCTCATCCTGAAGCAAAGTTCTTAACCTGAGGTATTATTTCTGGGTTAGCAGAGTCTGTAACCTGAAGCATCTGTAACCTGAAGCGTCTGTAACCCGAGGTACCACTGTATATTAAAAAAACCCTAATGGCAGCAGCTGCATTAGGTACACTTAGAAACAAGAGTCGGTATGGATTTCTGCTACGTTCCACCTTCATTCCTTACTTTATGCATCTGTACAACCTGTGTGTTAAACACTGGCCTTTTTACTTCTCCCATCATTCTTCAAGTGGACTGCCTGACATGGGCATCAGTAGGATAGTTCTTAGGGTTGGGGGGCAGGGCTTTTGTTGAGTGGGGGAGAACTGACGTGATTGGTCAGTTAGTTAAGTATTTCTATTGTTTCACTTCATCTGGGGGAGGGCAGCTTTCCCCCACCCCTCCTTGGCTACGCCCATGCTGTCTGATTTATTTATTTTACACTTAGAAGCTCGTAAAGGAGGTAGAACTGAGTTTTCCATAGCAGAAGTGAGTCCACCGTCTTCTCACACAAAAATCCACTCCTGGTTTTCTCCCTGTGCTTTCTTAAACTCAGCAGCCTGAATTATAAGGGGTATTAGTAAACAACTGGGAGACAAAATCCTTGTCAATCTACTGCAAATCAGCCAGAGATCTGCTTTCTACCCACCCCTGGACTATGTATGGCACAAGCTTGCCTGAACATCTGACCAGCTGGTCCTCAAGGATCAATTCCAATACAACAGGGATGGGAGAGCTGTGGTTTTCCAGATGTTGTCAGTCTGTAACTCCCATCATCCCTGACCACTGGCCGTGGTGGATGAGGCTGATGGGAGGGAGTCCACCAACATTTGGAGGGCCACAATTTCTCCATCCCTGCCCTGTAGAAACCCTGTCCTTGAGCGTCTGTGGTCTTCAGCCTGAGCAGTGTGTTGCTGGTGTGGCGATTCTACTAGTACTATTGCTGCCCTTTTCAAAGAGTCTGCCATTGTGTGGGAGGGGGAGTTTGCACAGTGCTCCCTCGTGACTGGGTGACCACAGGCAACCCTGCTGCATTTGGGGTTAAGGGGCAGAGCTTCTAGGTCAGAAGATGTTGCTCCCAGGCAGACTTTTATCTCCAGACACCTTTTGACAAAGGGAATTAAAGCAGGATGTTGAGCCTAGGAGTCTCTTGCTTCTCTGCCGTATACCCTCAGCACAATTTCTCAGGAAGGGCGTCTCAAGCCAGGAGTGATATTTCATATTTAAAACATGTTCTATTTATCTATCTGTTAACAGCATTTATATACCGCCTTTCTGCCAGGACATTCAAGGCAAAGCTTAAAGAAATTAAAATCAGCAGTGCTGCCTGGCAGCCTCTTCGAATGAGTTTGGTGGATATGATCATGCCTACTATCCATACCCTGGGATGTGGGTGGTGCTGTGGTCTAAATCACTGAGCCTAGGGCTTGCCGATCAGAAGGTTGGCGGTTCGAATCCCTGCGACAGGGTGAGCTCCCGTTGCTTGGTCCCAGCTCCTGCCAACCTAGCAGTTCGAAAGCACATCAAAGTGCAAGTAGATAAATAGGTACCACTCCAGTGGGAAGGTAAACGGCGTTTCCGTGTGCTGCTCTGGTTCACCAGAAGCGGCTTAGTCATGCTGGCCACATGACCTGGAAGCTGTCTGCGGACAAACGCCGGCTCCCTCGGCCAGTAAAGCGAGATGAATGCCGCAACCCCAGAGTTGTCTGCGACTGGACTTAACAGTCAGGGGTCCCTTTACCTCTACTATCCATACCCTGCAATGCAAGCACACTGATTGGGCACACTTTTGTGTTTGTAAAAAGGGGGGGGTCTATACAGATGTATGTGCACAGAACTCTTCCACGCAAACAGGAACCCTGATTGGTCAATGTTTCCACCCAAATGTAGAAGCCCTGTATTGTCATAGTGCTGTCAGGCAAAGAAAGTCCAGAGTGAAGAATGAACTGTTTTATTGTCAGAGGTACATTTACAAGTTAGGAAAATGCATGTCCATGAGTCCTACATCTCTCAGGTACTCCTAGGTGTGCACCCAATGAAGAAGTGGCTGAAACAGAGAGAGACACATCCCTCCACCTCAGCTTATGTATCTCCCCCACCTGAACTACATGCAAGCAGGTGAAGACTATGCCTTCATGTAACCACCTGCTCCTCCCTCTTCAATCCTAGCCTGGACCTGGGAGTCCATAGAGAAGAGGGGGGGGGCAGGAGGACGAGGTGTGGAAGCCCTGGACTCCAATAATAATAATAGTAATATTTTTTTATTTATACCCTGCCCTCCCTGGCCAGAGTCGGGCTCAGGGCAGCTAACACCAGTAAAATTACAATAAAAACATAATAGGAGGGTAAAAAGCAATTTAAAATACAGGTTAAAATTCAATTTAAAATGCAGCCTCATTTTAATAGTAGCCCATAGATCAAAACCATAAGGGGAGGGAAGCATAAGGGTCAAACCAAAGGCCAGGCGGAACAGCTCTGTCTTGCAGGCCCTGCGGAAAGATGTCAAGTCCTGCAGGGCCCTAGCCTCTTGTGACAGAGCGTTCCACCAAGTCGGGGCCAGTATTGAAAAGGCCCTGGCCCTAGTTGAGACCAGTCCAACTACCTTGCAACTTGGGACCTCCAAAGTGTTGTCATTTGTGGACCTTAAGGTCCTCCGCAGGGCATACCAGGAGAGGCGGTCCCGTAGGTACGTGGGTCCTACACCAGCCTGACCTATCTCTACCTCCTGCTGCACCTGTTCTCCTGCACTCTCCAATCCTGCAGCTTCTCCTGCCTCTGATTCTTGTCTCCCAGCTGTTACAGGTTCTCCCATTTCACTCATCCTTTTTTTCCAAGACAGTCTCCAACCCCGCTTCTCCCGGTGCCCATTCATTGGTATCCAGCCGCTGCTCAGCCAGGCCCTGACATATATATATATATATATATATATATATATATATATATATATGCACATCCATGAACATATATAGGCCCTCTTTCACATAAACACTGCATGTCTAGGATGTGGGGCCAGTGGGCACGTTGGTGTTGTGTTTGGATGAAACTCTTGCTTGTGAAAGGGTTTGCACGGGGGAGAGAGAAGAACTTCCAAACTTCCTAGGCTGTTTGACCAAACCTGTACTAACATCTCCTACAGTGCTAGACCTCGCAGGATTGTTGTGAGCATAGATCGAGGAGGCATGACACATTGCCTTGAGCTACTCAAAGGAAAAGTGGGGTTTAAATGTATAAATGAATAAAACAGCCCTGGTAAGCAGGAATGTCAATTTTGGTTGCTTTTCATTTTTACAATCTTAATATTAACTTCTGCAGCAGATAAGGGTGTTATCTTTTATGACTTGAATATTTGCTGATTAGAGAAAAAGTGTGCAGGTTTCTTAACTACATGGAACTCTGACAGAAGAATAATTCAGTGCTAACCTGAAGGCAACAATAATATCAATAATCATAATAACTCAGTGTAATTGCTCAGCCAGCCATTCTGTTTGCTTTTGTTTAATTAAGAAAGGTCCTAATTTCCGCAAATGCTCTGTTTAATTAAGAACTCAAGGAGTCACCTTGGCTCCAGATGGATTATTAGAAGTAATCCTCAGAGTTGCAATATTTTTGCCTCAATCATAATCCTTTCTTCAGCAACAACCCCAGCCAAGTTTCATGATGTGATACAATGCAGTGGATCCCCCCCTTTTTTTGCCATTGGTAATCATATTACTAGCTAACGCACAAAAAATGTGGCTCTGATCTTGTTTTATCTCCTTTGTAATGAACGAACAGCCAAATCCATTAAGAGAACAGGGGCTACATCCTAAAATGAACCACGATGCAGTCAAGGAAATATTAGAAGTTATGTTGCCCCAGGCAGAAATAATCTGGCACAAGTTTTCCTTAAGTAAATTCAGAGTGTTTTCTGCTGTGAAGATGCTCTCCATTCAACTAAGGCAGCCTTAACTTTGACTTGAACAACCAAGCAGAAATAGAATGGGGGAAAGCTGAAAAAGAAATCTGGGAGCATTTTTAGATACGAGCCAAAGAATTCAGCAGGGCATGTCAGCAATTCTCCCCGGAATTGTTTAAACAGAAATTGAACACACTTCGGCTGGCTTGTGTGTTTTCCTTCGTAATGGGTGTGCTTGTGTGTGTTGTGCCGCACGCCACAATTGTAAACTATTCTGTATGCAGAAACATTTATTTATTTTAACTTGGCGGTGCAGGCTGTTCTTTGTGTTAATTTTAATACGCCAAATGGCTTTCGCAATCATCTTTGCTTACGTGTGCAAATGAATCGTCCACGTTACTAAGACGTATGACTGGCCCGAGACTCATCCTGTATGATAAGCATGGCAAACGTTCATTCTCTCAGAGGAGTGTGGGTCGTTACACTGCCAAAACAGCATCACTCATTCACAAAAGGGAGGTAGCGGCAGATTCAGGGAAACTCCACAATTTACAGAAGTACTAAAAATATATATGTTTGGGGGGTGGAGAAGGGGTATTTCCCAAACAGCGTAATGAGATACTCAATGGGTATGGAATGCTAACTGTTAAGAGGGAGAGAGGGAGAGGAAATGGAAAACCAGAGGTGGTGGATAGGATAATGGGACTGAGGATCCCAGCCAGCTGGCTGGCACCCTGAACAGGAGCACTTCATACTGCAACCTTTTGTTGCAAGACCCGCTTGTCTATGACTTCTAGCTGCAGTAACTGAACAGAATATCCGTGTTCAAAGACTCTGTACTTATAAGTGCCAGAACAAATAGGGATGACCGTCCTTGCTTCTGAGGAGGCTGACGGGCTGCTGCTGGGAACAAAATGCTGAACTAGATGCATCAAGGGAACTCATTTGTTCCTGTGACATTCATATATGAAGGAAAGTGCAGGATGTGTCCTAGTGGCTGGAATTCTGCATTGCACTATGACAAACGTTCCATTTGCACACACATTTCAGCTTGCCAGACAAAATCATAGACCCATAGAATTATAGAGTTGGAAGGGATCCTGAGGATCATCTAGTCCAACCCCCTGCAATGTGGGAATATGCAGCTGCCCCATATGGGGATTGAACCTGCAGTCTTGGTACAGTGGTATCTTGGTTCTCAAACTTAATCTGTTCTGGAAGCTCGTTCCAAAACCAAGGCGCGCTTTCCCATAGAAAGCCATGCAAAATGGATTAATCTGTTCCAGACTTTTAAAAACAATCCCTAAAACAGCAATTTAACATGAATTTTACTATCCAGCAAAACCATTGATCCATAAAATGAAAGCAATAATCAATGTACTGTACTATAAAATAAATAAAATTGTATTGTAGATCAGGCATGTTCAACTTCAAGTAGGCAGCTTTCCTGGAGGGGGCCGGGATGGGCGGCAGGGGTGAATGTTTGTTTGCTCAGTCTGCTGTCAAGGTGCTAAATGTTGGTGGGTAGCATTAGAACTCTGCTCATTTTTAAAATATATATATTTAAAGATCAGGCAGCTCTCAGGCCACAAAATGACCCCCCTCCTCCATTTTTGGTGTTTTCTCCTCAAGGGGAAAGGACAGACTTAGAATGTCTTCCCATATACATAAAGTTGCAAGACTGCTGTTGCAAAAAAACAAACAAACCCCAAAACAAATCATTACTTTCTGGGCCAGGTGGTAAAAGTACTGTATTAACACTGGCTTTGTTGCTTGATATTTATATATAGCCTTTCAGCGCTATCTGTGTTCCTAAAGAGGTTCAGTTTAAGTAAGTTCTGCCCTTAAACAGTGCCCAAATTACCCATGTCTGAGCCCGCCACTACTCTCTGCCTCATGTTATGACTGCCTTTGAATGGGGAGTACCAGGTGTGCTCTTCCATTCCCCCTTTTTTTAATTCGGAAGCACAGATATACTCATGAAAGGGCTTTAATTCTGAACTGCCTTTGTATAGTAAAGAACAGCGTTCTTAATACCACCCTGCCTCTACGAAGCGTCTCAGCTACTGAAAGGAAAGGCATGAGAGACAACTCTCCCCATTTCACACATAATTACAGCTCGCATCTTGGATTACCACCAAAGATTGGTTGGTTAAAAATGCCCCTTTGAAAAAAGGGGAAAGCTGCTGACTAAGGAGAAAATGTCAAGGAGGATTTCTGTACAAAAGCAATCTAGAAGACATAAAGCATTTTCCCCCCATGAGCATCTATGGTGGTTTGGAATACCCAGTTCTTACCCAGTGCAAAACAACTGCAGATAGAGTGAACTGTGTGGCAGTAGATAAGACTGTTTTATTTACATAGGAATCGCGTTTCGTTACAAGAAGTTCTGAGCTGAAGAACGTGAGAGCCTTCAAAGCGTCCTGCTGCCTATCAGTCACCCTGAAAGGATCAGAGCTGTTCGTGCTTCATCACTCTTGACCTCTTTGATGAGGCTCAGGTCATCCTTCTAAGCGTGGGAGAAGGAAGATAAACAGTCCCTGGGGCTGTATAAACTTCTTATTCCTCCGTGCACACTTTCCAAGCGCAACCCAGAAACAAATACCTGGGCTTTCCCCCTCCCTCCACCAACTGCACCTACAGTGCTTAGACCATGGTTGGCAAACTAAGGCCCAGGGGCCGGATCCGACTCAATCACCTTCTAAATCTGGCCCGTGGATGGTCTGGGAATCAGCATGTTTTTATATGAGTAGAATGTGCCCTTTTATTTAAAATGCATCTTTGGGTTATTTGTGGGGCCTGCCTGGTGTTTTTACATGAGTAGAACGTGTGCTTTTATTTAAAATGCATCTCTGGGTTATTTGTGGGGCATAGGAATTCGTTCATCCCCCCCCCCCAAAAATACTGTATAGTCCAGCCTCCCACAAGGTCTGAGGGACAGTGGACCACCCCCTGCTGAAAAGGTTTGCTGACCCCTGGCTTAGACCTTAACCTAAAACATCAAATATCCCACATAATCCATCCCTTGCCAGACCTTCCTTCCCCTCTGTGCAACATCGTCTTTGTGATCAACCCATAAGGAATGTGGTCATTTAGGGTGTTTCCCTCCTGCTCTCCTGAGAGTCATTGTTCATTGAAAAAGCGGAGGGCCAGTACAGTTGTAGAGACAAACACAAATGAATACAGGCAGCTCCGCGTTAACGCGGGGGTTACGTTCTGAGGCATCGCGAGTTTAAGTGAAACTGCATATATTGGGAACACCATTGAAAAGGATGGTAGACAGCACAATTGCTCCCTCCAAACTTCCTTGCTCAAACTCCAGCTCTCCAAAGGTGCAGGGGCTCCTGGGATTGCACTTGCAAAGGCCCGGGGGATTGCTAGGAGCTGTTTTCATGCCGTTTTTGCACTTTTTAAAAGGTTTTTGCCCCTTTGCATGCCACATCCGGGTCCGCATGTGTGTGTGTGTGTGTGTGCATGCTTTGAACATGTGTACATAGGGAGTTGCCTGTATACAGTTGAGGAAAAGTTGCTTCGGCAAATTGATCTGACAAAGCAATTGAACACTATAGCCCTGAAAGGAATAAACTTATCTCTTTAAAAAAGAAAAGAAAAGAGTCAAAACAATCAAAAAAAGATAGAGGGCTGCAGCTACCTTTGGCATCAGATTCTGCCTGCCTTTAAGGGTGGCAGAGTGGGAGAAAGACAATCCACTCCATGGAGAAGAATCCACTGGGATGTTCTCCCCTTTCATTATGATTAATTTTAATTACAAAAGGCTCAGTAATGTTTTTTTTCACCTTTCCTCCCTTCCAACAAGGCCTTGTGCAGGAGAACCTCCGGGTGGATTTATTCAGCTCTGTGTTAGCTGGTGTGGAAAGTGCCATTCTGATTTTTTGACCGAGGGACCAAAATATATTGAGCTAGTGCTGTTGGTCTTTTTATCTGCAGCCCTGCTCACTGTGACCTTAATCCTTCTGAAGCGAAGCGAAGCCTTAATGGTGTGGCTGTAGGACTGCAGTCTGTCAAAACAAACAGGAGCGAACCATTCTCTTCTTTTTCATACTTTTACTTGGTTACTGGCCTGGGTTCTCTGCAGTGAATTACTGAGGTTAAGAACACTTAAGAATAGTGGTTTGGATGATGATTGGGGGGCTTGGAAACTGAGTGAGACCAACTTTATTATTATTGGTTTTTGTTTTTTGTTTTTTTTAAAAAAAGATTAAACATGTTTTGTTCCAAGAAGTCTTCAGAGTTTATTGAACTTAAGTCAGGAAACATTCAGAGATGGGAGAGATGATTTTCTAGATTAGACAATGAACCACATCTTTGAAAATCCATTTTTACCCCCTCTATCTGTCTGTCTGTCTGTCTATCTATCTTTCTTTCTTTCTTATTTATTTTAAAATGTATTATCTGCTCTTTTGTAAAATACTATATAGCAGGGTGGCTTGCAACACATAAAATACAATAAAACCAGTCTATAAATATCCATAAAGCACAATTTAAAATACCAGTAAAACATTAGTACATATTGGTTGGTTTAAGGGGGGGACATATTGTGAAAGCTGGTGCAGATAGTGCTATTTTCGAAAGACAACAAAAGAGGGCCGGGATGGTTGGGTTACTGCCGAATATCTACTGGCAGGGAGTTCCACATGTCAGGAGCTGCCACACTCAAGAATTAGCCCCTAGTAAAGACCAACTGACCCTCAAGGGAAGTGGGTTGCCACCAGAAGTGCCCCATCAAAGGATCTCAGGGTTCAAGGTAGAACACAAGGGACTGAATGGTCCTTATGTTACTTTGGCCCACGTTCTTTGTGAATTAGGACAAAAACTTTGATCCTGACTCAATAGCAAATCGGAAAGCAGAACAGCTCTCCCAGCAGCAGAGTAGCATGTTGCTAGTAATGCACTCCTGTGAGCAGTCTGGCCACAGCAGTAATTGCAGCAGCTTCTGGACCAGATGCGAGGGAAGCCCAACATAAAGCATGTACCAGCAATCGGGTTTTGGGGTTGCCAATGCATGGACCACTGTCATTAGGCTCTCCCAGTCCAGGAATGGTCATAGCAGCCAGAGCTGGTTGAAAGCACTCCTGGCCACAGAGATCCCTTGAGCCTCAACCTCTGGCTAGTTCACCAGCCCCTTTCGGAGAGAAATGACTCTGCCCCTGTAATCCCTTGCTCTGCTAACCGAACCAACCCTCCCTGGCTTGATTTTACCAACCATGCAATGTGTATAAAGAACAGTTTTGTCCAAAAGCCTGTACATCATTAAAACTTCAAACCTGCATTGAAAGCACACCAGACTTGCGATACTCTTTTCAGTATTCCCAGAACTTTGGCAGAATCAGAAGGCAGATTATCTCAATACAAGGTCTTTCTTTTTTCTTTTGCTTAGGGTCACCAGCCAAGCTTAGCCCAGGGCATTGCCCTGTTGTTGTTGTTTAGTTGTTTAGTCATGTCCAACTCTTTGTGATCGCATGGACCAGAGCATGCCAGGCACTCCTGTCTTCCACTGCCTCCCGCAGTTTGGTCAAACTCACACTGGTAGCTTTGAGAACAATATCCAACATCTCGTCCTCTGTCGTCCCCTTCTCCTCGTGCCCTCAATCTTTCCCAACATCAGGGTCTTTTCCAGGGAGTCTTCTCTTCTCATGAGGTGGCCAAAGTATTGGAGCCTCAGCTTCAGGATTTGTCCTTCCAGTGAGCACTCAGGGCTGATTTCCTTAAGAGGGGATAGGTTTGATCTTCTTGCAGTCCATGGGACTCTCAAAGAGTCTCCTCCAGCACCAGAATGTATCAAATTGTATAGTAATCACGAGACTGAATGCCCGACCTACTGAAAGCGCTCGTTCCATACATAGCTAACCCTGCAGGATGGGAAAAGAGAACTGATACCAGTTTCATTTGGCAGCAGTGCAGAGAGGCAACGGGTGTGAAAGCTGCTTTGGGATTTGTGCTGCCTGCCCACATGCTTGCCCCTTTTGCCCTTGCACTGCCTTCTTAACCCGGACGTTTGTAATTAAACAGATCTTTTCAAAAGCACCGAGATGCTTTCTCTTCCAAAGAAAAAGGATAGTGGAGCGGTTTGGAGGTCACCTTGACCTCCCTGTTCCTTGGGGGAAGGAGAGCACGCAACACAACGCAAGCACAATCTATCCAGAGTTAAATTCTTTAAAGGGGCTTTTCTCATTTAAATCAATGGGGCATAAAAGTCCTTAATGTTGTCTGGCTCGTGCCCTGCATTAATGGTGCAAAAACCATTTGCGAAAACAGTCTCAACGGAGTAGGGTAGGAAAGCTGCTGAACATACACAGAGTGCCAATTATTCAGCAATAAATAAGCACAACCAGCTCTCACGTAACTAACTTCATGGACACAAACATCTAGAGATTCGATCCTGTGCACACTTAGAAATGAACCACCCCAAACAAAATGGGATATCTGTGTCAACTTGCACGATGGTGTGCTCCACCTCAGTGAATATATCTGCTATAGATTATCCTTATATAATATATCTCTTTGTACAACATACCACTTTGATGCCCTGGGCTCCCGCAGGAGGAAGGTTGGGATATAAATTGAATAAGTAGCTTTATTGCACTCTCCTATTTTCTCTCTTTCTCTTTTACCCTATTATACACATTTGAATAATGTGTTCCGTATGCTTCCAATCTGGTTTTCTTAATGCTGGCCGTTACCTGCAATGATTTGATTTGAATAAATAATAATAATAATAAGTTCAACACTGCTCATATACCCATTATACATGCATACTGAAGTGCTACTCTTCTAAAAGCTTCTTAAAAACAAAACAAAAAACTGGGGAAAAATCCCTCCCTTTTACCGATTCAATAATGCCTGTGGCTGTCCTACATCAGCGCTGCCTTGTGATTTTACAGGAAACCACTTCATCTTTCCTCCCCCGCGTCCCTGGCCCCACTTGCGAATGCATTACACAGCTTAAGTAAGCTACAAAGCCAATAAATACTTTTGTGACACCCCGAGGACTAACAAGTCTATTATGGTGTAGGCTGTCGTGGACTGAGGTCCACAAAAGCTTGGGCCACAATCAATTTGTTAGTCTTTTAAAGTTGCTGCAAGACTCGTGTTTTTTGCTGCAAGAGACAGCTGGCTCTCTGGGCGCTGCTACAAGAGCAAGTCAACGCTCCTCAGTCCCTTTGGGTTGCCTGTCACTCTGGCAGGGCATCTTTGTCAGGTGTACAAGAGGCATTCAGCAGGTGCCACCGTCCCTGGCAGGGAAGTACTGTACAGCTAAGCTTCAGCTGTTGCATTTCTGCCAGCAGAATCTACAGGATCACCGCCAAGACAAACTAAGCAGAACAAGCTGGCAACGCAGTTTGTCCCTTTTACCAGTCCTCTCTCCTCTGCATCTTAAATGGCAATGACCACAAAAGCCTGGGGGGCATTCTAATACCAAACGTGACCTTTCCCTCCCTGTTTTCCCAGGCTCACACAACTTGGACTTGAGCATTCACGCATTTCTGGGAAGACTGCATCTGAGGCTGTTGGATACCTATTGAATAGCTATTTTGTACCATTAAGAAATCTGGCAAGTATTAACCACCAGCCTCGTTGTGGTTGCCAAACACTGTTCCTTCCGCAGTGGTGCCACGCAAAAGCTTGAGCTGTCCTCCCCACCCCACCCCTCAAAAAATTATGCTTGTAAACCAAAAGAAGCATAAATCACTTAATTCAAGTCACTGAATGAAGATCTAAGAACAAAGGGAAATCCTCAAATCATTGGGCTTGGTGCAGTCATTGATTCTCCCTAGCATTTCACAGCTGAGAACAGAATCATAGAGTTGTAGATCTGGAAAGGACCATCTAGTTCAACACCCTGCCCACAGCATGCAGGTGGGCTCGAACCACCAATCTTCTGGTTTACAGCCAGATGCACTGACCCATGGCACCAGCAGGGACACTTATTTGTGTTTGTTGTTGTTTAGTCATTTAGTCGCGTCCGACTCTTCGTGACCCCATGGACCAGAGCACGCCAGGCACTCCTGTCTTCCACTGACTTCCGCAGTTTGGTCAGGCTCGTGTTCGTAGCTTCGAGAACACTGTCCAACCACCTCATCCTCTGTCATCCTCTTCTCCTTGTGCCCTCAATCTTTCCCAACATCAGGGTCTTTTCCAGGGAGTCTTCTCTTCTCGTGAGGTGGCCAAAGTATTGGAGCCTCAGCTTCAGGATCTGTCCTTCCAGTGAGCACTCAGGGCTTATTTCCTTAAGAATGGATACGTTTGATATTTGTGTTTAGCGCTACTGTAATCTCATGAGCAAGACATAAAGGCATTGGTCACCCCTCTCTTATTTTTTCTTGGTATTTGTTACTCAGAACAAGCAGGATTTATTACACCATTTGCCCCGATAGACCTGTCCTTTCTTTACGATGTTCTTGAAATGTCACTATCACCACCACTGTCTAGAACTTCATTCCACAGTTCCCATTTATCAGTCATCCAACAACAAAAGGTTTCTGGGCGACGTGCAAAACAAAACAATATCACAGTCCCAAGAAAACAAGAATCAGTGTAACAGCAAATGAAGCAACCACAAAAGCAAAGCAACGGTTCCAAGGGAGAAAACTGGAAAGTAAAGTATCACAGAAACAATCAACAAATATGGAAAGCCAATGGAATCGATTCCAGAGAGCAAAAACATCCCTGTTTAAGCCACAGCATAATGAAACAATAAAATAAAAATTGATTAAGCCTGTGGAATTATTTATTGGGTTGGTTGGGTTTGTTTCTGTACATTTTTTTAATTTGACATTTAAATAGATTTTGTCTCAAAATCACTTTAAGACATTGTATCAAGCGATGAAAAAATGTGCTGAATAATAATATATATATATTTTTAAATTAAATTTATGTCCCATCTTTAATCCAAGGAGCTGAAACTGGCATACACTTCTCCCTCTCTCTGCTTAATCTTAACAACAATGCTGTGAGCTAAGTTAAACTGAGAAGATGCCGAATGGTCCAAGGTCAATCCGTAGGCTTCATGACTGAAGGAGGATTTGAACCCTGGTCTCCCAGGTCCTAGCCCAACACTCTAACCACCACACCACACTGTGGCATGTAGTAAAGCAAACTGGGAGCATAGCAGAAGCAGACCTCATGCTCACCCTACGCATGCTCTTTTATTTATTTATTATTAAATTTAGCTCCTTCCCTTCCTCTCAAAGGAGTCCACAGCAGCAAGTTCGCCAGACTTCCTACATGCACACACACTGCGTACACCTCTGCTTTTCATGTGCAATTAGAAACCCAGCAGAAGTTACTATTGGGCTTCATTTTTACCAAACAACAGAGGAAACCCTCAAATAAAACCTAATGGTGCATGTCTTGGCACAACTGTGCAGTTGGCCTCAACTGCCTTGACTTGCTCACTCCCATTTCAAAGCAACGTTTCCAAGTGTTTTCCTGGAAAACATTCATTGTCAGGGCAGAAGCTATTTATAATCTGACAAACCATGTTTCTGGACGGATGACATCAAAAGTGGCCGATTGCCATGGGAGCAAACAGGTTTCTGAACACACACCGCAAAGACCATACAAAGGGAACGTTGTGCTTGACAAATCGTCCATTTCCATAAGGAAAGGCCCAAGTAAACCCACACAATGGCTTGCAGGCAGGCTGGTGGGAGGCACAAGAAACAGCTGCAGAGATATTTGCACGTAGACCCTCTGTGGGGGCCCTATGTTCTCGTCTACCTCAGTGGCCTCAGAGGTCTGGCACTCATCATCATCCCCAAGGTATTCAGCTCCTGTTTACCTGTTGCGTGACTCATCACAACAACTCATTGAACCAGCATGGTATAATGATTTGTTGGCATCCATCTGTCTCGAGAGACAATGGAGTGCACCTCCAGGAGCAAAGTCAAACCTCTGGAGAATCACAGCACCTGCTGTGGCTGCAGAGACCGGTAATTCATAACTTCTACTTCCTGTATTGTTTCTGCTGCGTTAGTGGCACCAAAGTGACCTCACGGGGGTGCAAGCTTGGGCTGTGTGTATGTAGGTGTTGGGCTTCCAGAACACGCAGAGCAATGAAGAGGGTGTAGCAGGAGGGCGAGATTTCCTGGTTTCTTCAGCAGCCTGCTTCCACTCTGCCTCTTTACCCTCTTCTGTGTCTGCCTTTGATTCTGGACTGCTCTCTGCCACATACTCTTCCTGCTCACAAAACCCTGCTATCTCTTCAGCTTCCAACACCTCCTCCCCCCACTCATTGTTGTCCTCCCCTGGCTCTGAGCCTTCTTCTTCTGGGGGTTCCTTTGTAGGTTCTCCAGCTGATGCCTTCCACTCCTCCTGTGCATCCAGCCAGTCCATGATATTAGGAGTAAATTGGCTTTCTGAAATTAATGTGTGATCGTTTTATCCCATTTGTCTGTTAATGGGGTGTGCATGTCAATGCAATGAGGTAGGTCAGACTGCGATGACAGTGAGTTGCACAAAGCCACCCATGGAGCTTTGTGGCTGAGCCACTGAGTGACTGAATCTTGGGATAGACTCCAGGGTCAGAGATCTAAAATATTTGTCTGATAAATATATGATGGAGGGGGTTCTCCTCCAAGAACCAATTGTACATAACTTTTTTATTTCCTCTACTTCTGAGTTCACTCAGTGATGGATATTTCTATAGTAACAAACAGCTGTTGTCTTCTAAATAAAAAAGGGAAACCAATTAAGCTGATTTGCAGCTCCTGGCTTCAGTTCCCTTCTTACTACAGAGGCACAGTTGACTTTTGTGGCACGCCTAAGCAATGAAGGGCAGAGGAAGGAAGCAGGTGATGCTGTGGTCTAAACCACTGAGCCTCCTGGGCGAGCTGATCGGCAGATTGGCGGTTCAAATCCCCGTGATGGAGTGAATTCCCATTGCTCTGTCCCAGCTCCTGCCAACCTAGCAGTTCAAAAGCATGGCAGTGCAAGTAGATAAATAGGTACTGCTGTGGTGAGAAGGTAAACGGTGTTTCCGTGCACCCTGGCTTTGTCACAGTGTCCTGTTGTGCCAGAAGTGGTTTAGTCATGCTGGCCACATGACCTGGAAAGCTGTCTGTGAACAAACGGCGGCTCCCTTGGCCTGAAAGCGAGATGAGCGCCACAACCAGTGCCAGATTTACGTATAAACTAAACAAGCTATAGCTTAAGGCCCTGCTCTCTTGGGGGCTCCCAAAAAAATTAAAGAAAAAACAAACCTGGATGTACCTTTCCAAAATATAAGATAAAAAACAAATAAAATAAAACCTACATACAGCAACAGTGTTTTGTGTTGTGTAGGCTCCTATTTGTTATGTGCAAATGGCTTTAGAGACCTGTTAGGTCCGTAAATCACCCTATAGCATATTTGTTGTTTAGGTTTATTATTATTATTATTATTATTATTATTATTATTATTATTATTATTATTATTATTTCCACCTTAATCAATGGAATTACAGTGGTACCTTGGTTCTCAAATGCCTTCGTACTCAAATACCTTGGTTCCCAAACGTTGAAAACCCAGAAGTAAGTGCTCTGGTTTTTGAACATTTTTCGGAAGCTGAACTTCCAATACGACTGCACCAATCAAAAGCCGCACCTTGGTTTTCAAGCATTTCGGAATGGATTAAGTTTGAGAACCAGGGTACCACTGTATTTGACGCTTTTGTTTTTGCTATTTATTTTGCGTTTTTGTTTTTGAGGCTTTTTCGGTTAATTTGTTTTTGTGACTACAAATAATGTCTTATTTATTTTATAGTACAGTACATTGATTACTGCTTTCTTTTTATGGATCAATGGTCTCGTTAGATAGGAAAATTCATGTTAAATTGCTGTTTTAGGAGTTGTTTTTAAAAGTCTGGAACAGATCAATCCGTTTTGCATTACTTTCTATGGGAAAGCGCGTCTTGGTTTTGGAACGCTTTGGTTTTGGAACAGATTAAGTTTGAGAACCAAGGTGCCACTGTATGCCATATTGGCAAAACAGCCAGATCTGCTGCTCCTGTGGATCCTGCCGCCTGAAGCAGTCACTTCACCTTGCTTCATGGGTGGGCTGGCCCTGCTTAGATGAGCACTGAATTATATGACACTCACACTCCTAGCAACACACATTCCCTGAAGGCTGTGCCTTACCTGAACAGCTCTAAGATGGATGGATTTGGGGGGACTTTTTTTTCCTAAAATATGTTTTGTTTCTTCTTTAGGCAAATTGTTGTTCTTGGTGCTGGCGTTTTACTTTTAACCTACTTTTAACATTGCATTTTAACCTACTTTTAACCTACTGCATTTTATAGATTGTTTAATGGATATTTTATTGTTGGTTTATGGAAGTTTTTAAGTGAGCATAACCTGCTTTGTTTCCCAGTAGGAAGTGAGAGCTGTATGGAAGTGAGAGCTGGGCCATAAAGAAGGCTGATCGCCGAAGAATTGATGCTTTTGAATTATGGTGCTGGAGGAGATTCTTGAGAGTCCCATGGACTGCAAGAAGATCAAACCTCTCCATTCTGAAGGAAATCAGCCCTGAGTGCTCACTGGAAGGACAGATCCTGAAGCTGAGGCTCCAATACTTTGGCCACCTCATGAGAAGAGAAGACTCCCTGGAAAAGACCCTGATGTTGGGAAAGATGGAGAGCACAAGGAGAAGGGGACGACAGAGTGATGGGAAGTTTTGCTTCTGCACATGACTCTGGCAAACCGCTCTAAGCTGAAGCGTTCCTTCCTCACCCACCCTAGAATGTTTAGTTCACATTGAGTTCATGAAACATCATACCCTGACCTGTCCTCAATGCATGGTTAACCACATCTACGGAATGCGATAGTTATGTTCTTTTAAGTCTTGTTATATCAATCACTAGTAATAGTTTAATAAGGAGGTTTTCATACCTGTCCAATTCTATGTTCCCTTTCCCAATCGTTAATCTATTGATGATTAATGCCTATATGCAACCCTTGCATTGTATTTGTGTTAACCAATCAGCAACAAGCACATATGTGGCAATGCTGTAATATTCAATAAAAGGGACTCCCCGAGACATGCTCGAGAGATGCCTCCCATATGACACTTGTCATTCGTCTGTAATTTATTTCAACCCAACATCTGGTGACCCCGACGTGCCAGATCCCTTTACGCAGCCACCCCTGTACTGGAAAAGTCTGGAAAAAGTCTCAGCGCACTACTTCGTGAGTATGGGGGGGGGGGGACTGACAAAGTTCCAACAGAAGCATGCCAGGGAGCTGCTTCATCTGCTTCAGGGCAAGATGGTTGGACAGTGTTCTCGAAGCTACCAGCATGAGTTTGACCCAACTGTGGGAGGCAGTGGAAAACAGGAGTGCCTGGCGTGCTCTGGTCCAGGGGGTCACGAAGAGTTGGACACGACTAAACGACTAAACAACAACAACCTGCTTTAAGCTTTTGCTCAATAACTAACAGTGAGATCTAAGTAGAAAAGAATGCTAAATAATAAAACATTTTTGACCATCAAGGGAATTCAGGCTTGGTGGTTCTATCAACAAAGGTGAAATTACAACAGTATCTCTTTCTGACAGGATTACTATAATCCCACACATTCTATTTGCATCTTCCTTCACTTTATAGGGCATGTGCAGTTCTTGTGTGAATAGTTTCAATAAGCTGAGTAGCTGGCAAGATAATATGTCCAGTCTATTCTGCTGTGATCCCAGCTGACTGGGCAATTGACTGGAAGAGATTTCCAAAAACTTGCCAAAGGGAAGCAACAACTTTCCTCTGATTAGGGAAGTCCATCAAAAATTTAGCGTGAATTTCTCCTAAAGTGTAAAATTCTTGCCTAATATACACAAGTTTGCAATGCAATTGTGCCTGATATATGGCAGTTTTACACATCACTTTCACCAGCACACCCATGATTGTGCACATTTTACACACATATATGTACATTTGTATATATTACTTGGCTGGAGAAAAATTCATGGATTGCGAATTTCGAAAGAGATCTATGGTTTGCTTTGATTTTGTTTCGTAAAGAATGAATTAGAGAAGTTCACCTTTTATTGTGAACTAAATCAAATTTATCCCCCCTTCTTTACTCCTGTTGAGCAAACCACTGGCAAAACTCCCACTTGGCATTTGACCAGAGTGAATTTACACTTTTGTTACTCTTTGCTTGACAGGTTGTCTGAAAACCAATGAGGTACTTCTAGATGTGTGGAGAGATAACGTGTTTCGGATGACCTGAAGGCTCTGCATTTGTTGCATAACTCTACTTTTATGAAACGCATTTATGTCAGTTGGTCACATTTCCTGTGATTATTATTATTTTTTTTAAAGTTAGGTGGCAAAATGCTCACATAGTCATGCTATGGTTATATAAAAGTATTAACTCTCCTTATAAGGCATGGGACGCTTTTCCACCCTCTATAGTTGCTTGCACAGCAATTTGGATGGGTGAAACCTAAGTGGTTAAAAAAAAAGCTGTTTATGGGTCTTCTGGTTTAGTAGCATGAGAATCCATATACAATGTAAAATAAACTGTTTTTGTTTGTTGCAAAGGTCAGATCAGCTCCAAATGTTATGCAATGTTGCGCATAGGGCTATTCCAATATTTGTCCACAAATATTTCTAAGTTTTCTGGAAGGTGCTTTCCCAGAGGAGCTAAAATGCTCACTGCACACTTTTACTTTTTAAAAAAGCTGTGCATAGTTTGGGCCTCCCCTGAGCCAGCACAGTTGTTTTACCTAGCCATCTTCCTTGCTTGAGTGATCCCAGCCAACCAGGGATCCTGTAATAAACGCAGTATCTGGTTATGTCAAAAAACCAAATCTGCTTGCCTACAAGGAACACTACAAAGAAATTCAGGGTCAGATCAGGAAGCATCACCCTTACTCTTCATGGGTGTTGAGGATCAAGCCACCCGCAACGCTTCTTGAAAATAACCCAGACCATGGGTTATTGTTATTAATATTACAAATAATATTGCAAATCAGTGCATCCACTAGGATGGTGTTTCACATTGGCCCACAGAGTGAAACACATTAGACACTGCTGCAAATAAGGGTGTAATTCCATGATGATGTACTTGTGCAGCAGTGAAGGATTGCACCATTCAAATCCACAAAGCCTGCAAGCACCAAAATTGCTCCCTCCATGGCTCCTCGCTCAAACTCCAACTCTCCAACTCCTCCCTGCGTCATGCCAGCTGCGTTGTTGTAGCTGGGGATCTGCCCTTGTTGGACAGCGCCAGCCAATCAGAACTCTGTGTGGGTGTGGCCGTGGGAGATTTAACTGTGGCATGGCTGGTCAGCACCCTCTCTTTCACCCCATCGCTGGATCACCCACCCCATCCGCCCTCTTTTCATGCTTTGCTCTGATATGACCTTGCTATGGACAATTGTCAGTCACCATATTGTTGTGGCTGGGTAGGAATTTCCCCACTTGGCAAATTGGCACCAGCCATTTGGTTTTTGCCTACCTGGTAGCAATCGTCACAACTTTTGTGAGGTTAGGCATTGGGTAAGCCTTTGTTTGCATGGAGGGGAGGTTGTGGCCTTCGCTTGCCCCTCCTCAGTAAGGGTATCCTGTTAAAGGGATCCTGAGTGTTAATCCTGTCTGAAGCCTAGACGTGAGCTAGGTCCATGTCACATCCCCTATGAGGACCCTTCGGGGTGCCCCTATTTGATGTATATCATAGGGTGCCCCCATTGGTGGTTTAACCTTCAGTGGACTTCCTGCAGACAGGCAGGAGTCAAGATATAGCCTGGCTTCACCCCAATGCCTAAGCCAAAGCGCTCACATCTGTAACTAATAAAGTTGTGGCGCATTTGAAGCATTGAACCAAAATACTTCACGTCCGTGTGCTTTGTTGTTGTCCTGGGAACTTTGTGGCGCAGGTGCCTTGGCACGCAAGGGCTCCTGGGATTACACTTGCAAAAGCTCATGGGATTGCTAGGTGCTGTTTTTGTGCTGCTTTCCCCCTTTCTGCGCTCTTTCAGGGGTATCTGAAGAAGTGTGCATGCACTTCTTATACCCAGAACAAACTTAGTTGGTCTCTTAGGTGCTACTGGACAAAGTGTTTTGTGTTGTGTAGGCTCCTGTGATGTAAGTAATGGGCCCCGCCTGCTACCCTGCTCCCTAAAATATCACTGCTTTGCTCTTTTCTATATATAGGGTGCCTACATTCTGCATGTGTAAATGGCTTTAGTTACCTATTAGGTCCATAAATTACCATATAGTATATCTTCAACAGAAAAAACAGCGACACAGGGATGTGGGTGGCACTGTGGTCTAAACCACAAAGCCTAGGTCTTGCCGATCGGAAGGTTGGCGGTTCGAATCCCCGCGACGGGGTGAGCTCCCGTTGTTCGGTCCCAGCTCCTCCCAACCTAGCAGTTTGAAAGCATGTCAAATGCAAGTAGATAAATAGGTACCACTGTGGTGGGAAGGTAAACAGCGTTTCTGTGCTGCTCTGCTTCGCCAGAAGCGGCTTAGTCATGCTGGCCACATGACCCGGAAGCTGTCTGCGGACAAACGCCGGCTCCCTCAGCCAGTAAAGCGAGATGAGCGCCGCAATCATAGAGTCGTCCGTGACTGGACTTAACGGTCAGGGGTCCCTTTACATTCTGCATGTGTAAATGGCTTTAGATACCTATTAGGTCCATAAATTACCATATAGCATATCTTCAACAGAAAAAACAGGGACAATTTGTTATTGACAAAGGACAGCTGGACATATAAAGGGCCCCATTACCTTCAGTAGCTTAGGCCTCATGAAACCCAAATCTGCCCTTACATGCATGGAATAGTCATTGCTGGTAAGCAACTCTCTTGAGAGGAAAACCAGGAAACGTCTTTCTACGGGGTTAGACCCTTTGGTCTACTGTATCTAACTCAGCATTGTCTCCAAAACTTTGCAGTGGGAGCACACTGAATGTGGACTAAGGTCTTCCTTCACGTGCCCCCCCCCCCCCCGTGCCACCCTCAAAACTAGTAACAAATGAGTTGTCACGTAGCCAATCAGATCTTAACTTTTCTGTTGAAATCAATCACATTTAAAAGTGCTCAACTTTGACTGGATTTGTGCCTATTGTGTTACCACAATAATAAGACATTTAATCTACACAGAGTATTATACTTCATTCGCAGTCATTATGCAGCACAGTTTCCATTGGACCCACCAGAAGCGTTCAAGTTGACTTGAAGCCAAGTCCCTTTTCGAGACAAAAGCAGGCATTATGTACATTGTTTCAGTTCAAAGGCAACCTTCCCTGTTTAGGGAGCTAACGATCGCTTCAAAGGTTTTGAAGTTTAACTTAGCTCAAACATGCTAAGCTTAACTGACAGCTTCCTCTGCAAACAATCGGTTCAATTGCTTTCCCTGACCTGCATTTAGTGGTTCGTGTAGAAAACGGATCACAGAATCATCCACTTGTGCTGCTTCTTCACAAACTGTTCACCAAATTGGGATGTGTTAAGAGGTGTGAGCACTTAAACAATATCTATTATTTATTTATTTAACAAAATTTATATATTGCACATAAAACCACTAAGTGGTGATGCCAATCAATATTCCATTATTGCATCCATCAAAATTTATTTGCACTGTTGAATTTATCTTAAAGCTGCCATCATTTATTATTTTTTTTTTTTATTATTATTATTATTATTATTATTATTATTATTATTATTATTATTTTCCCCAGCCACTCTGGGCAACTTCCAACATAAGGTTAAAAATGCATTAAAACATCAGTCTTAATGAGGTCCAGCACCGAGGGCCTTGTGGCAGTTCCCTCGCTGCGAGAAGCCAAGTTACAGGGAACCAGGCAGAGGGCCTTCTTGGTAGTGGCACCCGCCCTGTGGAACGCCCTCCCACCAGATGTCAAAGAGAAAAATAACTACCAAACTTTTAGAAGACATCTGAAGGCAGCCCTGTTTAGGGAAGTTTTTAATGTTTAACAGGTTATTGTATTTTAGTGTTTGGTTGGAAGCTGCCCAGAGTGGCTGGGGAAACCCAGCCAGATGGGCGGGGTATAAATAATAAATTATATTATTAGTAGTAGTCATTAAAAACTTCCCTAAACAGGGCTGCCTTCAGACGTCTTCTAAATGTCAGATAGTTGTTTATTTCTTTGATATCTGATGGGAGGGCATTCCACAGGGCGGGTGCCACTACCAAGAAGCTCCTCTGCCTGGTTCCCTGTAACACAAGGCCCTCAGAGCTGGACCTCAGTGTCCAGCTTGAACGATGGGGGTGGAGACGCTCCTTCAGGTATACTGGGCAGAGGCAAGGTTTGTAAAGATGGTGGTGGAGACATGGAGATACACATACACTACTGAAAAAGGTCATCAGCAAAACTGACCTCATTTCACACAATGCCCTGTTTTAGGGGAAACATCTTGCCATAGCAAACACAGAAGTACAGTGGTACCTCGGTTTAAATACTTAATTCGTTCCAGAGGTCTGTTCTTAACCTGAAACTGTTCTTAACCTGAAGCACCACTTTAGCTGCCGCCGCGCCGCCAGAGCACAATTCCTGTTCTCATCCTGAAGCAAAGTTCTTAACCTGAAGCACTACTTCTGGGTTAGTGGAGTCTGTAACCTGAAGCGTATGTAACCTGAGGTACCACTGTACAACTGGATGTTTTCATCACTCTCTGCATGTCCCTTGGAAAAAGCTCCAAAAGCAGGACCATTTTCATTTTGCCTTGACCCAGCTGTTTGCACACAGTCCACAACAGCTGACTAAGTTACGTCCCAGCCCCACATATGAGATTCCCATTCAAGCCCCAAAGTCCCTGACAAGTGCAGCTGTCTATGCTTGTAGAAAAACCTCTCCCTTGCCCATTATGGAGACTTGATACCATTGTATCATGCTACACTACACATCAGATCTAATTTTTTTTTATTGCCAGAAAACGCTCTGCTGCAGCACGTGGTTCAATTATTTCCATGTCAAAGCATGACTTAATCAATTTCATTTATGCTTATAGAAAATATGAGCCCTCTCTGTGCCCAGGGGAGCAAATCAAAACCTTAGAATGAAGCGACAGGGCCGTATTTCAACAGATATCATATTAAAGCAGAGTTATATGGGCCTTTGGAGAGTGGAAGGGTCTTGCTATGATAAATGATCAGCCTTTTTAAACTGTCTGTTTCCAGGATCATTCCAGCACTCATATGACTGCACTGTTCTTTCTCTCATTTAATTTTGACAGGAAATATTTTGGGTCAGCTATGTGTAGTTTATAAGGCCTCTTCAGACTTGGTCCTTTGGAGGGAAGCTGTTTATACAATGCTAGAGCATTATTATCACTGAGGATAGCAACTCAGTGGGGGGAAAAGAAGGCTAAAAGCAGTCCTTTTTTCCTAAAAATAATAATAAATGTTTAGGGGTACTCTCATTTTGACTCAAGAAAATCACCATTTTATAGTTCAAATTGGGGAAAAGAAATACAGTAAATGGACAAAAGTACAAAGATTCACAAAATGTTTCGGGGTATGCGTACCCCTGTGTCCCCCAAGAAAAAAAAGCACTGGCTAAAAGTATTCCCTCCCATAGTGTAGGGACACAAAGCTTGTGGCCCTCTAAATGGATAGGTCAGTTGGTACAGCCTGAGGCTCCTAATCTCAGGGTTGTGGGTTTGAATCTCACCCAGGGCAAAATGTTCCTGGGTGGAATCTACACACATATTTTTTAAAGTTCTGGAAATGCTTTTTAAAAAAAATACATTGAATTTTCCATAAGGTTCACCATTGCCATCTAGTGTCACATTGTATATTGCACTTAAAGCACACTTAAAACGTTTTATTTGCCTCTGTATACCTGAGCCTGTGATGGCCTGGGAATCCGATTCAGAGACTGAACGGAGGAATCCCAGCCTGCACAGGAGTCCCCGCCTCCAGGGCCGGCTGAACTGGGGCAGGGCCTTGATTCTGAAGCGCCTGCACCTGTGCCGGATCCTCAGGAGCAGGAACCAGGTGAATCCACTCTGGCTCCAGAGGTGGTTGAGGACTCAGTGCCTACAGGTGAGTCTCCCCCTGGGCCCAGTAACCCTTCAGCCTCTCCTGAACTGCAGAGGCTCAGGGCAGAGAGGCGGAGGGAACTGGTTTCTCCCAGGAGGAGTGCTCGCCTTAAGGCCAGGAGAGGCGGGTCTCCTGGGGGCCGGGACCGCCCCTGGCCTCAGAGAAGATAATGGCCAGTCAGCCCGGTCCCAGGTTGCAGGAGCAACGTCGTTGATGAGCTGTTTCGGCCAGCATCCAGTCCTGTTTCCCCCAGAGTTCCTGTCCTTGCCTGGCTTCCCGCTGTGGACCCCGCTTCGCCCGAGGAGGACCATCTGCCGACCCTCACCTCAGGTCCTGGACCTCGCCCCACGGCAACCTCCCCCCTGGACCAGCACAGAGCCCTTGCATTGCAGGGGGATAGACTAAATGACCAGATTACCCTCTACAATTCTATTATTCTATGTTGTTCAGCTATGGTCACATCTGTGCCACTATAATGTCACTTTAAACAGACATGGCTTGTCCCAAAGAATTCTGGGAGCTACAGAATTTCAATTCTCTATGAAGAGGAATTGACTGTTAAACCATGCTGGAAATTGTAGCTCTGGGAGTGGAATAGGGGTCGCCTCATCATTCTCAGCACCCTTAGCAAACTACAGCTGCCATAATTCTTTGGAGGAAGCCACGATAGTGCTTTAAATGTATGGTGTGAATGTAGCCTACAGGTCCCATCCACCCTGATGACTGGCCTTGGACTGATGGGAGTTAACTGTTGATGTTCTCTGCCCTCTTGTGTGGTGTTTAACTTCAGATCATGTGAGAGAGGTTTGTTGTTGTTGTTTAGTCATTTATTCGTGTCCGACTCTTCATGACCCCATGGACCAGAGCACGCCAGGCACTCCTGTCTTCCACTGCCTCCTGCAGTTTGGTCAAACTCATGTTAGTAGCTTTGAGAACCATCTTGTCCTCTGCTTTCCCCGTCTCCTTGTGCCCTCAATCTTTAGGGAGTCTTCCAGGGAGTCTTCTCTTCTCATGAGGTGGCCAAAGTATTGGAGCCTCAGCTTCAGGATCTGTCCTTCCAGTGAGCACTCAGGGCTGATTTCCTTCAGAATGGATAGGTTTGATCTTCTGGCAGTCCATGGGACTCTCAAGAGTCTCCTCCAGCACCATAATTCATCAATTCTTTGGTGATCAGCCTTCTTTATGGTCCAGCTCTCACTTCCATACATCACTGCTGGGAAAACCATGGCTTTAACTATGGTATACAGACCTTTGTCAGCAAGGTGATGTCTCTGCTTTTTAAGATGCTGTCTAGGTTTGTCATCTCTTTTCTCCCAAGAGAGAGGTTATTCAGTTGCAAATCGCCATCTTGGGGAGATGGTCTTTGAGGCTTTCTCTGGAAGCCACAGAGCACAAAGGAGGTCATAATGAGGTCTCTCCTGAAGAGAAAACAGCTCCCAGCTAATGAAGGTTGTGGGGAGAGTGAGACGTTTGATTTAAGTCTGTTTGGAGTTATTTCAGATTAGTAAGAAGATGAACCTGTGCTCACACGATATTATACATGCAATCCTTACAGCAACTCTGTGAAGAATGAGTGGGGATTTGAACCCTGGTCTGCGTGGTCCTAGTCCCACAAAATATCCACGACACCACCCTGGCTCTCTTTAAATGCGTTTTCAGTGTATGGTGTGGATGTGACCTGAGGGAAAACATGTCAGAGCAAAGCCAGGAGCAGAAAACCAGGAGCCAGGAGTTGTGCCGTTATATCAACAATGGGCAAGCAATGGGTCAAGCCAGGAACTAGAGCCAAGGAACAAAGCCATGAGTCAATGCAAGCCAAGATGCAAACTAGAGCTAGCTGTTGCCCTGGCAAGAACCCAGCCTGAAGAGGAAACCCTTTATATATCTAACACTCTCTCGAAGGACCCATTGACCAGCCTGAATTGGAAAGGCCAACCCAAAGCCTGGAGAAGGTTCTACACTTTTGGAGAAAACTTTACTGGTTGCTTTCCACACAGAGCAAGGGTTCACCATCCTATCCTCATTGTCTCCTGGCAAGAGAGGAAAAAGAGAGGCAAGGAGAACAAGGATGTGGGGTGGGGGAATAAGAGGAGGTTGAAACAATGAATATATGAGGGAAATGTGGAAGCTAGTGTGGCATAGTTGTTAAGAGCGTTGGACTAGGGTTCAAATCCCTATCAGCCACGGAGCTCATTGGGTGTCCTTGGGCCTGTCACTCACTCTCAGCCTAACCTACCTCACAGGGTTGTTGTGAAGGTAAAATGGAGAGGGAGGGAAAGCATGTATTCCACCTTGAGCTCCTTACCAACCAACCAACCAACCAACCAAACAAACAAACAAAAAATATACAGTACACGGTAAAGAAATTGAAGGATGTTGGGGTCTTGCAGGTTGGGGTACAAATGTGTTTTGGGTTTGCATGTTGGTGAGGTCTCAGCTTTTAAAAAAAGAGCTCCACAAGGCACATGAACACACCTAGGTGCTGGACTGAGCAGGGGAACCATTTGTGTGTGTGCTTCCTCATCTAAGTTATGGATGCACATGCAGAATCCTGCGTGAGGTGAACCTTCCTAGGGAAGACAGGGGAGCAGGCGTCTATGGTTCTATGATTCCACATGCATGTTGTCACTATGCATGAGGCACAAGATGGCAAAGTGGTATGAATGAGGTAAACTGAGAACCTGTTATGCATGGTTTGATCGGCAGGAATGGATTGCAGATTTTGGCATTTGGTGCACGCGCGCGCACACACACACACACACACACACACACTATTTTCCTATTTCCACCCTTAGAAACTCAAGCCCAAGCAAAATTTATTGTTTGTCCTTTTCACCAGAATTAGCAAAATCCGCTAGATGGCAGCACACCCTAAAATTCTCATTGCCAGCCTCTTCCCTTGTCATATTGACTCAGTCCCATGCCCCCACCATAATTGTACTACTGTATGGAGCAGGGGTCAGCAAGCTTTTTCAGCCGGGGGCCAGTCCACCGTCCCTCAGACCATGTGGTGGGCCGGACTATATTCTGAAAAAAAAAAAAAGGTCTGTTTTGCTCTGTAAAAATGCTCCACTCTTTAGGCATGCAATCTGCAGGGAAGTGGGTTGGTTGTACAAGAGTGTTTAACCCGCTTTAATTGCATGTTCAGACCCAGAAACCTCCCCCCTAAATAAAATTCACACTTGACTCAAATTTTTGGTTTGGTTTTTGGCAGAATTTAGGCCACAACTTTATTGATTACAGAAAGTGACTGGTTGCATAGGCTCTGGTTTGTCTAGCTCCCTGCCATGCAGGTAGTGCTGACCCAGGGTTCCAGCATAGGTCAGCCAAGCGTGAATACCTAGATAAGTGGAAAGCCGGGAATGGGCTATCTCCGCCACCCAAATGCTCCCCTGGACTCAGGCACGGGCACAACCCCCTCTCGGGTTGACCAAACCATCAAGTCCCTGGATTCCTTTAACGGAATACCCTTCATATAGGGATGGCGAGAGCGTTCTCCCATCCCTATCACCTGAGCCAGAGCCTATCCACAACCTTACGAGTTGTGACAATTTGCTATGCGGCAGGCGAAACCCAAATGGCAACAGCCAATCAGCCAAGTGGGGAAAATTCCTGCCTTGCCCCTGTCCCAACGACAGACGACACACGACGGCATAGCAAGGTCAAGCGCAACAAGCCTTAAAAGCAGGGAGAGGTCGGTGGGTGTGCCAAAGGCACATGCCGAAAGAGGAAGCTCTGGGTCACGTGCATGGGCATGAATAGGTCCCTTGAACCATTTGGACTGCGTCCCATTGGCCAGATTGTACCCAGCTTCGAGGGACCTACCAATCAGGTGTTGTGGCTTACCAAATGTACCCACCCACAACACAGGGTGTCGGTTGTCCAGGTCTCACCACAATACGTGCCCTCTTTAAGGGAGGACCCGATCTGCACAACCTGAAACAGCTTTATGAGTCCTGCCAGAAATTAGGTATATAAATACCTTAAATGAAATGAAATGAATTTGCTGGTATGTGATTGAATCCCATCTGAAAATAGCGGAAGTCTGAAAACGCGCCCTCAGTGTACAGTATTTGAGCCTGCTTCGTTCTGTTGCAGCTGACTAAACTGCAAGCGACACAAAGCTATTCCTGGAATGAAATAACAGGTGAGAATTAGTCACTTCCACCCCACCACTGGCGATAAACAAGCGATGCTTATGAGCTCATGCTGTCCTAGGCAAGCTGAGTCATGAAGCCTAACTAGAAGATAAACTGGTAGCTCCCACTTCTGACCCAGAGTGTCCGGTTTCCTTCTTTGTTCTCATAACACCCCCTGAAATAAACTAGCCAAAACCAAGGCAGCTGGACTGTTTTGAGCTTATGAAAGGGAGAGAGCGTCCAGAAATAGTGTCAAATAGATATCACAGCTTCTCCTTGTGTCTCGTTTTATAGGCATTGCTGGCAAGATTTCTAAAATGGCCGCCTTCGCATATGAGAAAGCTGGCTTATATCAACTTAGACCATTTGTCCGTCTAGCTCAGTGCTGTCTGCATTAACTGATAGTGGAACTCCATCCAGGGTTTCAAACAAGAGTCTTTCCCAACCTGGAAATGCTGGGGATTTTGCCTGAGACCTTCTGTGTGCAAAAGCACATGCTCTGTCAATCTTTCCGCAAGCCTGTATATATTTGCTGAGCCACCTTGACAGCCTTCTGGAGAACCTCATCTTTAAAAGTTAGCTTTTTAAAGAAACAGAGGCCAACATTTCAGCAGGACTTGAACATTCCATTATTTTTGTCTTGAGTAAAAACGAGGAACCCCTTTTTTGTGCAGGAAAACGGTTTCCTTTGAGGAAATTAAAACAAAAGTAACTTGAAGGCCAGAAAACATAGCTTCTGTATTTATTCAGGGCTTCTGTATTTATTTAAGACAATTCTAAGACAATTTTCACCTTTTAGTCAACCCTTATAATGATTTTTTTAAAAAACAACAACCTAAAAGCACAAGAACCAAAACAGGACTGATAGTAGCCACATATGAACCAACATCAAGCATAAGGGATGATTCACTTTAGGATTTGTGTTAGTCAGGTGCTACTGTGCGTCTATTATATAAAGTGCATGATTTAGAATGAGCTTCCCCCACTCTGTACTCATGCACAGAGGCAAGGTCCCAATCCATTCTTGATTGCCAGTGGTAAAGGTAAAGGTAAAGGACCCCTGGACGGTTACATCCAGTCAAAGGCAACTATGGGGTTGTGGTGCTCATCTCACTTTCAGGCCAAGGGAGCCGGCGTTTGTCCACAGACAGCTTTCTGGGTCATGTGACTAAACCACTTCTGGTGCAATGGGGCACCATGACAGAAACCAGAGTGCACGGAAACGCCATGTACCTTCCCGCTGGTGTGCTTTCGAACTGCTAGGTTGGCAGAAGCTGGGGCAGAGCAACGGGAGCTCACTCCGTCGCGGGGATTCAAACCGCTGACCTTCTGATCAACAAGCCCAAGACGCTCAGTGGTTTAGACCACAGTGTCACTTGCGTCACTAATAATATATTGTCAGAGGTACATATATTATGGATAAAGTCAATGTGCAGTGGTACCTCGGGTTACATACGCTTCAGGTTACATATGCTTCAGGTTATAGACTCCTCTAACCCAGAAATATTACCTCGGGTTAAGAACTTTGCTTCAGGATGAGAACAGAAATCGCGGGGCGGTGGCGAGGTGGCAGCAGGAGGCCCCATTAGCTAAAGTGGTGCTTCAGGTTAAGAACAGTTTCAGGTTAAGAACGGACATAGGGAACGAATTAAGTTCTTAACCTGAGATACCACTGTATCTGACATTCACAGCTGCTTCATCGTAAATTAAAACTTACTGAGTAGATGATACTGACTCCAGTGGTGATGAATAAAATAAACAAAAAACTATATGCTGGAAATGCCAGGACATGGAAGAAGTGTGTGTGTGTGTGTGTGTGTGTGTGTGTGTGGTAGGACTGCAAAGAAGCAAAACAGTTATAAGGGAGAAACAAATACAGTGGTACCTCGGCTTAAGTACTTAATTTGTTCTGGAGGTGCGTTCTTAACCTGAAACTGTTCTTAACCTGAGGTACCACTTTAGCTAATGGGGCCTCCCACTGCCGCCGCGCGATTTCTGTTCTCATCCTGAAGCAAAGTTCTTAACCTGAGGTACTATTTCTGAGTTAGCGGAGTCTGTAACCTGAAGTGTCTGTAACCCGAGGTACCACTGTAATGCAAGAACAACACAAGAAGAGCTTGGTGGATCAGACCAATGGCCCATCTAGTCTAGCATCCTGTTCTCACAGTGGCTGACTGGGAGCCTGCAGAAAGCATGCAAGCAGGCAGGATATAACCGCAACAGTCCTCTCCCCTCCTGCGGTTTCCTGCAACTGGTATTTGAAAGCATAATGACTCTGGCAGTGGAGGCAGAACAAAAGAGACAAATAGAGAGGATTCTAGGGTATTATATTTTGCCGCAGCCCATGTTTTTCTTGTTGGCTGGCCTATTTAAGCAGAAACATGCAAAAATTGGCTTCGGATACAATAGCTGCCCCTAGGATCATATAAGCAGAAAAAATGAAGGTTGTCAATAACACCATCTCCTTACGATCAGTCGGAAAAAACATGGGAATTTCCCTAGATGGCCAGAGCTGTTGGATTTAAAGGAAGAAGATGACAGCAATATGAATTCATAATATACTGAAGTTCTTTTACTGAATATTGCAAGAAAAAATGGAGTCCACTATATTCAACTTATGTTTTGGAAATGTTTTGGAAATATTCCACTGCAGACTTTCTTAAGTTTGGATTCTGATATTAGTTTGTTGGTGGGGCGTGCATATATGTATTCTTATGTTTGCTTGTTACTAAGGGCTTAATAGCACTTACATTTGCATAGTTATATCTAAGCTTTGTGCTAAGGCTTGGAGTTCGGGGGGGGGTGTGTGTGTGGATTTTGGCTGTTTCTTCTCTGCATGTTCACTTTATAGTTCATAAATAAAATTTATGAGAAGGGGAAGATGGAAGAGGAGGAGGGTAATTCATATTTTTCCTGATTACACATTTTTGCAAGCAATTTCCTCTAATACAAAGCATTTATATATGCTCATTTCACTAATATGAATTTTTATGTGCTCCTTCCTCTGATGCATTTTTGTACGTATTAATGGGCTGAAAAATTGCATCGCAAAATTCAGAGAAGTGCAGATTTCAAAGGATGGCTGTGTTTTGGTTCATGTATTGTTTAGGAAAGTGCGAATTGGTTAAGGTCAACTTTAAATGAGAACCAAAGTAATTTTCTTCCCTTCTTTATTTCAAAGTAAACCCTATTGGTTTGGGGTGTATAAAGTTCCAGCTACACAGTGCTTGGAGAATTCCTCTTGATTTATTTCGTAACATAACAGAGTGTCTCATACTTTATATCCCAACCAGTCCGTGGACCCTTATCAGCAGGTCCGTTCTATATGATGAAGAAATCAGGCCGTTACCATGGAGGGACACACCTTTTGAAAAAACCCTCCTCTTCTACATCAGAAAGGCACTATCCCTGTTCCAATTCTGGTGCCTTTCAAAGACCTTCCAGTGGAGACTTTTGTATCTGTATAGGATTTGAAATTGTTTTCATTGCTGTTGTCGTTTTGCTGTTAATCGCTTTGAGATGTTTCTGTGGGGAGCGATTCCAAAAAACCCCACCACAAATAAATAAATAAAACCATTTTATTTAACAGCCACGGGTAAATGAATGGAAGTAAATCACCCCATAATCTCCTACCTGTTAAAAAGTCAAAACTGGAACCTGGAGCTTCAGCTTTTTGTATGAAAAGGATCTGAGGGCATCCAACATTCTGACTTTCCAATAATAACATACTGTTGCGGTCAAGCTTTTTTTGTTTTTTTGTTTTTGGACCTCATCTATATTGGCTTTTATCCTATAAGAGGATGTGGGGGAAACATTCAGAGAGGTTCCCACAGTCCTCTGAAAGCAGAAACATCTGTTGAAGTGATGAACAGCTTGTCTCCTGATCCCGGCAGCAAGAATGACTGCGGCCGACCAGGTTTGTACTTAACCACTAAAGAGGATCACTGATCAGTGAAAACGTTGGAAGCAATGACTGAACAGCTTTTCCCTGACTGCATATAAGCTCAGGTTTTTTTCCTTAGTTGTACACAGCAAAAGCAGTGATGATAGGCAAGAGACAGTGGGCCAGCTCACATGTATGGAAGTCTGCATGCAAATATTTTGGGAGAGGAGATAAACCACAAACAGGCTCACAGCCAAGCAACATTCACATGGAGGCACTCTTTCTTCTGAAAACCAGCAAAATCTGAATAACCTTAGAGCTTAAAGCAGATATGATAACTACGGGCCTTGTTTTCTCTGTCTACCTATGTGCTCCATTCATATTTAAAGCAAGGGATGGGAGGTCTAATTCTAACACCCAAAAGGATGAATGGGTTAACACCACATGAAAACTCACCCCTGTCTGCCGCTCTGTGGTTGGTTGCTCAATGTATTTTTCTTCCAGACTGACTTGGTGGGGAAACTGTTAAGAGGAGAAAGGGGGAGGGTCTAGATCCTGTCCCCCACATGCTCTTCCTGATATTGAAATTAGCCTCCCTATTGTCCAATGACAAACCTAGACAGCATCTTAAAAAGCAGAGACATCACCTTGCCAACAAAGGTCCGTATAGTTAAAGCTATGGTTTTCCCAGTAGTGATGTATGGAAGTGAAAGCTGGACCATAAAGAAGGCTGATCGCCAAAGAATTGATGCTTTTGAATTATGGTGCTGGAGGAGACTCTCGAGAGTCCCATGGACTGCAAGAAGATCAAACCTCTCCATTCTGAAGGAAATCAGCCCTGAGTGCTCACTGGAAGGACAGATCCTGAAGCTGAGGCTCCAATACTTTGGCCACCTCATGAGAAGACTCCCTGGAAAAGACCCTGATGTTGGGAAAGATGAGGGTACAAGGAGAAGGGGACAATAGAGGATGAGATGGTTGGACAGTGTTCTCAAAGCTACGAACATGAGTCTGACCAAACTGCGGGAGGCAGTGGAAGACAGAAGTGCCTGGTGTGCTCTGGTCCATGGAGTCACGAAGAGTCGGACACGACTAAATGACTAAACAACAATCATCCATTTTATATGTTAACAGAGCAGGCACATGAGCAGCAAACATGGCCTCTGTCACACCCCATTGCCTTTTTTGTAGTCAATAAAGGGTTCTGTCAATTGCAGAAATCACAATGGCTATGTGCCCAGCTCATAGATGGAAATACATCTAGGGTCCTTCTTTTCAATTGCTACAAAATATGGTTAAGGAAAGACATGGGATAGGACAGTGGCCTGTAAAATTAAGCACAGCTTGGCAAAATGGAGAAAGCAACATTTCCCCCCTCTCCCATAACGTAGAACTTGTGGGACTAACTTCAGGGATTCAAGTCTCACACCATGAGGAACATAAAAAGCCAGTGTGGTGTAGTGGTTAAGAGCGGTAGACTCGTAATCTGGTGAACCGGGTTCGATTCCCTCTCCTCCACCTGCAGCTGCTGGGTGACCTTGGGCTAGTCACACTTCTCTGAAGCCTCTCAGCCCCACTCACCTCACAGAGTGTTTGTTGTGGGGGAGGAAGGGAAAGGAGAATGTTAGTCGCTTTGAGACTCCTTAGGATAGTGATAAAGCGGGATATCAAATCCAAACTCCTCCAAACATAGGAAGCTGCCTTATACTGAGCCAAAGCATTGCTCCATCTCACTGAGTATTGTCCACACTGACTGGGTGGCATTCCAAGACCTGCCTGGAGCTGCCAGGACTTGAACCAGGGAAATTTGCACTTAAATGTTGCTGCATTTTCATGATGGCTTCCTATTTTTAAAAAATGTGTGAACTGATTTGGAAATGTGGCGAACTGAATGTTGGAAAAACGTGTAAGGAAGAGAAGTGGATGGATAGAATCCATTTCAGAAATGGATAGAATTACCCATCCCTGCTTTCAGTAGAGGGGAAGAGCTGGAGGGCTCAGGAGGAACAGCCAATGCTACTCTCAGAACCGGACCCCTGAGATGGTCACTTCACTCTGCCTAATGGTAAAGGTAAAGGGACCCCTGACCATTAGGTCCAGTCGTGGCCAACTCTGGGGTTGCGGCGCTCATCTCGCTTTATTGGCTGAGGGAGCCAGCGTACAGCTTCCGGGTCATGTGGCCAGCATGACTAAGCCGCTTCTGATGAACCAGAGCAGCGCATAGAAATGCCGTTTACCTTCCCGCCGGAGAGGTACCTATTTATCTACTTGCACTTTGACGTGCTTTTGAACTGCTAGGTTGGCAGGAGCAGGGACCGAGCAACGGGAGCTCACCCCGTCACAGGGATTCAAACTGCCGACTTGCTGATTGGCAAGCCCTAAAGCTCTGTGGTTTAGACCACAGCGCCACCCACGTGGTCTTAAGCTGATTTAGGGGACGGCAGATTTGAAAACCAGAGCGCACGGAAACACTGTTTACCTTTCCACCGCAGCTGTACCTATTTATCTACTTGTGCTGGTGTGCTTTTGAACTGCTAAGTTGGCAGGAGCAGGGACTGAGCAACGGGAGCTCACCCCGTCGCGGGGATTCGAACCACCGACCTTCTGATCGGCAAGTCCTAGGCTCTGCCCTTGCCAAATGGTAGAGCCGGCCTTAAAGGTATAGTCTAAGGCAGTATTTCCCAGCCTTTTTTTTTTTTTGGACTACGATTCCCATTGTCCCTAACTGCTGGTCTTGCTAGCTGGGGATGATGAGAATCGTAATCCAAAAAACAGCTGGTTAGGAAACACTGCTCTAAGGCATAGCAAAGTAGAATATAAATATTTTAAATTTTAAAACTAATTACACCTTTAAAAAAACCCCAGCAAATTGAACTGTTCTGGGGTCCCCTTTATCCAGAGTTCTGACATTCTAGTTTAAAACATCTCCAAATCAAAGTGGCATATTTCTCTAGTTCATTCAGGCAGTGATCGGGTGTTGTGCACATGAGGAGTTAAAAGTAGACCACCATATCTGCTTCACCTGTGACCTGAACTTAATCAGTCATAAATATCCAGAGAGGAAAGGCCAGTGCATTGACCCATTACGCTACCTAGGGCCCTTCAAGTAATTTACATTGGAAATCCTACTGGAATGAACTCTTTAGGAAAAAGCGGGATATTTGTAGACCAGATTCCCCTGCAAGCAGAGATCCCTAGCATTCATTTCCTCTTCTATGGTGGTGCTTCTATAAAAGGGCATCCCAAAATGAAATGGTAAGCAAAAGCAGGAGGAGAAGTACTCCTGTAAATGCACAAGAGAGGGAGAAAGAAATTGATCTTATTCTCCACTGGCATCAAACCATGCTGTAGGCAAGCTCCCATCTTCCACATGTGAAGATTTTGGCGGATTTCATTAAAAAATGCAAAAAGAAAAAAGCTTAAAAATGACAACAACAAAGCTCAACTTTTCTTTTTTCTTTTTTTTTTATTAATTTTTTAGAAAAGTTTTTCTTTTACAAAATTAAATAACACATACTTTCCAATATAATACATAAATTCTTTTAGACTTCCCCCAGCTCCCTCCACAATCCTCATAATTTTAAAATTAAATTCACATTTCCTTTATAATTGTATTGCTAGTTAGTAAATCTTTACAGCTCTTTCCCCTCTTACAACACCCTTTCTCCTCACAAAGCCTCTTTAAAACCGACTAGCGTTGTCTGTTCATCACATATATTTTCCAGATAAATCGTAAACTTTCTCCAGTCCTGTATGAACTTGTGATCCTTTTGGTATCTGATTTTTCCTGTCAGTTTATCTAATTCAACAAAGTCCATCAATTTCCGTCTCCATTCTTCCAATGTTGGTAAATCTTCTTGTTTCCATTTTTGAGCCATTAAAATTCTTGCCGCAGTCACTGCATATTGAAAAAGTTTATAATCACTTCTATTGATCTCGCTTCCTGTAATTCCTAACAAAAAGGCTTCTGGTTTCTTCACAAACGTATATTTAAACATCTTTTTCAACTCATTATATATCATTTCCCAGAAGCCTTTTACTTTCTTACACTCCCACCACATATGGTAAAACGACCCTTCCTTCTCCTTACATTTCCAACATTTATTACATGTCTTATACATTTTTGCAAGTTTAACGGGAGTGATATACCATCTATATACCATTTTCATGATATTTTCCTTTATCGTCATACATGCAGTGAATTTCATATTTTCCTTCCATACCTTCTCCCAATCTGTCAGCTGTATATTATAACCAAAATCCTTGGCCCAATGTATCATAACCGATTTAACTTCTTCGTCTTTTGTTTGCCATTCCAATAGCATTTTATACATTTTTGACAAAACCTTATAATCATTATTTATTATCTCTTTCTGAAATCTAGACTCTCCTTCAATATATTTCCTCTCTTTACAATCCTTTTTAAACATTTCATTTGTTTGGAAGTAGTGCAACCAATCATATACATATTTTTTAACTTGTTCATATGGCTTCAATTTCCATTTCCCCCCCTCTTTAATTACAATATCTCCATAAGTCATCCAATCCTCTCTCATGTTTGTCTTTTTAACACTCATGACCTCCAGTGGGGATAACCAATGAGGTACATTTGGTTCCAAAATATTTTGGTACCTGTCCCATATTTCTATTAGAGCACCTCTAAAAATATGATTGGCAAAACTTTTGTGAGCTTTCTTCTTTCCCAACCATAAGTAGGCGTGCCAACCGAACCTGTTGTCAAACCCTTCCAAGTCCAATAACTTATTATTTTTTAGTATTATCCAGTCCTTTAACCAACAGAGACAAGATGCTTCATAATAAAGTTTCAAATCTGGCAGGGCGAAGCCACCTCTTTCTTTCGCATCAGTTAGTAACTTAAATTGTATTCGTGGCTTTTTGCCCTGCCAGATATATTTGGAAATCATTCTTTGCCACTCTCTGAAGATCTTTGTCCCCTTGATTATTGGAATCATTTGAAATAAAAACAACATCTTTGGAAGCACGCTCATCTTAATTGAAGAGATTCTGCCCCAAAAAGATAATTTCATCCTACTCCACACTTCGAGGTCTCTCTTAATAATGTTCCAAGTTGTCACATAATTGTTTTGATATAAATCAATATTTTTTTGAGTTAACCATATTCCTAAATATTTTACTTTTTTCGCCACTTCCATCTCTGTTTCTCTTTGCACTTCTTCCATCAGACTTTGGTCCAAATTCTTCACCATAAGTTTAGTTTTCCTCTTATTTAGTACAAATCCGGCTACTCTTCCAAATTGGTCAATTTCTTTTATAACTTCTTTTAAACTTCTTGTCGGATCTTCCACTGTAATTACCAGATCATCGGCAAAGGCTTTAACTTTATATTGATTTTGACCTACTGTTACCCCCTTTATTAGTTCATTTTGCCTAATAGAACTCAACAGGACCTCCAGAACCGTAATGAATAACAGTGGCGAAAGAGGGCATCCCTGTCTTGTACCTTTCTTTATATTCACATCTTCTGTGATTACATTGTTTACAATCAATTTTGCTCTCTGTTCTGAATATATTGCCTTTATACCATTATAAAAGTCTTCTCCCACTTCCATCATTTCCAAGTTTTTCAACATAAATTCCCATGAAACATTATCAAATGCTTTCTCTGCATCCACAAACATTAGAACGGCCTGTCTCTCATTACTGGCAGTCAGATATTCCAGAATATTTATTATATTTCTTACATTATCCTTCATGTGTCTGCCAGGAAGGAAACCTGCCTGATCTCCATGGATGTGCTGTTGCAATATCTTCTTAAGTCTTGTTGCCAAAATACCCGAAAAAATCTTGTAATCCATATTTAGCAGAGATATCGGTCTATAATTCCTCACTTGTGTGAGATCGGAGTCTTGTTTTGGTATGAGTGTTATAAAGGCTTCTTTCCATGTTTCTGGTATGTCCTGATGTTTCAAAATATTATTCATAACTTCTTTGAGTGGTACCGTCAGGGAGCCCTTCATTTCTTTGTAATAAGTTGCTGTAAATCCATCTGGTCCTGGTGCCTTCCCTTTTTTCATCTGTTTTATAGTTTCCACAATTTCCTCATTCTCTATTGGGGCATTCAGTCTGTCTTTCATTTCTGTCGGGATCTTTTGCACCTTTTTTTCTTTCAAAAATTTCTCTATCTTCTTTATATTGTTTTTCTCTCGTCTTGCATATAAATGCTTATAGAAATCCAAGAATCCTTTTCTGATGCCTTTTGGGTTCTCAATTTCCTCGCCATCCACAATAATTTTGTTTATTATACTTTGCTCTTTCCTTTTTTTGATTTGCCATGCAAGCCATTTTCCAGGTTTGTTTGCGAATTCAAAGTTCCTTTGTCTCAGTCTTTTAATATTCCATTCAACTTCTTTGTTTATGATCATGGCAAACTGTGTCTGCAAAACTTTAATGTTTTGTTTTATCTTAATGTTATTTGGCTTTTTGATTAGCTTTTGTTCATTGTCCATTATTTGTTTTAGGATGTCCTTCTTCCCTTTCTCTCTATTTTTGTTTTTAATCGCATTCTGTTGGATAAAAAATCCCCTCATTACCGCCTTGCTTGCATCCCAAACTGTACTGATCTTTGTGCCTTTGTTCATATTATCTACAAAGTAATCCATCAATTTTTTGCGAGCATCTTGAATGATTCTTTCATCTTCCAAAAGGTAATCTTTCAATCTCCATCTAAATGTTCTTTCTTCATACGCCTTTATCTCCATTTTTATCGGATTGTGATCCGAAATTACTTTAGGTTGGATTTCTATTTGTTGGATTCTGGTAGTTAATTCATTCGAGATCCAAATTTGATCTATTCTTGACATGGACTGATTCGGTTCCGAATAAAATGTAAACTCTTTTTCTAATGGGTGTCTAAGTCTCCAAATGTCAATTAAATTGAGATTTTGCACCAATGCAAAAAAGGTCTTCGGTAATTTCCCTTCTTTACTGTCACTTTTTTCTCTTAATCTGTCCATTTCCGTTGATACAACTCCGTTCATATCTCCCATTATTATAATTTTTTGATCCATGTATTCAAACAATCTTTCTTCCAATTTCTTGTAAAAATCAGTCTTGTTTCCATTTGGTGCGTAGATCCCGACAATTATTAATTTTTCGCCCTGCCAATTGATCTGTATTGCAATTATTCTTCCTTCTTCATCTTTAAAGATCTGTTGAGCTTCTATATTTTTTCTTACGTAAAGGACTATGCCTCTCTTCTTTTCTTTATCCGAGGATATAAATTCATTTCCCAATCTGTTGTTAATCAAAATTTTTTTATGTTTCCTTGCCACGTGTGTTTCTTGAAGACAGATGATGTCCAAATTTTTCCTTTTTAAATATTGTTCAATAGTATTTCTTTTCTTCTTATCATTCATCCCATTAATGTTCCAATTCCATAATTTCAATGCCATATTTTCTGATAATTAATTAAAAAATATAAAATTTTGTTCTAAATTTCTCTCTCTATAATTCCTCCTCCTTTTCTTCTTCCTCCTCTTCTTCTTCTTCTTCTTCTTCTTTCTCCTCCTCCTTTTCATCCGTCTCTCTATTCTTTTTATACTTTTCTTTTAGAAATTTTCCTCCCGCCGGGTCAATTCCTCCTACCGCACCTTCTTCCTCTTCCTCTTCTACCATCAATTCTTTGTAGCGTCTCTGAAACTTACTTGTTTCTTCGGGACTTGTAAGTCTGTGTCTCTTGGCTTTATAAACAAAAGAAATCCCCTGAGGGAATTCCCATTTAAATTCAATCTTGTTTTTCTTCAGAATTTGGACCAATGGTTTATATGGGTCTCTCCGTTTCAGCAATCTGACCGGTATGTCTTTAAAAATAATTATATAACTCCCATCAATGTTCAGTCGTTTCTCTCTGTTTTTTTGGAGTATTAAATTCCTCATGTCTTTGTCTTTAAAAGTAATCAAGCAATCTCCTGTAACTTTCCTTGTCTTTGTTGTCCTTACTCTCATCCTAAATGCATTTTGAACTCTCTTCTCTACATCTTCTTTTTGTAATTCCAACCATTGAGCAATTTCCGTTATTAATTTGTCTTTGATATCTTCTCCTTGGACCTCTGGAACTGCTCTCAACCTTAAGTTCACCTCCCGTTGCCTCAGTTCGTTCATGGAGATTGCATCCCATAACTCCTCCTGCGTTTTGCTCATTTCTGAAATTCCTGCTTTCATCTTCTCCTCTTCTCTCCTAACTTCCCTCATCTCCACTTTTGTCTTTTTTAATCCTTCCTCCACAGATTGTGTTCTCTTGCTGACTTCTTTTATTTGGCCTTTCAATTCTTTTACTGTATCATCAATCTTTTGGTCCATTTTACCTATTTTGTTATCCACCTGCTCAATTCTAGTGTCTACATGTTCTAATTTATCCTCCAAATTCTTTTCGCTTTGTCTAATTTCTGCGAACATTTTTAAAATTTCGGCTTTGAAATCTGCCTCAGGTTTTGAACCTCTTCTATCTCCCGGTGTTCCTCCTTCCCCAGCTTTTTTCTGTGGGTGAGACATTCTCTCCTTCTCCTTACTTTCTAACCCGTTTCCTTTTCTAATAGTTCAGTCCCACTTCCCTGATTCAGTTGGATCCCGACCCCAATTTCTACTGTGTCCCTCTTCAAAACAAATTCTTATGAAACATTTAAATGACACTTTTTCAAAATTTCACAATTCAAAATACAAATACCACTATCAACCATTCATAGTCCATCAAGTCCAGTCCAAATCTTAATATAATCGAATATAGTCAAATTAAATCCCAACAGTTCAAATTGTCTGTAAACGTCTTCTTGCCACCAATTAGGCTAATCCATAGATATAGGTACTTGTTTTAACTATGACCCAACTTTTGCAAATTACTGGAGTTAGAGGAAATCCAAAAGAGAAGAGGAAAAAATATAAAAAATATTAATGTTCAAACCAATCTTCTGCCACCAATTAGGCTAATTCCTTAAATCGATATGAATAAATATTTCTTCTGCCACCAATTAGGCTAATCCAAATTTGTATGAATCAATAATTCCTTTAATCCAACAGCCAAGGGCTATTTATTAAAGAAAAAAAATAAAATAAAGACCCGGAAAAAAACAAGTTGTTATATGCGTTCTGACCACTAGGGGCAAGGTCTCCAAACTGTTTTAATTTGCTCAAATATTTAGGTATTTCAATAAAAAGAAATTGGCACACACACAAAAAAAGAATTAAACAGTCAAAAAGTATACCGAATTGTATTCAATCCTGAAACGCCAGTCCAGATCAGTTTAGAAAAAAAACCTTCTTTCCACGGCAAACATCCGACAGTCTCATAGAACTTTAACAATGGAGTCTGGAAATCCCCTTTTGTTACGCAGTTTTTATTCCGCCACCGCTGCAAAGTCTAGTTACGCCAAATCAAATTCACAAGCTTCAAAAAGGACTTAAATAACTCCGTCTTGTTCTTCTGTCCCCCCTTTCCCTTTAGATCTTCCTTGATAAATTGTATCTCCCCCAAAAAGGGTACTTTTTATTCAGTTAAAGGGGAGAAGAAACAACAGCCGCGAGCGGTAACTTACTTTCACTTTTGATCGCTTTGTTGTTTTCATGCGTCTAAGCTGATTGCGAATAGAGAAGCTGGTCTCGTACCTTTCAATTTTTTCATCCGGTTTCTTTCCTTGATTTTAAATTCTTCTTATATCCAATTAAGTCCGAATTTCTTTCAAATCGAGAATTGAAAGCTCTCCTTGCAAGCCCGGGGCTTCGTTTCTCGGAGGTAGCTATGGCCTCCCTGCAACCCGCTCTCCCCCCCGCCGTTCTCGTCACTCTTTTTGAGAGCTACCTGACGGCCGGGAGGTTCGCGTTTCGGCTGCCTGCGGGAACCTGAGTGTCAGAACACCCTCCTGACACTACTTCGAGGGGTCACTGCGCCCTGTGACACCCCCAATCCTCCGAAAAACCCGGGATCTCCCAAGAGGGAAAATCCCCGCTTGCGCTCGGATCGCTGTCAACCGGAAGTTCCACAAAGCTCAACTTTTCTGTCCGAATTTTCACTTTTTGAAATATGGCAGCCCTACTTGTCAAATCATTTGTCAAACCATCGCAAGAGGTGTTGAAATTTTGGGAGGAGGTTGGATAGTTACAATGGTCTTGGTGGTGGGGTGCACATTTTTATTCTTATTTATTTATGATTATTACTTTTTCTTCATAACAACAGCAACAACAACAAATTCAAAGAAAGAAGGTTACTTAACACCAGAGACTGGGGGCTCATGTCTGAGGCAATGGGTAGATGGTACTTCTTTATCATACATATCAAAGGGAAGGGCATTCCACAGCACAGGGCAATGGTAGAAAATCCCGCTTTCTGATCACTGCCCTTTGGTATACTACAGGATGCTGCACCGTGGCTTGAATTTCCCCTACAGAGCTATTATACAAGGCAGGTGGTCTTTCAGGTACAGTTTCACTCAAAATTAAGTGAGCCAATGTTTCTCAGAGGAGAAGTTCCTGAGGTGGAAAAACAACTATTGGAGAGTTTTGTCTCCTTCCCCTCGGAATATTGGGCAAATAACCCTCTCATTTTACCACCCACAAATAGCGTGGGCAATCTGGTGAGGCCACTTCTGCTCAGCTCTAATCTGAAACAAGGTCCTCTTTGCCAGCAACTCATAGAGAAGGGTAATAGCTCAGTGTTTTGCATGTACAAGGTCCCAGGCATCTCCAGATAGGGCTGTGAGAGATCCCTGCCTAAAACCCTGGAGACCGGCTGCCAGTCAGTGTGGCCAGTACTGACCTAGATGGACCAAAGGGTCTGACCAAGGAGAAAGCAGCTTCCTATAACCCAGTGTTCTCAATCTCAACATATGGATTGAGGGAAGCCTGTGTTCATTCCAGCCCAGTAGTATCTGCTCTGACTGCCAGCAGTACGGTGCGTGCAAATTATGTTCCCCACCAGTGAATTAAGGTTCCCTCAACGCCAGTTGATCTCTCCCTCTTTCTCTAATAACACAACAAATGAACGACAACAGAAGTGTTCTGCACAGCGCCGCAAGTTTCCTGGGTACAGAAATCTCTTCCCATCTCTGTGTCGCGATCCAAGTTTCCTATGCTTGATGAATACCAGAATCCTCTCCCCACCCACCAAACATCTTGGGATCCATTTTGAAAACGGGTGAGAAAGGGGACACATTTCTCATTTGACCTTGAATTCCTTCTTCGCCTGAGTCTTCCCCCTACCCACCCGCCCTTTCAGAAAACTGCACGTCCTGCTTTATTATTAACAGAACAAAGTTCAGAGCAAAAGGGGGGGGGGGAGAGAGAGAGAGAGAGAAGGAAATTTGATAGATGACAGCAAGAGGATTGTGTCTAAACACATAATAACTTCAAGCAAAGAGGTGGCCAGAAATCAGAAAGAGAAGGCAGGAAATGGAAAGATGCATATCCCATTCTCTTTCCACATGCCTTAAGTTTTCTATCAAACTTCAGAGAGTCGTTGGTTTTGTTCTCACGGTGCAGTTGTGGAGGCCTTACTGACAATGATTGTGAGAAATAATTGCACAGGTTGGATTCACAAAAGGCCCAATTCTGCACCCAGGGTCACATGTAATCCCAGTTAGAGAAGGGATTGGTGCATAAAACGCTATTTCCTGCCGTAGTTTGGTTACACAGGATTGGAGCATTGTTGTTTCCCGCACTGAACAGGATTCATAATCAAGAATGTCAGGCATGGGGGTAAGGATGAATTTGGACAATAAAGGTTTGAATTTCTTCAAGCAATTTGGAGAACTTCCTTGAGAGTATGTACTCTCCCAATTAATTTCAGGCTTAACTCTGTAATATATACATTATCAACCAAATATTTGGCATGTGACCCCTTAAAGAGAAACCACTACGACCCAGGAGGCTGGTTCCTGGAGATGTGTGGCTTGACTGGAGAAGTTGTTCTTGTGCCATGCAAACTCACAGACCTCATCGGTAATAAAGTTTGTTTTACCACTAACTCAGCTCCTAGTGAGGTCCTACATGAAGGGCAGAACACAACACAAATTCCACTTATTCGCCAACCCTCATGCCTCTGAATCAAAAAGGAGATCCAAAGTTTAAAAATGCAGATTGCCATGCATCTTAGATTGACCATGGAATTCTGAAACACACTTAAGTCCAGTTCATTAGACTAAGAAGGAGAATTGTACCTGTATGTTCCCTCCTCTCTTTTCTCACACACCCTAATATAATACTTAACCACAGTTTCCTGTTACATCCAAACCAGGAGACTGTGGTTTGTACTTCAAACTGTGTACTTCGAACCACAGTGGGTGACTCCCTCCCCCCCTTTGCTGTTGTTAACTGCCTCTGTTTGGGGATTGGTGAATTTAACGTTTGTTTTATAGGTTTGGTTGTTCCATAATTCATTTTGCTTTGTACTCAACCCCCATATCAGTATCAGTGAAGGGTAGGATATAAATCACTTCCATAGCAAACCAACCACAGTTTGATATTGGTTTGAACATTGGGATTGTAGTCAAAACAGAAATCAAAATTCCCCCAGTATTGTCAACTCTGGCTGGCAACAACTTTCCAGTACCTCCATCTCTTGCTACCTGATCCTTTTAGCTAGAGTTGCCAGGGATTGAATCTGGGGGTTTTCTGCATTCAACATCTATGCCCTCCTACTCAGCTGTGGCCTTTCGCCTAGCTGTGGTGGTAAGGCGGCAGTAGTGGAGAGAGTGAAGGGGTTGGAATCTGCAGTCAAACAGGAGATTCGATTGCTTGTCTGCTCTCAAATCTTCTCTTTAATCCAATACTGAAAGCAAATGCAATTAAATGTCAACTGCAGGTGTCAAATCTGCAGATGCAGATGCACATCACTTCAAGTTCCTCTAGAGCAATTTGTAAATACAGTGGTACCTCGGATTACAGACGCTTCAGGTTACAGACGCTTCAGGTTACAGACTATCAGAAATAGTACCTCGGGTTAAGAACTTTGCTTCAGGGTGAGAACAGAAATCGTGCGGTGGTAGTGCGGGGCCCCATTAGCTAAAGTGGTACATCAGGTTAAGAACTGTTTCAGGTTAAGAATGGACCTCCAGAATGAATTAAATTCTTAACGCGAGATACCACTGTACCATGAAGAAATAAAGACACACAAAAATATGGTTGAATATTGGGCAAATATTCAAAGCAGGGATCACCAACCTGATTTACAAAACAGGAAAAATAGTTGTGGGCACCCCATGTCCCACAACCAAGCAGACACCACACCTTATCCTCATGGCTAAAACAGAATGCTTCCTGCAAGAAGTTCAGCCTGGAAGGGCAAAGGATGGTGGCACACATTAAGAACCTCTGATCCAGAGAATATCTGGGTACCGTTCAATATAAAGCATCACAGAGGATAACTTTGCAGAGCACATTTGCTTCAACGCTCATTCTGTGTTAACTTGAAAGCTCGCACTTTGGCTTTCAAAATACAGCTGGTCCAAACACAAAGGTCTCGTCTCGCTTGCTCACCGTTTTTCTGTTCTTCAACTAAGTTCTCAGGCAAACAACAGCATTCTATGCATACAAACCATTCCCTATTATGCATGAAGTATATGCCAAATTTCCTAAACAACTTGGTTTTACTGAAGCAGCTGAAAGGGAAGGAAAACATGCTTTTGAGAAGTTAGGAATGCTAAACTTGATAATCTGCAGTCTTCTCTGGTTGGGTTCTTGCTTATTCAAAAAAGAAGAGAAGAAAGAATACAATAATTTTATTCAGTGCTGTCCAGCTCCGTACCAAATACTTTAAAAATGTTTTTAAATTGCCTTAGGTTCATATTATGCAAAGTGTATAAAGTCACAGCAGCATTTTGACGGGGTTCAATGCAAACATTTAACACCAATAAAATTTAAACGGTAACCACATGCTGAGGGAGAGATCCCTAAAACTTTCCAAACTGAAACCAAATGCTTCGTTCAAACAGTGCATATGCCCTCCAGCATTTCAGATAAAAATAGGGGTGGGGGAGATTTGAGACTCCCCCCAACCTCCTCTGCACCCTGAAACACACTGCAGAATCTTCTGCTCTGTGCTCCAGTTCAGACAAAACAATCTTGGCCCCACAAAACATGGCTTTGTCAGACCAAGAAGAAGCCTAACTTTGGGAGGATGAGAACCACATATGCCTTATTGAGCATATGTAGAAGATGCATCTACTCCCTGCTCATTGATTGACTGGAACAGGAAAGATCCCTAACAGACAGAGACATTTGGAACAAATGCTACTACAGTGGTACCTCGGGTTAAGTACTTAATTCGTTCCGGAGGTCCGTACTTAACCTGAAACTGTTCTTAACCTGAAGCACCACTTTAGCTAATGGGGCCTCCTGCTGCCGCCATGCCGCCGGAGCACGATTTCTGTTCTCATCCTGAAGCAAAGTTCTTAACCTGAAGCACTATTTCTAAGTTAGCGGAGTGTGTAACCTGAAGTGCATGTAACCTGAAGCGTATGTGACCTGAGGTACCACTGTATCTGGATCTCTCTCTCTCTCTCTCACACACACACACACACAGACACTCTTTTGAGTGCAAGAACACAAAATGACAATAGACAGCATTAACACCTCAGAAGGTCTTGTGCAGCTGCGTCCTTGGATTCAAGCAGAAATCAAGTATGGTTCTCACTCTCTGGCTTCTGCCTGCTTCCTGCTTCTAGTTCAGCTGTCTCTCACATACAATCTGGCCAGGTGAGGGAGGGGCCCCACCCATTTGTTCTTTGGCAGAAAGCCATACTAACAATCCATATCTAGCAGCCATTGCGTGGGGACGTGGATGGTGTTGTGGGTTAAACCACAGAGCCTAGGGCTTGCCAATCAGAAGGTCAGCGGTTCGAATCCCCGTGACGGGGTGAGCTCCTGTTGCTCGGTCCCTGCTCCTGCCAACCTAGCAATTCAAAAGCATGTCAAAGTGCAAGTAGATAAATAGGTACCACTCTGGTGGGAAGGTAAACGATGTTTCTGTGCACTGCTCTGGTTCGCCAGAAGCGGCTTAGTCATGCGGGCCACATGACCCGGGAGCTGTCTGCAGACAAATGCCGGCTCCCTCGGCCAATAAAGCGAGATGAGCACCGCAACCCCAGAGTCATCTGCGACTGGACACAATGGTCAGGGGTCCCTTTACCTTTACCTTTATGGACCTTGATTCAGGTAGGTAGCCGTGTTAGTCTGAAGCAGTAGAAATATATATAAAAAAATAAAAAATTGTCTAGTAGCACCTTAGAGACCAACTAAGTTTGTTCTTGGTATGAGCTTTTGTGTGCATGCACACTTCTTCAGATACCTTATGGACCTTGTCTGGCTAATTCAGCAATGGGATCCTCCATTAGATTTTAACCTTGTTGGATCCAGGAATTAAAAGGGGCCAGGCATCATGCACCCTAACTTGCCCCCAAACTCACAACAATAATCTGCAGAGTCAATAGACAGATGGGTAAATCAACAGGCTTGGAGCAGCAGCCTCAAGCCTTCCTCTGCTCCAGAATTCCCATGAATTCTTGGGGTAGGTCCATAAATTACTAACTTTTAAGAAAGGGGTTGGCTCGTGGTCCCCAACGAGGGACTGTTTCTAAATTACAAATTATCACTCCACACCTCATCAATATGTCTGGATCAAACCTCATTTCACTGGCCTCCCCCTAGCCCTGTTCAGGGGGTTGTGGGAAAATGAGAGACACAATGGAGAGTCATCAGCATCTCTGACCAACCAACCGAATCTCAAACCACAGATCTCAACGCAACAAATGTAAAAAGTAAAACATCCAACACATACTCCACCCCCTCTGGCTGCAGTTCTAAAGTATTCCGAATATATTCTCTAATAACTTCATGCACCTTTGAAATTTACCAGATTTCATCTCATATTCTGCATGTAACTTGAATTCCTCTCCTAGATGTTTCAACGCAACGTATGGAGTATATTTGGTCTAAACAACAGGATAAAATATGTGATCTCCCAGAAGAAAAGTTCACTTCTAGAACCAGCAGGCTTCTGTTTATTTACACAGAGAGCAGCTTTTCCTAGCCTGGTGCCCTTCAGGTGTTTTCGCTGGGGCTGATGGGAGTTGTAGTACAAACATGTGCACCAGGTTGCAGAAGGTCGGCCTAGGGGGAGGTGTGTTATGCTACTCTGCTGCAAACCCATCCTAGCTAACTGATCCTAATCTACTGATGCTGGCAGGGAGACAGCGTCTGTACCTACCCCTAGGATGTCAGTGTGGCTATCACACAGGGTCCCCGGACGTTTCACCATCTATTGATCCCTGTGCCACCACTTTATTTCTCGCTGCCACCACCCAGGCCCTACCTGGTACAATACTGAGTCCAGTCAGGGTTAAATTGGAACATAAACTTCTGTTTATTTATTGCAGTTTAACAAGTGTGTGGTTTCATAAACAGTATTGGTCAATTACAATCATGGGGTAACTATACAGACCTATAACTTCCGCTACCTGCTCTCACTCACTAAACCATCTCTCAGATATTTACTTGTCTTCCTAGCCCCTAACTATTCCTGACTCAGCTTATTTCGCTACACTAACTCAACCTACCCACAGACTCTATCCCAATTCACTCCACTCCCACCCAACTCCCAACAAACTTCTCCCTTAGCCCCTCCCAGAGCTGGTTTTATAGTCCCTCTGACTCCACCCCCTGGGTTCTGATTGGGTAACCTGTTTAACTATTTCACCTCCAGCACTCTCATATGTTGACGTCACAGTCAGGTATGTGGCAGGTGAGCATGGCTTGTGGGGAACAGCCTCATGGGCCAAACTAGGACCTGTGCTGAGCCCAAATAGATCCACAGTTCCTCTGTCACTAAAATGTGTGAAGCAAAACTGCCCTTTGAAATGCACACTTCTTCATATGTTGTGATGCACAACCCAAATGTACACACAGGTTTAAATTAGAGGGTAGTTTGCAGGAAAATAAATGTATTTTAAAGTTGAAACAATGTACCAAAATGCATTATATCAGAAGAAATTGCTTGCAGCAATGTGTAGATTAGGCAAAATTGCACACAAGAATGTTGTACATTAAAATAAACCCATTTTTGGCTGCAGGTCACTAGGCATCTGAACTTGATCCAAGAACATTGATTCCCCCCTCTAATTATGTAATGAAATGATTACAGAATCCAGTGGCCTTTATGAGAAACATGCCATTCTCTTTTGCCCTGGTTTCAACAGCATTGTGTTGACAATGCGCATCAGTGGTTTTTCTGGTAAGGTAATTCTAAACAAATGTATAAACCGCAGATCTCTCTCTCTCTCTCTCTCTCTCTCTCTCTCTCTCTCTCTAGCAATCCAGTTGTGGGCACAAATAAACAGTAGGCTGCTTCTTCTTTTTTGTATATATTTTTTATTAAATTTTCTGCTTTACAGTTTAAAATACTCATTTTGCATATCATAAATCCCTGCATAATTTACAAAAAACTAAACCATTCAGTATTCCATTATTGCATCCATCAAAACTTATTTACACTGCTGAATTTATCTTAATGCTGCCAATGTTTTCAAGTGTACACAATTCCCCCCCAAATAGTCAATAAACGTTTTCCAATCTTCTCCAAACGTATGTTCTTCTTGTTCTCTTATTCTATATGTTAAGTCTGCAAGCTGCACATATTCTGTCGGCTTAAGCTGCCATTTTTCTTGAGTTGGGACCTCGCTCACTGCTTCTACCCTTTTAGACAGGGACCTTATAAAAAAAACAAAAATGTGATAATACTTACCTAAGAACTTGCCGTCCGGGTTGCCAAGGAGGATAGTTTAAGAGTGGAGTAACTCTAAGAGTGAGAGGCTCCCTTGGCTGCTTCCCACACCCAGGGCCAGTCTTATAATTACAGTGACAGGGTGTGGTGACAGATCCCAGGGGTGTGGTTTGCCCCCCCCCCAGCCATTTCTCTTGAGCCAGTGCCCCCAACCCTCCAAGTGTCCCTATTTTCCAGGGACATCCCTGATTCAGAGAAGCCATCCTGGTTTCTGATTTGATCCCGTAATGTCCCACTTTCCCTTAGGACGTCCCTATTTTCATTGGAGAAATGTTGGCGGGTATGGAGTTATCAGACCCCCTGAGCCGTCTGAAGGCAATCCTGTATAGGGAAGTTTTTCTTAATGTTCAATGTTTTATTACCGTATTTGTTGCTCTATAAGACGCACTTTCCCCCTCCTAAAAAGTAAGGGGAAATGTGTGTGCATCTTATGGAACAAATGCAGGCGGGAGGCTCCCTTTAAAGAGCCCCATGGAGCGTGTGCCCTTCTCCCTCCTCAGATAAAAGCCCCCAAGAGCCACACACACGCTCTGTGTGCTCTTTAAAGGGAGTGCGGCTCTTGGGGAAGCCTGGCTTCTGCCTTAGCCACGCGTAGCCTCTTCTGGGCAGGGGAAGCCTTCATCCTGCTACCCGGGAGAGGCTGCCCGCGGCTATCCCAGAAGCCAGGACAGCAAGAGGCTATCCCAGAAGCCAGATCCCTCTTGCTGTTCTGGCTTCTGGGATTCAGAATTTTTTTTTTTATTGTTTTCCTCCTCCAAAAACTAGGTGTGTCTTATGGTCTGGTGAGTCTTATAGAGCAAAATATATATGTACTGGAAGCTGCCCAGAGTGGCTGAAGCAACCCAGTAAGATGTGTGGGGTATAAATAGTTAAAAATTATCATTATGGAATGGGACGTCCCTATTCTCATTGGATAAATGTTGGAGAGTATGGTGCCCCAACAGCAATGATGACAATGGTCATTTATGGCCCACCCTTTACCAAATGGTACCCAAATGAACTACAAAACCGTCACAATCAAAGTAAGTGCAATGTACAACTAAAATAATAAGCTCAAAACCACCACACACCAACAAAAATAACATTGCCAATTGCTCAGCCATCATGCCATATCTCAGTGGTTTTCAACCCAGTGTGCCGTGGCACCCTAGGGTGCCTTGAATGATGATCAGGGGTGCCGTGGACAACACTGGCCTCTATCCCTCTTTCCTCCACCACCTCCTCTGATGCTCTCTTGCATCTCTGCCTCCCAAAGGCTTGCACAACTTTTTGTTGCAGCAGCTCTGGCTATAAGCTCTACAGTATACCTGAAGGAGCGTCTCCATCCCCATCGTTCTGCCCAGACACTGAGGTCCAGTGCCGAGGGCCTTCTGGCGGTTTCCTCACTGCGAGAAGCCAAGTTACAGGGAACCAGGCAGAGGGCCTTCTCGGTAGTGGCACCCGCCCTGTGGAACGCCCTCCCACCAGATGTCCAAGAGAACAACTACCAGACTTTTAGAAGGCATCCAAAGGCAGCCCTGTTTAGGGAAGCTTTTAATGTTTAATAGACTATTGTATTTTAATATTCTGTTGGAAGCCGCCCAGAATGGCTGAGGAAACCCAGCCAGATGGGCGGGGTATAAATAATAAATTATTATTATTATATTATTACAGGCAAATGGTGCCTTTGGGTCTGGCCACGGGATGCTGGTTGCCAGGAGCTGAGGTGGCCTCGGAGTAAGGAAGCAAGCAGGCGAGGGAGTCCAGCCAGCCAGTCCGCCAGCCAGCCCCTTGCAGTTGGGAATGGACAGACAAGTCCCAGGCCCCTGTGGGGCAGTGTGAGGAGGCACCTCTCTTTGGGGTGGAGGGGGGCAGCTCAGTGACCAGGGACAGCAGCAATAGCTGCCCAGAAGACTCCCAAGGAAAGCGGAGAGGAGAGGAGGCTGAGGGAACACTCCACAAGGGTGGGGGTTCGAAAATGGGCAAGAGGCTGCCAGCTCTGCAGGCAAGGGGTGACATAACAGGGCTCCAGAGCCCAACAGGGGTGCCTCAGATAGGCTGCAAGCCCTCCAAATATAGCTGTGTTGTTATTAAGTTCATTCAGTGAGGTTTTAGGACCTATAGGGGTTGAGACTAAGTTGGCAGCGCTTGCTTGTTGGTGGCCTGGACTTCCTGTCTGTCTGTCTCACCTAGTTGCTTTCTCCTGCAGTGCCATACACACTGTCACCGGGAACAGGGGCAGATTGAGGGCAGTGAGAGTGGTGCAGGGGCATGGGGCATGCAGCCAAGAGGGTGCCTTCTCAAAGCCTGGGAAGCAGTTGCCCATGAAGGGATCGCAAAGGCTCTGACAGGGTCCTCGAGTCCTCCTACCTCCTTCCCAAAGCCAGACAAGCACATACTGGGCTTTGGGAGAGAGGTGGGAGGACCCTGCCAGTGTCAGGAACTTGTCCTACACTCAAGTAGGACCCTGGCAGAGACACATGCCCAACTGGCATGTTCCCTCCCTCCTGGTTGATTGTTCGGGAGCTTAAAAGCTTTCTTCAGCCCGAACATCACAGCAACCGATGCCAGCCGACACTGGCACACTTAGGGATCCACAGAGTTTGCGCAGCTTGTGTAACAGACCTCAGCAACTCAGCATTTTGGCTAATCTACTTTATTTACATATAAACACACACAGAGCACTGTAACATGGCTCCCTCTCTCTCTAGCATCAGGCAGCAAAGAGAAAAAAGGGCAAAGGACAACAGTCCCGCTTCATGGAACACAGTAACACAAACATCCTGTCTCCGTCACTTCCCACTCTGTGGAGTCAAAACATACACCATCATGTGAAAGACAACAATCCCATGACTGCAATCATGGAGCAGGAATTCTAACAGCCAGAACCTCGCACCTCTTCCTGAACCCTGGCTTAAGCTGGCGCTGTGACGGCTGAGGGGGAGGGCATCAAATGTTGGCCTTGCACAGAGTGGCTGCTGACCTAGCAAGCAGAAAAGAAGAACAGATGTTGTAGGTTGCGAACTTCAGTAGGTATCAGGTGTGTGCATCCTTAGCTGCACTCACCTGGCGTTTACAGGAACCCGCATGCAAATAAGAAGCATGTGATTCAGCAGCTTCTCTTTCCAGTCTATGAATTACAAGCTGCTGAATTACTATGAATTTCCAGCTGCTGAATTACAACTTATCACCAAACTCAAAACCATGGAAAAACCTGGTCTGAACAAAGACCTTGGATTCTTATCTCATTATACATGACAAAGCCATTTTTCACCTTTTCACCCCTTGCTTTTTCCTGTAATACCTATTGCAGTCGTTAAGAGTTGTCAACAGGCTCATCACAGCTATCTGCCAATCACCCATTCCCACCACCCTTCTGAGTAATACCCCTCCCCACCTTCTCACTATATAGAAGGGTCTGGAAACTTCTGTTTCAGTGTATCTGAAGAAGTGTGCATGCACACGAAAGCTCATACCAAGAACTGACTTAGTTGGTCTTTAAGGTGCTACTGGAAGGAATTTGTTTTGTTTTGACTATGGCAGACCAACACGGCTACCTATCTGTAGACAGACAGACAGACATCAGAAGGCCTGTCGCCCTCTGGCACTGTGGAACTCCATCTCGCTGTTCTTTCCATTCATGGCCCTCTGTGGTTTGCTTTAAAATGGCGTTGGCTTGAGCACTGGAAATCAATCTCTCATTGTGATTTTTTGCAAAAAAATATTTTCACAATGGGACCTTGTTTCCAGAATGGACAGACAGGACTTTGGGGCAGTTTAGTCAGTAGGACTGGCCGGCTCCCAAGGAAAAGAGCCAGACACATTCCGATATCTTCCATCCCAACACCGCACAAACGTCGTCAAGCAAAAGATCACCATTTCCTCTTGCAAAGTAAGGTGATTTTTCCAGAATAATAATTTTAAAATCACATTGGATTTGATACTCCAAGTAACCTCACTGCCATCTCCCTGCCACCACTCATCTGCCCTGGTGGGGGTGGCGGGTGGCTGCTGAGAAAGCAAGTCCTGGCTCCCTCCTCATGTGGTGGCCTAGCAGCATGGGAAATGGCATGCTGTGGCTGAGCTTAGCCAATTGGAGTCTTTGCATATCTGTGTGGGTTGTGCAGTTCAAAACAGTTCACGTTAAAATGCTACTGCTGCTGAATTTTGCTTTCCAGCTTTCCTTTTTATAAAACACAAGAGTAACTGGATTTTGCACAAAAAGATTACCTGAGTTCAAAACACAGGGTTATGCTGCCCCCAGCTCACAGTTGGTTGGCAGCTGTTGCTACTTAGCAAGGAAGGGAAACGCGACTGAATCCTGCGTAAAAAGAAGAAGAAGAAACAAAAACTTGCTGCAAACAGCTTAATCATTCCTTTGGCAATCCGGCAACTGACCCAAAATCAACCCCGTTAGGATGGAGTATATTGAATGCTCCCTGCTGTAGGGAATGGAAACATGCAGTGGAGAGTCATTAAACCTGAATAAACTGACCCAAAGTTCAACAAGCATGCAATCTGAAGGACGAGAGATAAGGAGCTGGAACAACTCAGAGGAAACAAGGACATCAGGGCAGCAGAAAGAGCGCAGGCAGCAAGACACTTCAGGAAGGAAGATTCGACATATGCAGGAGCAAGTTTTATTGAGCATAGTGGGTCGTATTCCTAGCTAAACATGCATAAGATCACACTGTTAGTTTCCCAGAAATAGAAATATCTGGCACTTTCATTCATTGAGCATTAAGTCAATAGATTTGATTTGATTTATTATATTTCCACGCCGTTTTTAATTCAAAGGAATCCCAAAGCAGCTTACAAACAGTAAATAATAATAACATCCTAAGCACAGCATAAATCATACGGAACAATTAACAAATCATCAGCGGAACAATTGCAGCCTATAAAACACTATTAACAAAGCAGCAACGCTTAACAACTTTGCCTCCCCCAACAATATTAACAACATCAACAAAATAGGAAACAAAAATTAATCTAAGCCCTGTTAAGTTCTCTGCAGCCCCATGACTCATTTACTTTCACTCTGTTCAGTTTATTAAATACACATGCACATAATGCCTGATTTGATTTGATTTATTATATTTCTAATTTCAATATTCAGTGTTCTTCAGTATTTCAGTAGTGATCACCGCTGGACAGAGAAGCATTAGGAGGATTCCAGTATTCAAACAGCACCATCTTTTGGTTCTCTCTGTAATATCATGTATTTAATTTTGAGAGAGGGTGGACGAGTACAGTATTTTCAAGCACAGCTGCACCAAGAATCATCTCCCCCAGTCTACCTGATTTAATTTATTTCAGGGATGGGGAACCTGGCAGACTTCCAGATGTTGTTGAACTCTAGCTCCTATCATCCCTATTGGCCAAGGCTGCTGGAAGTCATAGTCCCACAAACATCTGGAGAACTACGGGTTCCCCATCCCTGATTTATTTCATAGGAGCCTCCTCTGCGGCATAATGGTTGGAGCAAAACCTGGGAAGTTTCATATATTTAACTTGAGAGTGGCAAGGCTAGTGGAAAGGCTGGTTTCAAATCCCCATTTAACCATGAAGCTCACTGAATGACTTGGGGACACCCACCCTTCCACAGCCTTAACTGTGGGTTGTTGTATGGATAAATTGGGAGGAAGCAGGTGTACAAAACCAGAGCTCCTTGGAGGAAGGGTGGTATTAAAAATGCAACCCCTTGGCTCATAGGACCAGCTCCATCGTGCATCCCATGCTCTGTTCTCTCCTACTCACACATTCCCTTCCAGTGTATATAAGAACTTTCAACTGTTTAAAGTTCCTTTCTAATAATAAATTGGTCAGTAGTAGGTGCTTGTTTGGAGCCATCCTTTTGTCTGATTTTAATCTCCTTTGGACGCCAATAATAGCTGCTGGCTTGCCCCTGCTGAGTAGCTGAACCCTTCTGTTCTCTCAGAAGGAATCAGCGACACAAGCCAAAGCTGGGGATTTCTTAGGCAAAGGTAAACAGGAAAGGATCTTGTTCTTTTAATTGAACTAATCTAATTAAGGAACAGCAAGGGACATTAGGGGATTGCCAAAAAAAATCAGCAGAAGGCACATTCTCTCTCCCTCCCCCCTGTTAACCCTTCAGTTATCTGCTAAGCACTACAAACAGATTCAATAGCAAGGATTCCTTTGCAGTGCGCACATACAGTGGTAGCTTGGTTTATGAACTTAATCCATTCTGGAAGTCCGTTCTTAAACCAAAGCATTCTTAAACCAAGGTGTGCTTTCCCATAGCAGCGGGGGACTCAGTTTACAAATGGAACACACTCAACAGGAAGAGGAACATGTTCTGCTTCCAAGACAAAGTTCACAAACCAAAACACCTACTTCCGGGTTTGCAGCGTTCTTAATCCAAGTTTTTCATAAACTAAGCTGTTCTTAAACCAAGGTACTACTGTACTACAAAGAATCTAGATAATTCTTATAAAAACCAGAATAGGGGCTGAAACGGCCAGAGTTACATGTCACCCCAGTCTCCAAGCAGTGTGAGATTCCAGGTGTTCCAGGTCTTTACCCAAAGTCCATCTTTCCTTTTGGAAATAAGGCACAGCGGAGACTGTGGTGTCTTTATGATATATAGTTTATTTACACCTATATACAACCTGAGCCTGTGATGGAGGGCTTCACAGCATTAATACTCCAGGTCGGTCTTGTTTGGCTCATAGCCACAGCCTTGGATTCAAGCAGAAATCAGCCATGCATTTTCCCCTGCCTTTTCCAGCCCACAGCTTTTGAAATCATCTTCTAACTCACATTGCACACATTTTCCAACTCTAAACTCTGGCTTTTGTCCATGACAAAATGAGTGGGGCCCTTCCTCAGTGGGGCCCTTCCTCATTTGCAGTCCAGCACAGAGCCCTCTCTCCTTGGCATCCTTAATGGCTCATTACCTTTCCTTTCTTTTCTTAACGGCTCATCTCCTAGGCAATTACATCATGAGGAAGTTGGCCTGGTTTATTTTCTTTACCCTTGCTCGATCCAGGGGTTCTGAAGGCTTGATTAAATTCTAACACTTACTGAGTCTAGGAATTTAGAAATGTCTAGCACCACAAACTCATAACAACATTCATAATTAGTGGGGGCTTGTCTTTGTTGGTTTAAAAAGAATGACAAACTGCCTAATCAAAAAATCTGCTGTACATAATAAAAATTTAAATAAAATGCAGCTAAGATTTCTTTTATTAAAAAAGCCAAATGGACATTAAATATACATTAAAACACAAGTAAAATCAGTGGGGGGGGGAGTAAAATGAATCTAGGCAATAGAATTATATTTCTGGGCTGGCTTCCTTGATTTTTTTTTAAAAGGTTTTCAGCAGGTGACTGAAACAACATAGTGAGGGCTCCTCCTGCCTAGTGTCAGTAGGCAGGGAGTTTCCAAGAACAATGTCTGCCACACTAAAAGACTGGCTCCTTACAAACGCAAAACAGACATCTGAAGGCAGCCCTATTTAGGGAACTTTTAAAGTTTGATGTTTTATCGTGCTTTTAATATTCTGTTGGGAGCCACCCAGAGTGGCTGGGGAAACCCATCCAGCTAGGTGGAGTATAACTATAACTATTATTATTATTATTATTATTATTATTATTATTATTATTATTATTAGATACTTGTGAAAGTGTAACCTGGTCTCAAGCTCTTAAGTGCAGCACTGTCACTGAAAGCACACAGAGTTCTTGGAGGCACATGGACTGTCTGCTGATATATTGACTATTTAGTCTTTCAATTAGTCATTCATCCGTTTATTTATTAACCCATGTTAATGCTGTGTGTGACCCTATCGGATCATTAATGACCTTGTAACAGGTGCCTGTGTTCTGGTAGCCTCCCAATGGGATGTCTACAATGCATTATACATGGGATCGCCTTTGAAAACAGAACTGAAACTCCACCTGGTCTGGTGTTTCACCATCTGCATGGGCTTCTGGTCCATTTCTGGGGGCCAATTAAAAGTGCTTGTATTAACCTTTAAAGCCCTAAATTGTTTGGGGCCAGATTATCTGGAAGATCACCTCCTCATGTATATCCATGTCCAGACTTTGAGGTCTTCATTGGAAGCCCTTTTCTAGGTTCCCTTGACCAAAGCAGTGAGTTGGGTGGATACTAAGGAGAAGGCCTTTTTGGCGATGGTGCCTAAACTGCAGAAGATTTGGCAAACAGCAAGCTCAAAAGGAGCCATGTTGGGGAGGGGGAGGCATCCACCTTTACTGCAGTCAACTAGGCCAGGACTATCATCCACTTTCTTTGGAAGTTTCTCCAGAGGATGATGTCATGGAGATGATACCAGGAAGAGGACTTTGCCAAGGAATCACAAATGCTGGCGATGCTGAGGAGCAACCATGGGATAAGACAACAGTGGTACCTCGGGTTACATACGCTTCAGGTTACATACGCTTCAGGTTACAGACTCTGCTAACCCAGAAATAGTGCTTCAGGTTAAGAACTTTGCTTCAGGATGAGAACAGAAATCGGGCTCTGGTGGCGCAGCAGCAGCAGGAGGCCCCATTAGCTAAAGTGGTGCTTCAGGGTAAGAACAGTTTCAGGTTAAGTACGGACCTCTGGAACGGATTAAGTTCTTAACCTGAGGTACCACTGTATTTTACTCATGCCTTCATTCTGAGCTTCCTATAAGCATCTCATTGGCTCCCAGGGAAAACAAGATGCACCTTCAGGGTTCTTCTTTCATTCTTAAATACACTCAAAAGTAGATTCTTTGAAGATTGTTCTGTCTGTCCAGAGCATAATAGACCATTGGTATCCTCTTTGACCTACTGAAAACACACTGTTCTTAAAGAAAGAAGAGGCACATATGTGAACAGACATTTTCTCTGTATGCATTTGCTTCAGACCTGCACAGATTTGGCTTGAAAGTGCCTGCAAAATTCAATATTTAACCACCTGTAGGATACATGCTTTCTGCTCCTGATTTGTGGGACATCCTTTGTCTGATGAGACATGGTTTGGGATAGGACACACAAGCAACCTAATACATACACTGAGACACTCTCCTCTCCCTAAAACGTGTCATTATTGAAATATGTGCAATGACACTGTCATATTACATGTACCCCTGCCCCCCACCCTAGCATCCCCTTACCAGCTGCCACAGGCACAAAGGATGCCAACACATCATGTATGTTCATTACAGGGTCAGAAGGGTGAACTCAACATAAGGTTGCCATCTCAAGCGACAAGTCAGCATTTGTCATCATGCCTAAGAGCCAAATTACTCATTACATTAAACTGCATGCAAATGCTTGGAGGCTGTCACTCAAAGTGTGATGAAAAGAGGGTGCTGTTTAACCCTGTCCCTTCCAGCAATTTGTCCACTCAAAATCACGCCCTGGTCAGAGGCAAATTGAATGCAAAATAACCCTTAGGTTTTGATTGTGACATGTTCAAAGCTTAAAATATTACAGCTTTGTTAAACTTAATATTGCCACTAAGGGTCACTGTTGTCCAACATTTGCAGATTGTCTTCTTGTGCCAATCAAGGCTGGGCAAGTTATTTGGTGGTGAGGTTCAGGATACATCAATAATAATTATCAGGACATCATTTGCAGGCATTAAGGGCAGTTCTCAGTTGCATGTGATTAATATCATATGAAGAACGGCTAAGGGAGCTGGGCATGTTTAGCCTGGAGAAGAGGAGGTTAAGGGGTGATATGATAGCCATGTTCAAATATATAAAAGGATGTCACATAGAGGAGGGAGAAAGGTTGTTTTCTGCTGCTCCAGAGAAGCGGACACGGAGCAATGGTTCCAAACTACAAGAAAGAAGATTCCACCTAAACATTAGGAAGAACTTCCTGACAGTAAGAGCTGTTCGACAGTGGAATTTGCTGCCAAGGAGTGTGGTGGAGTCTCCTTCTTTGGAGGTCTTTAAGCAGAGGCTTGACAACCATATGTCAGGAGTGCTCTGATGGTGTTTCCTGCTTGGCAGGGGGTTGGACTTGATGGCCCTTGTGGTCTCTTCCAACTCTATGATTCTATGATTCTATGTGCTTTGCATTTAGAAGGTCTCAGCTTCAATTCCTCAGTATCCTCAGTTGTGTGTGGGTTTTTTTTTAAAGGGTCGGTGTGGCAATCACACAGGGTCCCTGGATGTTTGACGGTCTATTGATCCCTGTGCCACCACTGTGCTCGCTTCCCCGCTGCCACCAACCCGTTACTCTCAGGTAAAACACTGAGTCCAGACAGTTGTTAAAATTGAACCAAAAAAACAAGTTTATTTCATAAGCGTTAACAAGTTTATGGTTTCTCAGATAATATTCTTGTCAGTTTCTTAACTTTAGTTTCTTTACCGGCCTATACCTTCCTAATACCTTCTGACGGATTATCTCAACTGTTTGACTGACTCCTCTTAACAGATTCTCTCACTCTCTCACACCAGACTAGCCCAACCCACAGACATATCCTCTCTCTTCTCTAACTCCAGACTGACTTCTTAACAACTCTAACTCCTCCCCTTGGGTTCCTATTGGTTAGTCACTTTACAATTAGTTAACCCTTTCCTTATGAACCCAGTATGATGTCACACACCTAGGAGGGCAAACACCACAGTTGGTGTCAGGGCTGACATGGGCACAGGTCAGGAAGTTCAATATTTTTTGTTGTTGTTCAAGAAAACCATAGACACAAAAAAGCCTCTTGGCAAGACCAGTTCCCCCTTCCCCCTCAGTTCCTTCCTCCTTCAGAGCTTGCCCATGTAGGCATAAGCTATGGTGGGAAGGAGCCCTTGCTCATTGTTCTGCCACTTGCACAATTCTTTTTGTGTGACCTTGGAGATAAGTGGGGAGGGGAGCCTAACGCAGTAGGACAGGCAAGCTCTTGGTGAGCTTCATGTGCTGAGTCAGAACTGCTTTCTGCCTTTGGCTTGCCCCTCTCACTCATGCCTGTTGTTTCTTTAGAGGCCCCTCTTTATCTTCTGACCTGTCCTCAGTGTCCCACCTCCACTGCTCTGAACCTTCCTCTTCTGAGGCTCCCTTAGGGGGCTCGCCACCTGGTGCCTCTCATCCCTCCTCATCATCCAGCCAGTCCTGAACCGCTGGGTAGCAGCTAGGAGTCACTTGGAAGCCACTACCATTCAACAATACTGGGTTAGGTGGACAAATAGTCTGGCCTGATACAAGGCAGCTTCCTTGCATGCTGGATAGAGATTTCAGAAGTTCAGGGTCCCATCATGATATTCTAATAGAGGCATTGCAGTAATCAATGCAGATCTCTGTGTGCTGCCTTTCAGCTAGTTCTACTATTTTCTGTGCAGAAATATTAAATGGTCTTTGACCTACCCGCAACCCTGGGTTCTGGAGCACCCAGCTTGGAAATCACCAGCTAAGAGAAATATTTCTAGTTCCATATTGTAGCACCCTGCTTGTGGTTAACGTTTAGCTGGAATGAAATATTCAACGCAGCAATAGAGAAATTAAAATAGTAATTTATTTGTCAGACAAATAAATAAGAGGCTCAGTGGTACGTGGTTACCAAGCTCTGGCCTGGCCTCCTGCCATTCTGGCCAGCACTTATATTCCCTTAATCCAGCCCCCTTTGCTCCTCCTGTGGCTGCCTCTGTCCAATCAGCCTGGTTGAAATTCCTATTGGCTGTTTGCTAGAGCCAATCATAAAAGATACACCCACAAAAGATACACCCATTTCCTTGCCCTTATATGGGAGACAAAGAGCTATATATAAATGACAAATAAGTAATAATATATCTTACATGGAATCTTAATTACCAGCTCACCTCTTGCCCTTCTTGCCCTATTGCCTTCTAAAACAAATGGTTTAATCTTACATTTTATGTTCAACAGATGTCAAGGATCTTGAGTTTCACATCAACATTGAAAGATTTCCTTCATTTAATGTTTCTAAACAAATGCCTGACAACCATATATCAAGACTGCCCGGATGGCGTCTTCTGTCTGGCAAGGGGGGGGGCTGGTGGCTGACTTAATTTCAGGATAAATACAACTCTTACAACCATATGAAATAAGAATCTAGCATTCCTTAAATCCTTTGCATAATTACATTTAAGCCAATATATTTAAGCTAATATATTTCATACATTTATCATAGGTAGCCTCTTAAAAGAATAAAGCTTTTCAAAGTAAAAAGGAAGGAACTCAATAAAACACAGCTTTTAAAAGAAGCCTCTTCAGTTTGCACCTCCCCCTTTCCCCCTCCTCTCCAGCCTCAAAATAAAATAGGAAGAAGCTGCTTCTTCTGCCAAGCCAGTTGCCTTTCCAACATTTAACACATTTTAACCTTTTTTAACTCTCTTAGTTTAAGAAACAGCTTTAGAAAAAGACTTCCCCCAAAAATGTTCTCTTTCCAGCTAAATGTTTCTCCCCATTGCTCCTGGCCTTTTAACCTTAGAAAGAAGATCTGGCTCATTTTACTGGGAGGCACATTGGTATTATCTTCCCCATTCCTAATGGTGTTTTCTCAGCCTTGGGGCAGCATATGTAATTCTCCCTTTTTATGACTTTGAGAATTGTTTTTCTACTATAAATCAATGGGGCCCTTCTTGTCTTAGGAGGAAAAACATCTTGCCAAGGTTCTTTTAGGCAGCTGGTCTTTTGCCTGGCATGAAACATTTGAAAATCCTTTTTTTTAAGCTCATTTTTAAATACAAGCCTTGATTGAAATATATAGAAGCTTTGATAAAAATGCAGGCTTATGATTAGATGCCTCATTCCCCCCTTTCAAGCTCAAGGACCTTCATCCCAAGTGTCCTTGATAGCTTGACCTTCATCATATTCCTGAGGTAAAGCTCTGTATAGGGCCATGATATGAGGTAGAGTTTCATTTGAAACCATCTTGCTAATTGTACTTCTAAAACATGAAATGATACATGGCATCATACATAAAACCAATACTACTACTGTCAAGAAAAACAAGCAAGACAATAGTATCCCTTTGAGTCCTGTGACATTAGGTAACCAATTGGTGAGCCATCCCATATCCCATCCTTCCCATGTTTGTACTGGGACATGTGCTATATTCTCCATCTTTGTGGCCAACACACGGATTGCCTCACCATTATCAGAAATGTTAAAGCAACAGGCATTCCCTGTCAAATTCAAGACTCCACATAGGCCTCCCTGCCTGGCAAGTACATAATCCATTCCCATTTTCAGCTGCAAAATGGCGGCTCTACTTTCATCCAACTGTTGTGCAATAAGTCTCAAACTCTGGGCCGTTGCATTGGTTACAAGTTCCACTACTGCTTGCAATCGAATTATTCTGTTTAGATTATAAATAGGATCCCGTGCCCCTTGTATGAGCTCACCAGGATTCCAGGAGGCAGGATCATAATAGGCTATAATGCGCTCTGGCGGCCAATCATCAGTACCGCTCCAACTTTGGGTACTTCCTCCTGCTATATGAGAAATATCAGCATTCCTTCGTGTTCGCCTGGCCGAACTAGTGGGCATAATCCACATTGGTGGTAATACCCAACCCAAGAAACAAGTCCCACTCCATTTGGAAGGGAGTTTCTTGTATGCCCATTCTCCACATATCCACCACAACCATCGGGTCTGAGGTTTTTGGTACGGGGAATACAGAAGGCGAAATACCAAAAGGGGTAGAGAGTTCACAGTGCAGTATGTTAGATTGCCTTCTTCTGTCACAGTTATGTTCCACACCACTTTCCATGCATGAATAAAAGGAGGTGCACAGGGCAAGGCATTCCGAGTTCGATAGGTAGTACCGTGTGCCCAGGTATGACTATTCTTCTTATAATCCCAAGTATAGTGACAATGAGAAGAGCCTATCATGGGAGAATCAGCTGCATCTGATGATTTATGTACACAGAATTCCCCTTGTACAGGTATAACTCGTAATGGTTTAGTTGAGTTCCATCCGGGGAAATTCTGTATTTCAGTTTGGTGTGGCATTTCGCTTACCATACCAATGGCATCTAATGGTATCGGTAATAAGGGCATACCTCCCTCTGAATCATCTGGCCCAAGAGAGCAAACAAGGCAATTGGTCCTATTTGCAACATTAGCTACCATTTCAGCTAAACCTACCCACATATTGTGGTCATGGCTGAATCCATATTTAGCCAATTTGGTCAGATTCAAGGACCCTTCCCCTTCCCAAGGGATCAGGATTAATAATAAAATCATGTTGATGTCTAGTATATGCATTCCTTCCACAAAAGATTACCTTATTGTGATAGCAAATAATTATTAGCCCCAATATAATTCCCCCAGTGACAGAAATGGGGAACCACCAAGACCAAAACATATATCCCGAGGATCCCCAATGAGTAATATCTCTGATAATTGTTCCACAAGGGGGGGGGCAGTCAATCAATTGTATTAGAGAATCTTTCCGTTCACAGTCGCTGGTTCAGACGCTCCTCAAGCTTCAGGCGTGCGCAGGTCAGCCAGCTTCCAGGTTGTGGCTGCAGCAGGCCGGTCGTCAAATGTTGCCCGTGACCTAGCCCGTTCCCGGTAGGGCTAGATACAGGGGTTTTTGGAGAGAGTTAGTTTTAAAGGATTAGAGGGGTCACCTTTGCACGTCCAACTGCCTTCAGACTTCTTCAAACGAGAGTGATGAATCCAGGGGGTCACCTCAGCTACCTTCACCGCTGTTGGAGTAGAGAGCAAGACGGTGTAAGGTCCACGCCACTTAGGTGCAAGTGGATCACGTTTCCACTCTTTCACCCATACGCTATCGCCAGCCTGGAACTGATGAATCGGCTCGGCAATGCTGCACGGCGTGCGCTCGAGGGCCCACCTGTTAAGAGAAACAAAAACACGGGAGAGAGATTGCACTTGTTCCTGTGTCACATGATCTCCTATTTGTTTAAGGTCAGCTGGAATATCCTGAACAAAGGAGGGCGGTCTCCCATACAGGAGCTCAAAAGGTGACAACTTAAGTCTTTTTGTGGGTGCACACCGAACACGAAACAGTGTTATGGGTAACACATCTACCCATCCCAATCCCGTTTCCTGGGTTAATTTTGCCAATTGGGTTTTCAGAGTCCGATTCATTCTTTCAGTTTTCCCTGAACTCTGAGGCCTATATGCTGTATGCAGTCTCCATTTTACTTGTAGGACTCGACATACATCTTGTACTACTTGATCAATGAACGCTGGCCCATTATCACTTCCAATGCATCTAGGTAATCCAAACCTTGGGATCAATTCAGTGAGGAGTCTTTTAGTTACCTCTCGTGCCTTTTCAGTTCGGGTGGGAAAAGCTTCAACCCATCCGGTAAGAGTATCTACAAACACAAGGAGATACTTGAATCCCTTAGAAGGGACCAGCTCTGTGAAGTCCACAATTAGGCTTTCCATGGGGACGTATCCCACATGCTGAATTCCAGGAGGTTGTACCGGTCCCTGCCTGGGATTGTTTTTAGCACAAAGAACACATTTCTGTGAAATGCAAGTTGCTAATTGTGATAGATTAATAATATACAACTTCCGACTGAGACTCTCTCTAGTTGCAGTACCGCCAAGGTGAGTAGATTCATGATAATTTCTTACAATTGTGCCTGCTAGATGATGAGGTACATAAATCCTATTGTCCGGCAGGATCATCCAACCGTCCTTCACAACTGCTCCTTCCTGTTCAGCCCACTTCCTCTCTTCTGGGGTATAGTGAGGTTTAACTTCTTCTGGAACTACCTCTGGTATGAGGGCTGCTATAAATCCTCCCACAGGCTTTTGGGCTGCCTCTCGGGCTGCTTTGTCAGCAGCATGATTTCCTCTGGTTATTGGATCCCTCCCTCGTCCATGACCTTTGCAGTGTATTACAGCAATCTGTTCTGGAGCCCATACTGCTTCTAACAGGATTTCTACTTCAGGTCCATATTTCAAAGCCTTCCCGTGGGCTCCGATTAGACCTCTTTCTTTCCATAGAGCTCCATGTGCATGCAGGGTTAAGAAGGCATATTTTGAATCAGTATAGATGTTTGCCTTACATCCGGCTGCCAATTGCAGAGCTCTAGTTAAACCTATAAGTTCAGCCTTTTGTGCTGAGGTGCCAGCAGGCAAAGCTTCAGCTTCCACAACTTCCTCATTGGTGACCACAGCATATCCTGCTCGTCTGGCACCTTCATGCAGGTAACTGCTACCATCAGTATAATATACAACATCTGGATTTTTTAATGGTTCATCTTTCAGATCAGGTCTACTGGAATAAACTTCATCCATTATTTGGAGACAATCATGTGATTCCTCATCATCTACCTCTGGTAGGGGCAGCAAAGTCGCTGGATTGAGCATATTCACTACTCGTAGATGAATCCTGGGATTTTCACACAATAGGCCTTGGTATCTAGCCATCCTTGGGTTCGTTAGCCAATAACTACCCTTATATTCCATGAGTGTCAGAACAGCATGAGGTACATTCACATACATCGTCTGGCCAAAGGTAAATTTATCAGCTTCTTTGACAAGGCTCGCAGTGGCCGCTACTGCCCTTAGGCATGGAGGCCATCCTTTTGCTACTGAGTCCAATTGTTTAGACAAATAAGCTACTGGACGGTTCCAACTTCCTAATCTCTGGGTCAGGACTGCCGCTGCAATCCCATTCTGTTCATGTACATACAGCTGAAAGGGTTTTTCCGAATTAGGCAATCCAAGGGCTGGTGCCTCCATAAGTCGCTGTTTGATAACTAAAAAGGCTTGTTTCTGCTCAGGTCCCCATACGAATGGGTCCTTTTCTGCACCTCGAGTGCTTTCATGTAAGGGCTTGGCCAGACTACTGAAATCAGGTATCCATAGTCTACAAAACCCTGCTGTTCCCAGGAATCCCCTAAGTTGTTTTCTTGTGGTAGGTTCCTTGATAAGGCAAATAGCTTCTTTCCTCTCTGGTCTCAATGCTCGTTGTTGGTGTGAGATGTCAAAGCCCAAATATTTGACCTTTTCTAAACATAACTGTGCCTTTTTCTGGGAAACTCGGTAGCCAGCTTCCCAGAGCAAGTGGAGCAGTTCCTCTGTCCCTTCTTTACAGGTATCAAAATCCTTTGCAGCTAGTATAAGATCATCCACATATTGCAGAACCACCTTTTCTCCCGGTATTGAGGGGTAACTTGTTAGATCCCTCGCCAAGGCAGTGCCAAATAAAGTTGGGGAATTTTTGAATCCTTGGGGCAATCTTGTCCAGGTTAGCTGGCCTTTTGTTCCTGTCAAAGGGTCTTCCCACTGGAAGGCAAATATAGGTTGGCTCTGTGGTGCCAGCCGGCAACAGAAGAATGCATCTTTCAAGTCCAATACAGTAAAAAATGTTGCTTCTGGTGGGATCAAACTCAGCAAGGTATATGGGTTTGGTACATTTGGGTGCAAGGTCTCGATAGCCTGGTTTACGAGCCTCAAGTCCTGCACTGGCCTGTATTCATCTGTCCCAGGTTTTCGAACAGGCAAAAGGGGTGTGTTCCATTCTGATTGGCAAGGCTTAAGCAGACCATATTTTAATAGGCGGTCCAAATGTTTCTGGATGCCCTCCGCTGCTCGCCGGGGTAAGGGATATTGCTTTACAGATACAGGGGTAGCCATAGGTTTTAGGGTTACTACAATTGGAGCTATATTCTTAGCCATTCCTGGTGGGCTATTTTCAGCCCATACTCCTGGTGGCACCTGTAGAGTTCGGAGGAGCTTGTTTAATTCTGTATCCAATGTGGGTTGGACTTGCAAGGCTGACATTAGGCGCCATGATTGTTCCTTAGGTACTGAGAGGGTAATTATTCCTGCTGCTTTTGATGGCAGTTTCATTTCTGGACCTCGAGGAGTGAAAGTGATTTGGGCCTGCAATTTGGACAGCATATCTCTACCTAAGAGAGGTATTGGACACTCAGGTATATACAAAAACTGATGGGTTAAACGATGTCCCCCAATCTGGCATTCCAAAGGTTGGAGGAAAGACCTCTTGGCTGACTGTCCAGTGGCACTTTTAATGACTACACTTTTAGATGCCTTTTTCTGCAATAGTTCTGGGAGTACCGAGTATTCAGCCCCAGTATCAATCATAAAGTCTATTAAATGGCTCCCTAATTGAATCGTGACCGTGGGCTCCTGGAAGCCTAACTTTATGGAGTCCGGTCGTTCCTAGTCTTGGGTAAAATCCTCTTCTGCCAGTCCAATGAAATTGTCTCTACTCCGTCCCTGTCCTGGTCTCTGATATCTTCCATCTCGGATCATTCCCCGTCCCCGTCCCTGGTTTCTTGGGCCGGAGCCGGAGCCTGGGCCTGGGCCTGGGCGTACTTCTTCCAACCTCAGGGGTTCAGGACACTCCCGCTTCCAATGACCCTCCTTCTTGCAATTTGCACATTGATTCCTTCCCAGTGGTGGATTCCTTCCTCGCCCTCGCCCTCCATTTAAGGGGCGGTGGTCTTGCTTCACTGCTGTGGCTAGCATTACCATCTTTTCCTTCTGCCACTTCTTCTTCTCTTGCTTCTCAGCCTCATCCCTATTCCGATAAACTCGGCGTGCAATGGCCATAATTTGGCTCATCAGCATCCCTTCCCATCCTTCTGATTTCTGAATTTTCTTACGAATGTCAGAAGCGCACTGGGCCACAAATGTAGCAGTAATCATTCTACTGTTTTCAGGGGCTTCAGGGTCAAAAGGAGTCCATATACGATAGGCTTCTTGCAGCCTCTCTAAAAAGTCTCCCGGACTCTCATTTGGTTTTTGTTCTACTTCTGAGACTTTAGACATATTAGTGGGCTTCTGGCATGCCCTGCGGATACCTTGCACAAGTGTCTGGCGGTAGGTGGTGAGTCTGGCCAGGTGAATTGCATTGTTTGGATCCCAATTAGGATCTTCCAAGGGAAAGTTATCTTGGAGATGACGGTCAATATTATAAATATTTCCCGCTCTGGCCTGCTCACGCAAATATATCTGTGCCTTTTCAATTATGTCTCTCCTTTCCTCAGTGGTGAACAGAGTATTTAGGAGCTGGCGACAATCTGTCCAAGTAGGGCTATGAGTATTTACTATTGAAGTCACCAAGTCCATCATAGCCTGAGGTTTTTCTGCAAAAGATGGGGTGTGTGTTTTCCAATTCATCAGATCTGTAGTTGTGAATGGAATATATTGCAGGGTCGAAGTTCGAGGTGGCCGTGGTCCGGGTTGCCCATTAACCAGTGCAGGCTCCTCAAGTGCATCAAATACTCTTCTAAGAGGGGCTACTACGTGATCTTTCTCTTCACTTTGCTCTAGGGGCCTCAAATCATAGGGGATGGTATCTGTCGCAAGGCGTTCTTTTAGCAGCTTTATACGCCTGGCTGTATTGCTTGCTGACCGAGCAAGGTCTCCCTGTAACTTCTGTAATATTTCTCTGGGACTTGGATGCACAGGGGTTTGGGGTGGGCAATCAGTTGTTCCACTAAAGGAGACTGTAGATGGAGGTCTATTAGGAGTCACAGGTGGAATAACCACTTCTGCTTGGGCTTTATTATAGAACTCCAATGCCTCCTGAAGATATTTATCATAATCTATCAAGGAATCAAGCTCTGTGACTCCACTCCCATTATTCATTCCAGTTTCTTGCCTTGGGGTTACAACTGGTGGAGTGTTTGGATTAAGCTCCCTTCGATGTGGAGCATAGGGTGGAGGTGGAAGCACCTCTTCCTCTGGCCCCTCAAAAATGGGTTTGAGTTTATTTGGCAAGATTCCTTTCCTAGCTTCGGCTTTTACAGCCAATAATTTGCATCGTTTGACTTTGCATTCCCTTATCCATGGAGGATTTTTATTTAATGTGCTCAGCCAGGAATCTATATATGGAAATTGTTCTGGGCACCCTCCAGTTTCTTTGGCGATATCAGTCCAAAGTTTGCTTACTAAATTTATATCAAAGGTTCCCTGGGATGGCCATCCAGTAATTTGTTTTGGCCATTCTAGTTCACATAACGTTCTCAAGCGCTCTGGCGTCATTTTGACTCCATATGCCCCTGAGAAGGCTTTCTTAAAATTATTTAACATACACTCAAGAGGTGTATTTTCCCCCTTTGAACCCCCAACTCCCATTGTATGGCCCTGTGAAGTATCCACTCAGTCACTCACAGACGCGCTTCGTGGGTTTCCTTGCCTAGTGAAGTCGCCTTACTAGGAACCGAAGTACTGCCCACTCCACACTCGGGTCAGCTACAGATTGCTCTGTACTTTCTCACACATACAATGCGCTGGATACTTCACCACACTCTACCTCCCAATTTTTCCCTTTCCCTACACCAGATCACCATCTGATGTACCCAACCACCTAGCGTACTCAGTTTCCCCTTACTGAGACGCAGAAGTTTGATCAAGACTTCTCTTCCTCCCAATTAATTGGAGGGCCAAAAATCCCTTTGTGCACTTACCCTTGGTTGGTTCCCTGTTTCCCCCGGTCCGTCGCCGCCAGTGAGCAGGGTATCAGACAGACGAGTCTTCTGCGTTCCCCCTGGAAAAAATTACCAGTGCGCGCTTTGGGTAAGCAGTTGTCCTCTCTCTTGTACCCTGCCCAGTAGGGCGAAGGGGCTGCGTTCCAGCAGACCACTTATCCGAGTCACAGGGCACCATAAAATGTAGCACCCTGCTTGTGGTTAACGCTTAGCTGGAATGAAATATTCAACGCAGCAATAGAGAAATTAAAATAGTAATTTATTTGTCAGACAAATAAATAAGAGGCTCAGTGGTACGTGGTTACCAAGCTCTGGCCTGGCCTCCTGCCATTCTGGCCAGCACTTATATTCCCTTAATCCAGCCCCCTTTGCTCCTCCTGTGGCTGCCTCTGTCCAATCAGCCTGGTTGAAATTCCTATTGGCTGTTTGCTAGAGCCAATCATAAAAGATACACCCACAAAAGATACACCCATTTCCTTGCCCTTATATGGGAGACAAAGAGCTATATATAAATGACAAATAAGTAATAATATATCTTACATGGAATCTTAATTACCAGCTCACCTCTTGCCCTTCTTGCCCTATTGCCTTCTAAAACAAATGGTTTAATCTTACATTTTATGTTCAACAGATGTCAAGGATCTTGAGTTTCACATCAACATTGAAAGATTTCCTTCATTTAATGTTTCTAAACAAATGCCTGACAACCATATATCAAGACTGCCCGGATGGCGTCTTCTGTCTGGCAAGGGGGGGGCTGGTGGCTGACTTAATTTCAGGATAAATACAACTCTTACAACCATATGAAATAAGAATCTAGCATTCCTTAAATCCTTTGCATAATTACATTTAAGCCAATATATTTAAGCTAATATATTTCATACATTTATCATAGGTAGCCTCTTAAAAGAATAAAGCTTTTCAAAGTAAAAAGGAAGGAACTCAATAAAACACAGCTTTTAAAAGAAGCCTCTTCAGTTTGCACCTCCCCCTTTCCCCCTCCTCTCCAGCCTCAAAATAAAATAGGAAGAAGCTGCTTCTTCTGCCAAGCCAGTTGCCTTTCCAACATTTAACACATTTTAACCTTTTTTAACTCTCTTAGTTTAAGAAACAGCTTTAGAAAAAGACTTCCCCCAAAAATGTTCTCTTTCCAGCTAAATGTTTCTCCCCATTGCTCCTGGCCTTTTAACCTTAGAAAGAAGATCTGGCTCATTTTACTGGGAGGCACATTGGTATTATCTTCCCCATTCCTAATGGTGTTTTCTCAGCCTTGGGGCAGCATATGTAATTCTCCCTTTTTATGACTTTGAGAATTGTTTTTCTACTATAAATCAATGGGGCCCTTCTTGTCTTAGGAGGAAAAACATCTTGCCAAGGTTCTTTTAGGCAGCTGGTCTTTTGCCTGGCATGAAACATTTGAAAATCCTTTTTTTTAAGCTCATTTTTAAATACAAGCCTTGATTGAAATATATAGAAGCTTTGATAAAAATGCAGGCTTATGATTAGATGCCTCAATATCAGGGACCCTTCTGACATCTTACACTTGTTTTGCTAAGGAAGTCAGAGGTTTAATTCCATGCATCTCCCCAGAGGCACGAGCTGGCAGGTGGTGGTGGTGATTTACAATAACAAACAGCCTCCTTGTTCACGCCCCCTTTGTTGGCGCTGCTGCTGACCTTGAAGCCCCCACTGCAGCCGCTGCTACTTGACCCATCATCAAGCCCCAGATTCCAGCACAAGAGAAGGCAGATGTTGCAGAAGCCGGAATGATGCACAGTTAATGTCCATCATCGCCACACTTTTCCGAATCTCCCCGGCATGCAGGATATAAGGTTACGGTTGGCATCCTTTCTTACGGTCTTTGGAATCCGAGGGGCACAGTTCACAGAGATATTTGTCTCTAATCTCTGCCATCACGCTCACACTCAAGATGCCAAATGGCATTCTTCTCTTGCCCCTCTTCACACACCACACTTTTTTTTCCAAAGAAAAAATTATTCCATAGCCCAGGATCATAAGACTGGAGTGTGAGCAGCTTCGGTGACATATAAACCGGCATGTTCCACATGTGTCAGTGGGCAGCAGGCTCTGTGGATCGGGTTTCCTCCACACCCTGAAGCAATTTCAAGTGCCAAGCATAGCTGCCCCAAGGTTCACCCCAACAGCCAGCATTGTTTTGTCTCGGCTGGAGAATGGACCAGCTGTGCTCAACACCTGCTAGCAGAAAGCTCGCTGGCCCATCTCACGAAGAGGTTGAGCATCCTTGTGGCATTGCAGCTCCCCCAGGGCCTTGCAGTGTCAGGATCTGACGGAGGCAATGCTGCTTCCTTGATCCGCAGCATAACCAGCATGTGTTAGGTCAGGGACAGGGAACCTGCGGTCCTCCAGATGTTGCTACAACTTTGTACAATGGACAACGACTTCCATTGACCATACTGGCGGGGGCTGATGGGAGCTCAACAACCTCTGGAGGTCTACAGGACTCCAAGGTCACGGGAGTCCACAATACACCTGTTCACATCCCAGAGGCATCTGGCAAGCCACTCCAAGATGCAGAGTGCTGAATGCAATGGGCCTTCCAGTTTGCGGAGAATAAGGCTCTCAGTAACTACTAGTCACAGTGGCTATGTTCTACTTCCACTGTTCATGGAATACCAGTTCTTGGGAATCACTAGTGGGGAAAAGTGCTGTAGCACTCAGGTCCTGCATGCAGAAATCCCATATGGCAACTGTAGGAATGTGATGCTGGAATAAATGAGTCTTTGGCCTGTTCCAGTAGTGTGTGTGTGTGTGTGTGGTTTTTATAAAAGTTTTTCATAATACAATAAGATATAGAAAATCAATGTAAATTTAAAAAAAATCTACAAAAAGGGCAAATAGAATAAGTAGAATGTGGAGTCCTCTCTTGAAGGTAGTTCTTAACCCTGACCACCCACAGAAGGTAGTTAAGTAGCCTCTCACCTCCTCCTAGCTCTCACCTGGGATCCTTCTGTTCCCCTCATAGCCTCTCACCTTGGGAGATCAACATTTCCCTGCCTCCCACCCAGAGTCCTCCACCAGCCACCTACCACCCCCATGAGTAAACAATCCTTGGACCTGCTTCATAAAGACCCAAAGTAGAAGATGCCAAAGAAAAAAGAGAAGAAAACACAGAAGAGAGAGACAAACCTGGAAGTGAGTGTACCAGTTTGTGAATGTTCTTTGGAACCTGAATGATAGACGTGGCTTCCATGGCTTCTGATTGGCTTCAGGAGCTTTCTGCAGCCAATCTGAAGCTGCGCCTTGGTTTCCAAACGTTCCATTCAACTTCCAAGGTATGACTGCATTGTATAAATATATAGGATCAGATTGTAAATCTACTACTTTGGACTTCGAAATGTTGGCAGAAATGGCTTGATGGTGTGTGAAGGATGCAAAATAGGGAGTTGGAAGGCCTGACCCTGGGGACAATTTGGTTTCCAAGGAGGAGTACCAAATATTTGTCATAAGAAAATTACAAGGGAATTGTGTGGGAAGGGACAGGAATTTATGACAGCATTTATAGTTAAGTACTGCATCCCTTCCCCTGCTACCCCTCCTCCCCAAATGACTGATCAGGCAGGCAACATTCTTTGCATAAGAAGGGCCTGCTGGATCAGGCCAATGGCCCGTCTAGCCCATTATCCTGTTCTTATGGTAGCCAGCCAGATTCCTGTGGGAAACATAGAAGCAGGACCGGAGTACAAAAGTGCTCTCTCCTCCTGCAGTTTCCAGCAATTGGTATTCCGAAGTATTACTGCCTCTGGCCATGGCATATGGAGCAGAAGGGCAATGGGAGGGGGTCTCCTGCAACACAACTGCCCTCCCTCCAGTTTGTGCTGGTATCACCAGTTGTTGAGATTCAAGGTGCAACTAGTGGAGTCTAGTCCATTAACGTCAATGGGGCACTGTCCCTGAGCCGGCCCACCTATGACATGGGGTGAAGCACCTGCCACAGGCGGCAGAATTGCAAGAGGCGGCGCCCCACCCATCCTCCACTTCTGCTGCCTAGACGGAGGGACTCCAGCATGCGGCATTGCCGCCCACCTTCCCCATCTGCAGGCAGAAAAGCAGAGAGAGCGGCAACAATTTGAGGAGCTCTCCGGCTCCCGCCAATTCGGCAAGAGTTGGAGCATTCCTGTATGCCAGTTGGCACTCAGTTCTTCCCTGGGAAGAAGCCAGTTAGCAACACTCTGATCAATGCCCGCGGCTCCTGCTGAGTTTGGCAAGGACCAGGGTATGGCGATGATGAGGCACTGCGGTGGGCCGGGCGGCAACAATTCCCAATTCACCTCAGGTGGTGAAAAGGAATGGGCTGCACTGCCCCATCAACCTCAGTCTGCTGCCCTCAGGCAGCCCGCTCCTGCCTGCCTTCTTATTTACAAACAGTCCGGGGAGGTGAATCTCGGTGTTTGTGCCTTGTCGAACCCACCAGGGAGGAGAATGGGGATAAAGTGTTGGTGCTGACCTTTAAAGCCCTAAATGGCCTCGGCCCAGTATACCTGAAGGAGCGTCTCCACCCCCATCGTTCTGCCCAGACACTGAGGGTCCAGCAGCAAGGGCCTTCTGGCAGTTCCCTCGCTGCGAGAAGCCAAGTTACAGGGAACCAGGCAGAGGGCCTTCTCGGTAGTGGCACCCGCCCTGTGGAACGCCCTCCCATCAGATGTCAAAGAGATAAACAGCTACCTGACATTTAGAAGACATCTGAAGGCAGCCCTGTTCAGGAAGTTTTTAATGTGTGACATTTTGATGTATTTTTAATCTTTGTTGGAAGCCACCCAGAGTGGCTGGGGAAACCCAGCCAGATGGGCAGGGTACAAATAAATTATTATTATTATTATTATTATTATTATTATTATTATTATTATTATTAAACAAAACTTAGTTGGCTCTCCCTGTCAATGGCTCCGACTCCACCTACTGGTTGAAAGCCTCTATGGGTGAAACTACTACTGGACGGAAGTTAACTTGATGCCTGTTTGAACATTCATCAGGATGCATGATCTGCGGTACCTCAGCTATGCAAAGCAAGTGGGATTACTCATCTGAAAGTGCTACCTGGTCAAAATTTCCTTGTTCATGTAACACACCCCAGAAGGTACAGTGAGAAACCTTTCCCTCAGGCTAACTTGGCACATGACAGACTGTTTAGCAGCTGTGGAAGACAGAAAGCTGGGGTTTATAAGCCTTGTTCAGAAGTGTTGCTCACGTGTGAGGAAGGGGCCTCGTGGCAACTAGCCCACTGGGATAGGCAAATATGTCAAATCTGCTTTCTCTCATCCCCCCATTTTTCCAATCTTGAGTTCAGTTCACAACATTTCCACACACAGAGATATATACAGTGCTTTTTTTCCCTTAGGGGTACTCTCATTTTGTCTCAAGAAAACCACCATTTTATAGTTCAAAGCGTGGGGAATTAAATACAGTAAATACAACAAAACTGACCAATCACCGTGCTAGATTCCAACTCCTACTTCACACATTAAATGCTCTCTTCTGTCTGAGATTCAGGAAACACCGTGACAGGAAACGAGGCTGCCATCAGGGGTAGCAACAGAACTGATGATTCACCGTGCTAGAGAAGACACTAGAAACATTAAAAATTTTAGTTTCTTCTCCCATTAGATTCACAAAATGTTTAGGGGTATGCGTACCCCCACGTACCCCCAGAAGAAAGCATTTGAGATAGATATAGATAGATAGATAGATAGATAGATAGATAGATAGATAGATAGATGATAGACAGATGATAGATGATAGATAGATAGATAGATAGATAGATAGATAGATAGATAGATAGATAGATAGATAGATAGATGATAGATAGATAGAGATAGATGATAGATAGATAGATGATAGATAGATAGATAGATAGATAGATAGATAGATAGATAGATAGATAGATGATAGATAGATAGATGATAGATAGATAGATAGATGATAGATAGATAGATAGATAGATAGATAGATAGATAGATAGATAGATGATAGATAGATAGATAGATAGATGATAGATAGATGATAGATAGATAGATAGATAGATAGATAGATAGATAGATGATAGATAGATAGATAGATAGATAGATAGATAGATAGATAGATAGACAGATGATAGGTGATAGATTGATAGATAGATAGATAGATGATAGATTAGATAGATGATAGATAGATAGATAGATAGATAGATGATAGATAGATAGATGAATAGATAGATAGATAGATAGATAGATAGATAGATAGATGAATAGATAGATGATAGATATATCTCAGGGCTGGATTAGCCATTAAGCAAAATAAGCATGCATTTAGGACATCAAGGGAAGGGGAACACCACAGAAATTTTCCATTGCCAAATATATCATATACTGTATTTATACTACTACTACTACTACTACTACTACTACTACTAATAATAATAATAATAAAATAGTAATAATAGAGACTAATGATATAGGATTTATTGTTGTGTATATTTTGAATTAGATATATATAGTGGCACCAAAATCTTTTAAGTGCTTATGGCCTCTAAAAAATCTTAATTTGGCCCTGTATAGTGTGTGTGTGTGTGTGTGTGTCCTCATGAAAATTCACCAGCAGCATTTTAGCACAAAGTTATCCTAATGTACACATTTTTGCATACAACATATCTGTAGTGCAGTATTTATTCGGGAAATAAGCCATGAAGCACAAGGGATATGGAGGAGAGGAAGTCAATTTTGTGCTGAAGGCAATGGTCTATGGGGGGTGGTATCAAAGCATTTTTTTTGGCTTGAAGAGTTGACAAGGGAGGTGGTGGAGGAGGAGGAGGAGATTGGCTGTGGAGGCAATTCAGGTGGGGTGATATTTGAAGCCACCCTGGGCAGAAAGAAAGGAGGAGTGGAGTGGAGTGCAAGGAGTCTTGATGAAAAATGCTTTGTCCATCCACATCTAATCTTGCCCCTTTCTAAAATTTATTTATTGGTGTGTGTTTTTCTTTTTGCAAATCTACCAAAGAGTAATAAAAAAGGGGGGATTAAGGAGTTTTCTCAGGATGGTGGAAGGCGTGTGTGCTATGACCCATTGATATGGCGGCACTCAACCTTCGTCTGACAGGAAATGCTCTGCATGGCAAAAATGGGGGGTCGAGGAGGGTCAGTTGGGGGGAGTGAGTGTCAGTCAGTCAGTCAGTCAGTCAGTTTTATTGCACATAGCCAAAGGCTGCCGCAATGTACACAGACTCATTAAACAATTAAAAGAAAATATGCTGGATTAATACAAAAAAATTAAAACATTTATATTATCAAGACATTACCTACTCTAAACAGAGCTATAAAAGTACCTTAATATACAGGTTAAGACATTAAACAATAAAATTTATAAGCTAAAATCATCACATGGCCATTAATATATTAAAAAATAATGTTAATTAATTCAATGTGCAATTATATTCGGAATTTGGTGATAAAGATAGAATGTAGCTTGATGTAGATAGGGTCAAATAAATTCACTTCCTTTAAAGTTGGTGGCTATCTTGGCTACATAATTTAGGGGAGTGAATGAGAAATGTCCCTATTTTCACCTGAGGAATACAGGAGGGTATGCCAGGCAATGCCTCTACTCTCGTGTTCTGCATGGTACAGTCCTATAAGGACTACATGGCCTCCCTTAGCAGTTGAAATAGTTCTTGCTTGCTCTCAACGACACTAGAGAAGGGAAGCTCCATGTTCAAAAATAACGTCTGGAAATCAGAGGAATGTTGTTAGCATTCACAAGGTGACACACTCACGCAAAGAATGCCAGCCCTCTTTCTCCAAATGTAATTTGAGCCGGCCTGATAAACAGCAACCACAAGTCAATAGTGGGTTACTATTTACCACCAAGTTCCTGCACGGCGGTCACTAAGGGCTCGTGGTTTTATAAGGACATGTTGTTGAAGAATGAGTCGGTCAATCACCAGCGAAGTCAGTGCTATGAATTGAATGAGAAATGCCTATTTCATGCCCATTTGTTTGGAAGGCAATCTGAAAGCACTGCATGTCTATATATTTAACATTCACATCCTATTTCACCTGAGATTGTAAAAGCAGATTGAAATCAAGGTGCTTTTTTTCAGCCAGAATTCACCAGAACTCAGTCATAGCTGTCAACTGTCCCTTATTTGGCAGGAAACTCCCTTATCCCAGCACTGTGTCCCGCTGCTGTCCCTTACTGATTATGTCCCTTAAATTTCCCGGGTTTCATGCTCGCCCGGCTCGGGAGGGAAGCAGTGGTTCCGGGTCCTCCGCCTCGAGAGAGAGCGTGCACGAGCTGCCGTGTCTCTGTCTCTCCCTTTTTTTCCTCAGGGGCGCGTCGTGAGGAGACGGGTGGCGGTGGGTGGGCAGGAAGCCCCTTTCTTGCGAGACTTCCACCGCGCTGCAAGGGGAAGTCGGAGGCGGCAGCGGTGGCTGTGGCTGAGGAGGCGGCCTGAGGGAGGAGAAGAAGAAGAAGAAGAAGAGAAGAAGAAGAGTTTGGATTTGATATCCCGCCTTTCACTCCCCTTCAGGAGTCTCAAAGCGGCTAACATTCTCCTTTCCCTTCCTCCCCCACAACAAACACTCTGTGAGGTGAGTGGGGCTGAGAGACTTCAAAGAAGTGTGACTAGCCCAAGGTCACCCAGCAGCTGCATGTGGAGGAGCAGAGACTCGAACCCGGTTCCCCAGATTACAAGACTACCGCTCTTAACCACTACACCACACTGGAGGAGGAAGAGGAGGGGATGGGAAGGGACACAGAAGGGCAGTGCTTCAGCGGCCGCCGCAGCGCCGCAACCACCTCATGCCAGGCTCGCGGGCGGCGTGGGTGAGAGTCTCTCTCCCTCCCTCACTCTCTCTCAGGCGGGGAAGGGCCAATGGAACTCCTCACACCGGGACGACGGCAGCACCAACGTGCTGCTTAGCATACCCTCCAACCAGTGCAGCATCTTAATGTAGTGATTTCCCCGTCTGCATCCCTTTCATAACTCTATTTTTATAAGCTTTGCCATCTCGACATCATTCATCAGTTTTGTCTGCCACTCTTCTTTGGTCGGAGTTGTAGACCCTTAGAATCATCTAGTCCAACCCCCTGCAAAACACAGTCAGTCGCAGCCAAAGCAGCATGGTTCCATGAGTGCCGGATTTCTGTATAAGCTTAGCCCAAATCCCTTATTTTGGCTGCTGATCCCTTATTTTCGAGGCTGCTGGCCCCTTATTTTCAAATCTGTAAGTTGACAGCTATGAACTCAGTTCTGGCACCATTGCCATTATAAGAAAACAAGGGAGGTGTTCATGGTGAATTCCGGCACCTCTTTTTCTAAAAGAATAGCACTTGTTGAAATATGGTAATAACTAGAACGGGAAAAGGTAGCTGTTTTCTAGAAATAAACAGCCTCACATCCCGGCACGTTCCTCTTCCCATTGCACAAGCCGGCAAACAAACCAGGAACTTTATCATTTTCTATTACATCTGAGCTGGGGAACTATGGCTAACAGCTTTCGAAGAAGCTAACTTTAAACCCTAGTTTTCTATACTGGCTTGTTCCAAAGAGATTCCCTATGCAATTGATGTAGCTCTCCTTTTCAGATTTTCAGAGTATGGGGAATCCACAGCATACAAATCAATATGGGTAACCTGACCCAAAACACCCACCCACCCCACTCACACATGAAAACAAAGATCACCACAGCCAATCACAAACAAACAATCACACCCTAGGCCAACTCCAACCTCTCTCACCACCAAAGGAAGACAAGTGAACAGCAGAGAACCTGCACAAACAACGCTGACACCAAACCCCACATACATTAAGCAAAATAGAAACATCGCCACCCCACCCCACCCCCACCCATCTTCCCCCCCCCCCACCCTTTTTCTTCCCAATGTCTCAACAAATGAAACTGATTTGTAAAAATGTTACATGGAAAAAATACGAGAGACATTGCACATATTTCTGTAAATCAAGAAAATCTTTAATAATAAACAAAACAAAACAAAACAAACAAACAAAAAAGAGTATGGGGAATCCGAAACTGGTCTGGATGGTTCAACAGCTACTTCTAGATTTTGAGCCTCACCGGATGCAGAATCACAGGCCTGGAAGGGGTCCACACCAATAATAATAATAATAATAATAATAATAATAATAATAATAATAATTTTTATTTATACCCCGCCCTCCCCAGCCAAGGCCTATCCAGACTGACACCCGCCACAACCCTAGAACAGTATTATGTATTCAGCCTGGCGCTGGCTCTCCAGGGTTTCAGACCAGAGATATTCCCACAGCTACCTGCAGATGTCAGGGGTTGAACTGCAGCTGCTCTACCTCTGAGCTAGAGTCCACCTCTCAGCCTCAGCAAGGACGCTTGTTGCAGAAAAGCAGGCTGTTGACCTCTCAAATGCAGGTAAGCTTGTCACCGCACAGCCACCTTGTAAATAAACACCAAGCACTCGACTCCACCCCTTGCTATTGCTGGCCAAACATTCATGACTCATTCTTCCATGTAGCATCAGAGACGCGGCGGCCTAGGAGAGCAAAACAAACAGGTGCTGGATATGACATTCCAGCGCAATCTCCGACATGGGCCAGGTGAGTTATATGACCACGTTATTTACGGATCCCTAAACACAAGGGATGTGGGGTGGAGTTCAACTCTGCTTGTACCTAAAGGAGAAATGACCTAATTTGCAAATTTCTGAACAACACATGAACCATCCTTCGAAATCCTCTGAATTTTGCAGAGCAGTGTGCATGAAAATGCGCGACATCACTGAAAACAGCATTCAAAAATGCATTGTATTGGGGGAAATAGATTTGCGAAAATGGGTATGTTAGGCAAAGCTGCCTGTAAAAATATGTATATTGGAAGCAATTCACACTTACACACTGATAGGTTTTTATGAGGACATTTTTTTTTAAAAAAAGCAAACTGATGTGGAAATGTTGAGAACTGAACATAAGACTTGAAAAATGAGAAACTGGCAAAAACTGAAACTTCCAGATCCACCCATCCTAGTGAGAGATTTGGGTTTTAGAACTTCTCCCTCCTTCGACTTTCCCCCTTTAGAATCTGTTGTTTGGAGAAGCCCCAACTGAACACATTGCCTTACAGGGGTCATTTCAACATGACTCAAACCTATATCATGTTACTTCCCATTAGAAGGCTCTTTTCCACTGAGCTACCAGCTAGCTTCTGAGGGTAAATCCCTGAAATGCTTCCTTCTGTTTGCAGAATGTCCTTGTGCAATCTCCCATAAGGAAGAATTGCTCCTTTTGCTGTCATGGAGCTTAAACCTTTCCCCTTGGGGACACCTTCAGCCTACCAGTCTATGCAGCTGGCTGGGTGCTGGGTGACCAGAATAACACATCGTCCTTTGTCTCCAAGTGCCAGAGTTTTCTTCAAATAGGCAAAAACAGCCAGGAGTGAGAAGGGACACACCTCAATCCGTTTTTCAAAATTTCAGAATTCTTTGCCACAGCATTTCCTTCCTTCCTTCCTTCCTTCCTTCCTTCCTTCCTTCCTTCCTTCCTTCCTTCCTTCCTTCCTTTCTTTCTTTCTTTCTTTAACATATAAAACACATATATATATACATTTACACAATACACGTACACAACACACTACCTAATTTTCATAACATAAAACATACCTACATTACTCTATATAATACCTACCTATACTATACATATCAACATACCTACACACCTGCCCCATACGGACGCCCACTAAGTGACTTGACTTCTAGCCGTTCTAGTTTACGCTACTTTATTTTTCCAACGAGCTTAAACGCATTTCATTATTTCTTTAATCTCTTCTTTTTTTATTAACTTTACTCTCCTTTCACTCTAACCATTTTCTGGATTCACTCAGTATCTGTCGGAAATTCTACTTTTTCCACATAAATTTTGATGTATTCCCACTCCTAATTCACTTTTTGTACCATATCTCCTCTTATCCTCCCTGTTAGTTCAGCATTTCCCTTGTACTGTAAGCTAGGATCAGCTTTTCTTCAAGCTAAATTCAGGCATTTGCTCAAGAGGTATTGAGACTCAGCCTCCTCATTTTAGGCAGCATGTGCTGATCCAGAGACACTGTGTGAAGAAAAAAAATTCTTTTAAATTTCTCTTTCCCACCCTCATGCCTCTCAAAATACGTTTATCCATCTCTGGTAATTTCTTCTGCCCTTCCCCTTTCACGTTCTTCTCTCTACCCCACCCAGCCACCAAATGGCTGAATTCTTTTGTTGCTCCTCTCTGATCTTTTCACTTCTTCCTCCTATATATACTTCTTCCTTCAGAATGCAGCAGCTAAACTGGTGACTGGGAGCGGCCGCTGAGACCATATAACACCGGTCTTGAAAGACCTACATTGGCTCCCAGTACATTTCCGAGCACAATTCAAAGTGTTGGTGCTGTCCTTTAAAGCCCTAAACAGCCTCGGCCCAGTATACCTGAAGGAGCGTCTCCACCCCCATCGTTCTGCCCAGACACTGAGGTCCAACGCCGAGGGCCTTCTGGTCGTTCCCTCACTGCAAGAAGCAAAGCTACAGGGAACCAGGCAGAGGGCCTTCTCAGTAGTGGCACCCAGTGGAACGCCCTCCCACCAGATGTCAAAGAGATAAACAACTACCTGACATTTAGAAGACATCTGAAGGCAGCCCTGTTTAGGGAAGTTTTTAATGTATGACATTTTAATGTATTTTTAATCTTTGTTGGAAGCTGCCCAGAGTGGCTGGGGAGACCCAGCCAGATGGGCGGGGTACAAATAATAAATTATTATTATTATTATTATTATTATTATTATTACAGCTTTTCTCTCTTCTCCCCTTCATTTCAATTCCGACTTTGCTTTTATGACAACAATCTTTTGCCTCCCTTTATAATTCCTTCCCCCTTCTCCAGCCCTTTCCCTTCAAAGGACCTTCCTATTTCCCCTTTGTTACTGTTTTCATTTAAACCTATTCACAAACCAAAAACTTACACCTTGGCCACTAGTAATGAAACAAAGGTCATAGCCATAACTGCACATTTACGGTGCTTTCTTTGTGGTACACAAACGACATTAGATGACTTAGAGTCACTTCCTTGAGGAAAGATGGTTGGATGTTGTGCAACAAATGAGTAACGCTTTGATTTTCTTCTAGAAACCAAAATATATGATCTGCTGGAAAGGCCCTTAGTTAGAGATTGGCTATCAGACTGGTTGTGACTGACCTCTTCCTTTTTTCTTTGTGTTTTAAGAAAGTCATGAGTGATTACCAGGTGACCTGCTAGGAGACTCAGTCAATTCCAATTAGAGGAAGTTTTGTAGAAACCTCAGCCCCGAGAAGGGAGCAAAGTCTCACAGCTAATTTGTTATCTTGCATCTAAACAGCATCACAAGGAAGGTACGAAAAGAAAAATAGGTACGTGACGCTGAGTTCATTCCAGAGTTTCACTTCTCTATGCAGATTCTGAAAATAATCTAGGGACGTGAAATGACTGAAGGCATGTTTCTGTCTCTGTGTGATGTTGGGAGAGGCACATATCTGACCAAGATCCTTGGAATACAGTGGTACCTCTGGTGTCGTACTTAATTCGTTCTGGAGGTCTGTTCTTAACCTGAAACTGTTCTTAACCTGAAGCACCACTTTAGCTAATGGGGCCTCCCGCTGCCACCGCACCGCCAGAGCACGATTTCTGTTCTCATCCTGAAGCAAAGTTCTTAACCCGAGGTGCTATTTCTGGGTTAGCGGAGTCTGTCACCTGAAGCGTCTGTACCCTGAAGCGTATGTAACCCGAGGTACCACTGTATGAGCATATAAGAAGAGTCCTGCTGGATTAACCCTAGCAGAACAGCACTCCTCGCATCATGGCTTCCAGCAACTCTTATTCAGAAGCATTACTCCCTCTGTTTTAGAAATGATTTTTATTGGTTTTACATATAATCACATTACATAACATCATACCCTCTTATTTTATCTCTCTGGCTCAACCGAGCCTAACGACCTCCCTCCCTCCCGTCTGGTGGTTTTCAAAATTAAACTTTACATCTTTACATTTCGCTTCATTTCCTATCCTTGTTGTATCATTACCTAAAATGTTATATTACTCAGCCTGAATAGGGAGCAATTTCATCTTACAGATCTTCAGATAAACCTGCTAATGATGTTAATTGCTTACAGTTATCTTTCAAATATAATGTGAATTTGTTCCAGTCCTTTTGGAATGCTTGGTCTCGCTGGTTCAGAATTCTTCCCGTCAGTTTCGCCAGTTCTGCAAAACCCATCAGCTTCACCTGCCACTCTTCTTTTGTTGGTAACTCCTGTTGTTTCCATCTTTGGGCTAACAAAGATAAGAACAATATATAAGAACAATATTTTATCTTGTCTTGGTATCTCTATACCCACTGTACCTGTTATGTACTGAAGTTCTCACCCTGGGCCAGCAGGGGGATACTGTAGGTAGTTATGCAAATAAGGGATCGAAAGTGACATTCAGTGATTGGATAGTTTTAGAAAATTGTTACAGTTGTGTTGTACTGGAGCTCTATATAAGCAGGCTGGCTGAACCCTTCAGTTCAGTTCTGTTCTGGCCTGTGAATAAACAAGAGCTGTTTGAAGAATTGCTGTGTCGTCTGATATGTTCACCCACAACTTAACAGTACCCAATAAAAAAGCTTCTGGTTCAGAAGCCTTACTGCCTCTGACGGTGGAGGCAGAACATAGCCATCCAGGCCAGAAGTCATTGATAGCTTTTTCCTTCGTGTTGAATCCTTGTTTAAAGCCATCTAAGCTGGCAGCCATCACTGCCTCCTGTGGCAATGAGTTCCATGGTTTAACTATGCAATGCATGAAGGACTTTCTGTCAGGCGTTCAGCCTACACTCGAGTAGGACCCTGGCAGAGACACATGCCCAACTGGCATGTTCCCTTCCTCCTGGTCAATCGTTCGGGAGCTTCATAAGCTTTCTTCTGCCCAAACATCACAGCGACCGATGCCAACAGACATCGGCACACTCAGGGATCCGCAGAGTCTTTGCAGCTTGCGTGACAGACCTCAGCAACTCAGCATTTTGGCTAATCTGCTTTATTTACATATAAACACACATGGAGCACTGCAACATGGCTCCCTCTCTCTCTAGCATCAGACAGCAAAGAGAAAAGGAATAAAGGACAATTGTCCCACTTCACGGAACACAGTAACACAAACATCCTGTCTCTGTCACTTCTCACTCTGTAGAGTCAAAACATACACCATCATATGATAGACAACAATCCCATGACTGCAATCATAGATCAGGAATTCTAACACTTACTTTTATCTGACCTGAATCTTCCAACATTCAGCCTCATTGGATGTTTGTGATTTCTGTTACGAGAGAGGGAGAAAAAACTTATCTCTATCCACTTTCTCCATGCACTGCATAGTTTTATAAACTTCTGCCATGTCACCTGTGCTTCTGTATAGCTCACCTTTCCAGAATGACAAAAGGGTTGTTTGCAAGGGTTTCCTCTGCATATATTGTGTGTACGCAGATGCTCTCTTCACATATAATAAATGCACTCAGGTTAGTCATCTCCCCCTCTTCTGAAATTCACCAAACGCCTAAAGAAGGCTTTTGTCTTTCAAACATGAAGATAGGTACTGGGGAGGAATCTGATTCAGTCTGCATTTAAAGGTGAATCTATTTCACTTTCTGAAATAATATGAGAATGGAAATGGAGCTGTCCTTTGAAATGTACACTTCTCTGAATTTTGCAATGAGTTCTGCAGTCAAGTCAAGTACACAAAAGTGCACACAGCTGGGTAAAGCACCCAGAAAAATGCACATATTGGTGAAAATAACCTGCAAAAAATATTATTTTACAGAGAAATGCTTTTGCAAAATGTGTATCTTAGGAAAATGTGTATATAAGAATGTGTTTACTGCCCTCTGGTCTTCAGATGAAGGATGGTATAAAAATTTAATAATTAAGAATAATGATATATCGGGAGAAATTGACACTAAAATGGTGATGAATTCTAATGAGGACTTGAAAAAAATGCACACAACTGATATGGAAATGTGAAAAACTGAACTTAAAATGGGGGGGGGGATGAGGAACTAAAATGGGCAGATTGGCCCATGTCTACATGGAAGACAGACAATTCTGGACAAGATATTTTCTAAGAACACGGCAGCAAAATGCTGCCTGGGAGGACAGAGGAAAGGAAGCAAAATATATGCTTATTTTAAAAAATACCTATTCAAAGGACATAAAAATCTATTCTCAAACACTCTAGAGTGGTACAGCCAGGTCCCCACCCTGAGAGTTTACCCTGAAGTGAACGTTGGTCATGTATGATTGCCACAACATCCTGTCTCCAGATAACAGTTTTCGTTTCAAGAAAACCATCTCAGGATCCCTGATGAGCAGGAAAATAAGAGTAGCTACCAAAGACTTGTTTACTGATAGCAAAAGCCTGTCACAATTAACCCTGCTTAATGAGTGAAGGGGCAGCATCAAAGGAATGGAAGGATACTGGGCAACACACATTTGCATGTTGTTGTGTCAGGTACAGGAAGTTAAAGTCCAACAAAGTTTATTTACAAAATTAAAGATTGTACCATTGTTGTTGAATACTTCTTTAATGCTGAGTAATCTCTGACTGTTTCAACACACCCACATTTCCTGTCTTCTCTTACTATGAATCCACACAGTTTTTACATTTCAGCAGTTGTGGAAGATTTCTTCTCCCTGCTTGGCACATAATCAGATTGCCCAATGAAGCAATGCCTAGGTGACTTCACTTCATCACTTTTCACAGCATTTGATGGGGAAAGTTCTTCACATACTTCTGATTATTGTTGTTATTGATTTGGTGGGGAAACCCCCCTCCCCACCAAACCCTAGAAATTAATAAATTCGATTATTTGGAGAACTGAAGGGAAGTCAATGAAAAATTACAGGCTAAGATTTTTTTTTCCAAGCCAGGGCCTGGGAGAGAGGCATTAACAGAACCAAATAGTTGATAGTCCACCTGAGAGGAATTATGGGCCTCTGTTGCCATGGTAATGAGGTGTATGTTTGTGATAGGCATGCCCAAAGTCAGTTTGGGGGGCCTAATTTGGTCTACTGGTCGGTTGGGGTACCCCCCCCCCGCAAAGTTCAATCTTAAAAAAGCTCAATAATTTCAATCCTAAAAAAAAGGTCAACAAGTTTGGTCGGCCCTCACACATGTTATCTGGCCCTCTTTGAAAAAGTTTGGGCACCCCGATTTAGAACAAAGTGTACTGAGGAGAAGGAGGGGAGAAGAAAGACTGGGCTCCATTTTGGGCAGGCTGGCTGAAGGCAGGCTGGGAGAGATGTCATGCTGTGAGATCTGGACTCCATCCATGCAGACTGAAGGTGTAAATAGGTGAATAAACCCTATTTCTTAAAGTTATGAGAGTTTCTGCTATGTCTCAATTCTCCAAAGGAATGTAGACCTTGAGTGCCTGGAACCCCCTGAAATCTTGTTACCGCTCAGCAGAGATGGAGGGGTGGGCACTGTTAGAATTCCTGCTCCATGATTGCAGTCATGGGATTGTTGTCTTTCACATGATGGTATATGATTTGACTCCACAGAGTGGGAAGTGATGGAGACAGGATGTTTGTGTTACTGTGTTCCGTGAAGTGGGACTATTATCCTTTGTTCTTTTTCTCTTTTTCTCTTTGCTCTCTGATGCTAGAGAGAGAGGGAGCCATGTTGCAGTGCTCTGTGTGTGTTTATATGTAAATAAAGTAGATTAGCCAAAATGCTGAGTTGCTGAGGTCTGTTACGCAACTTGCAGAGACTCTGCGGATCCCTAAGTGTGCCGGTGTCTGTTGGCATCGGTTGCTGTGATGTTTGGGCAGAAGAAAGCTTTTGAAGCTCCCGAAAGATCGACCAGGAGGAAGAGCACATGCCAGTTGGGCATGTGTCTCTGCCAGGATCCTACTCGAGTGTAGGCTGAGCTCCTGACAGGCACCTGACTTTCGTAACATTATTATATCTGCAAGTACCTTCACACATTGCAGCCAGTGTGGGAAACCTTTGGAAATTTGTAATTCCAGATGTTGCTGAATTACATCCCTGGGCATTGGCCATGCTTGCTGGGGCTGATGGGATTTGTAGTTCAGGGCCAAAGGTCCCGTGTTCATTGGCAATTAGGCTTCCCCATGCATGGTGGGGAAATACGGCTCTGTGTGCTGCTCCCAACATCACTTTCTCTACTGGAGCTCCACACATTGAACCCTCTGGAGATCTGCACATTGAGTGGAAAGTCTGAAAGAGAAACCTATGTGTGTTCACTGAACTACCAAAATGTGCAAAGGCACAGTACCAGCTGCTATGAGTACAAACAGCAAGAGATGGCCATAATGCTCAGTTATACATATCTGGCTGGAAGCTGTTGAGAACAGAATAATTGGCAGAAGGTGGGGTTGCCTGGACGTGTGTCTGCTCCTCCCATCATAACACTGAGCTAGGAGTGTTAGATGGGGGGGGTGTGGGTTAGAGAACAAGGCCAGCCCAACACAGCAAATGATGTCCATTTCAAGGCCCGTACTACCAGAAGCAGCTTGCCAGGTGGTGAGAAGGTTGGCACAGTGCAAATGCATTGTTGGGAATGTTCAGTTGGCTCCGCTGGTGTGTTAGCAACCTACTGACCTCCCTGCCCATCTCAACCCTCCCTCCCGTGGTAAACAACAGTGACCTGCTGGGAAGCTAACACATCAGCTCCACCCCACCCAGCTCTTACCCAAGGCCATCCAAGTTATTTCGGTACCTGTCAGGGCTGCCTCTAGGTCCCAGCTCACAGAGGACCAACGCCAGGCTGATATTATGTACAAAAGTCTTTATTGAAGTATAGTTTCCATTTTAAAGCCAGAGCGTGCAACCCTACGTCTAGACTCTAGATCGGCGAAGTCCTATCTGAATCACTTCCCCTTCCGCACCAGTTTAAGATCCTAGCCCTGCTCCACCTTCTGCGCTGCTCTCTCCTCCTCTGGGTCCTCCTGCCCTCTGGGGCATTGCCCTTCCTTGACTCTTCCGACGCTGAGTCGCTTAGCTCCTCCCCTTGCCTCCGGCGTGCTTTAGGACCCGGTTCCCAATCCTCACTCTCTGCTGTCCCGCGCTCCTGTACATTTGAACTTGCTTCTCGCGCCAACCCAGTGACCTTTCTCCTAACCGTTACACTGCTTCTATCACTGCTTCCCTCTTCCGTGACACTGGCCGGATCTGACCTCCCCTCCGTTGTACGACTCTCCGAGGAAGGCGTGGTCAGCTCTGCCTCGTCTTCTCTCCCTGGTGGGGGAAGTACTGGTCCCGATGCCTGGGACCCTTCCCCCCCACTCTGCTCTGGTGGGGAAGCTGGTCCTGATCTCCAACTACTACTCTGGGAGTCCCTGCTCCCCCCTTGCTCCTGGGGCGTTCCCCTTGGGACCCCCCTACCCCTGGCCACTGGCGCTCCCTTCTGTGAATCTTCCGATTCGCTGGAGAGGCTTATGGAATCCCTCGGACCACTGTCTCTTCCTACACTGCCCTCTGATTCCTCGCCCTCGCTCTCCATCTCCCATCTTCCCTGTGCCTCTGCTCCTGAGCCCCTGACATCCATCCCCCCCTCGAAGCCCCCCCTTCCCCCCTCCCCTTCTCCCGGAGTGGGTTCTGGGTGCTCCAATGTCGTGGGGGTGAGTGCGGGGCACAGTTCTTCCCCCGTGGCGTGTCGCCAGCCGGATAAGTCCGGGAAGTCCTCCATTGTCTCGTCAACGGCGATCTCCTCTGCTTCCATCTCTTGGGAGGTGTCCTCGAAACCTGGATCTACCCCCAACTCGCCCGTGACCCCCACTTCCCCTGTCACTTGGGGTGACACTGCGTGCCATGGTCCTCTCAGCAGATCTCTGCGCCAGCCCACCTCAGGCTGATCCTCCCACCAATAAGATCCTCCTGTGCCAAACCCTGAGAGGGACCCCTCTGGGGAGCTAGTCTCCGGTGACGACTCTTCAGCTGAAGAGAAACCCTGGAACGTGCTGGTGGAGAGTGTGGGTGTGAAAAGATATTCGTCGAAATAATCTGCCGGCATGGGTCTGTGCGGGAAAAGTGCATGGAATTCGTCCTTGAGCCATTGCTCCTCCACTGCATAGTCCGGTACCCACCTGTTGGCGCTGGCTGGGGTGTCTTCTCTGGCGAGGAGATATTCAATCCCTTCCTCCCCCCATCTCGAGTCTAAAATCTCTGTGGCCTCGTTGATCGGCTCCGCCCTCGGCGGCCCCCCCTGTGTGGGTGCGTCTCTGAGCGGGCTGGGGGCAGTCCCTGGTGCCTGGAACCTGTGAGGTGCCTTGTAGGGCGTGAGCACCGATCTATGAAAGACCGGATGCATTCTGGATCCCTCTGGGAGTGTCAACCGGAAGGCCACTGGGTTGATCTGTGCCTCGACTTGGTAAGGGCCTAGCTGCTTGTGTCCGAGCTTCTTTTTAGCTAACGATCTGGCCGGCACTGCCTGGGCTGCTAACCAGACCCAGTCCCCCACCCGGATGTCCTCCCCAACTCTCCTGTGTCGGTCTGCCTGCATTTTGTAAGCGTGTTTAGCTAGCTCCAACTGCCTTCGGAGCTGTTCGTGGACCTCCTGTAACTCCGCTGCCAAGTTCTCAGCTCCCTGCGGTTCCCCCTCCCCCACTTTCTCTAAACTCGGGAAGGTCCTGGGATGCCGCCCATTGTTGGCGAAAAACGGTGTCACCCCCGTGGACACGTGTTTCGTGTTGTTGTAGGCAAACTCGGCCAGCGGCAGATAGTCCACCCAGGTCGAGGGCTGCTGGTTCGCGTAGCATCTCAGGTACTGCTGCATGATGGCGTTGACCCTCTCCGCTTGTCCGTTGGTCTGCGGGTGTCTTGCCGACGATAGGTTGACCTTGACGTTCAGGATGCCCATCAGCTTCTGCCAGAAACTTGAGATGAACTGGCGCCCCCGGTCGGACAGGATAGACCGTGGTAGGCCGTGCACCTTGAACATGTGGTCTATGAACATCACATCTGTTCCGCTGTGGCCACCTTCGCGCAAGGAATGAAGTGGGCCATCTTGGTGAACAAGTCTACTACCACGAGTACCGCTGTCTTGCCTCGCGAGCTGGGCAGATCTGTGACAAAGTCCAGGGCCACTTTCTCCCACGGCTCGAGGGGCGTCTGTAGCGGTTCCAGCAATCCCGCCGGCGGCTTGTGCACCGGTTTGGCCCTTTGGCATGTGTCGCACCTCGTGACGTAATCCGCGACTTCCCCCCTCATCTTGGGCCACCAAAAGTCTCTGGCTACTAGTTCCACCGTCTTCTCTTTGCCGAAGTGCCCAGCGCTGGGTGCGTCGTGTAATTGCTGCAGTACCTTCGCGCGGAGGTCGTCTCCCTGCACGTAGAGGGCCCCTTTGCGGATGAGCAGTCCGTCGCGTATCTGAAACTCGTCGTCCTTCGCCTTGCCGCTTCGCACCTCCTCCATCTTGGATCGTGCAAAGGAGTCTGTCTGCAGCGCGCGACGTACTGCGTCCAGGTCCACCGTGGCTGAGGCGCATGCCCACGCTTTCGGTGCGAAAATGTGCTTGGCTGCCGCCGGTGCCTCTGCCTCGAGATACTGCGGCTTCCTGGACAGCGCATCCGCCATGATGTTGCTGTCTCCTGGGATGTATTCTATCTTGAAGTCGAAATCTGCAAAGAACTCCGCCCAGCGGATGTGTCTCTGGTTTAGGAAGCTCGCCGTGCGCCAGTACTCCAAGTTCTTATGGTCCGTGCGGACCTGCACTGTGTGTTTGGCTCCGATGAGGAAGTGCCGCCACGCCTTGAATGCTGCATGAACGGCTAGCAACTCTCTGTCCCAGATGGTGTAGTTCTGCTCCGACTTGCTGAGTTTCCTGGAGTAGAAAGCGCACGGCCTCCAGTCCCCTTGGTGGTCTCGCTGCAACAGGACCGCCCCCACGGCTCTGTCTGAGGCGTCCGTCTCAACCCTCATGGGTTTGCTGGGGTTCACATGTAGTAGTTGTTCTTCGGACGCGAAGAGACGCTTGAGCTTCTGAAAGGACTGCTCCGCCTGCTCCGTCCAGATGAACTTCTTCTTCTTGGAGCTGAGGGTGTCGGTGATGGCCGCCGTCTGCATAGCGAAACCCTTGATAAACTTGCGATAAAAGTTGGCAAAGCCGACAAACTTCTGGACCTCCTTCCGATTGCGCGGGCTCTTCCAGTCCAGCACCGAGCGGACCTTGGCGCTGTCCATGGCGAGTCCCTTGTCGGACAGCTTGTAGCCCAGGAAAGCCACCTCCGTCACGTCGAACTGGCACTTCTCCAGCTTGGCATAAAGCCTGTGCTCTCTCAGCCTCTGCAGGACTTCCTTGACATCTCTCTCGTGGGCCTCCTGCGACTCCGAGAAGATCAGGATGTCGTCCAGGAAGCAGACGCACTTCTTGTAGAGGAGACCCGCTAAGACGTGGTGCATGAAGGCTTGAAAACAGTGGGAACCATTTTGTAATCCAAAAGGCATAACTCTATATTCATAGGTGCCTAGCGGCGTAAACATGGCCGTCTTCCACTCGTCGCCCTCCCGCACGCGTATGAGATTGTACGCTCCGCGTAGATCCAACTTGGTAAAGATGCGACCCTTCCTCACCGTCGCCAGGAGGTCATCGATCTTGGGCATGGGGAAGGCTGTGGGCTTGGTTTTCGAATTCAAAATTCTGAAATCAACTACAAGCCTCTTTTGGGGCGTGTCTTTTTTCTTCACAAAAAACACGGGGCTGCCCCCCACTGCTTTGGACTCCCGGATGAATCCCCGCTTCAAGTTGAGGTCTATGAACTCCCTGAGTTCCTGCAGTTCATCTTCAGACATGGAATACAGTTTTCCCGTCGGCAGCGTCGCCCCCGGCAGGAGGTCAATCTTGCAGTCGTATGGTCTGTGGGGGGGTAGCTTGTCCGCCTCCTTCTCGCAGAAAACCTCCAAAAAGTCTCTGTACTTGTCGGGTACCGCTTGCAGCATGCCCAAGTGTAACTGTGGCCCATCTTCCGGCCCCTCATCTTCCTGGGTGGGCAGTATGCAGTTTGCTGCGCAGTAGGAGGAGCTGAAAGTCAATTGGCGCTGGTACCATGCTAATGCCGGACTGTGCCGGTCCAGCCAACTCATGCCCAACACTATGGGTGTGTCTGACAGGTGTGTAACATTGAAGCTGATGACTTCGCGGTGGTTTCCAATTCACATCACCATTGGTGGTGTTTGCTGTAGCACTTGTCCCCCCAGTAGCTCTCTGCCGTCGACTGTCACTACTTTCAGGGGCATCGTGGCAGGCAGGAGCGCTATGCCATGTTGCTTGATGAAATCCACTCCTATAAAGTCTGCATTGCTGCCAGAGTCAATGGTAATGGGGATTTTCATGGTGAGCCCATTGGGAAGCTGGAGCGCTGCGGTGAGCTGCACCACTGGTTTGGGTGGGAGGGAGTCTGTGGGCTGTAAGATCCCTGGGGACTGCTTCACTGACTCGTCTGGCTGGGCCCCAGTGCCTATGATTCCAGCCAGACTCCGTCGTTTCCCTGCTGTGGTACATTTTGCTGAACTGCTTCTGTAATCGTCGCTGAGACTGCAGTGTGCTTGTGCAGCCTCTGGGGACACTCTTTCGCCATGTGCTGAGCACTGTCGCAGATGTAACACTTCCTGTTCCCTCTAGGCTTCATTTTGACTGCTCCCGGCGTTAGGGCTCTGGCTGCTGACTGAGCCTTGGCACCACCTATCTCCATCGGCTCCTCTCCCCCTCCCAGCGGAGGCGTGGATTGAGCGCGCGTTGTGTCCCTGGGAAAGAAAGGAGGTGCTCTTGCTGGCGTGCGTCCCCAACTTCCTTCGTCTTTGCTCCAGGAACGTTGTTCCAGACGCACCCCAATCGTCAGCGCCCTCTGGACCACTTCTTGAGTGCTTTGGGGTCTCTCCCCCCTTGCGATTTCGTCTTTCACAGCCCCATTCAGCCCCTCCCAAAAAAGGTCCCTGACGGCAGCTGAATTTTTCTCCCATCCCAGCGTGTTGACCAATGCAAAAAAGCGTGCGTGATATTGCCTCACAGTGGCCCTCCCTTGTTTTAATCCATGTATCTCTTTCCTGGCGAGATCTACATCTATCGCTGATAGAAAACAATCGTCCATCGCCTTAAGAAAGGCATCCGCATTTTGGAGAGCTGGGTCCTTATCTCGCCACAGATTACGCAGCCACGCTTTAGCGTCTCCGTGAAGATGCGTTAATATGAAGCCTACTTTCTGCCGCTCATCTCTAAAATCCTTCTCCAGCAATTCTAGCGCGTAAACCACGTCTGCTCTGAAGTTAGGATACTGCTGCAGATTCCCATCGAAATGAGACACGAGGCTGCCTCCTCTCTTTCCCAGCCCAATTCCCTCTGGTCTGGTTCCCGGCGCCCCCTGTTTAGTCAACGTTTCCAACCTGATTTGCAGATCCTTGCAGGCAGTAGCCGCTTCCTCTTCCCTCTTCCTAGATGCAAGAATTTCCGCGTTGAGTTGTGTCACTGCGTTTTGCAGGGCTGTTATGCGTTCTTCGGTAGTCATCTTGTCTTGCTTTCGTGAGCTTGCGAAGCACCAATCTTCGCCCCCCGCTGCGTCCACTCACGCTGCGAGGTTTTTCTTGAGATAGGACTTACTGTCAGGGCTGCCTCTAGGTCCCAGCTCACAGAGGACCAACGCCAGGCTGATATTATGTACAAAAGTCTTTATTGAAGTATAGTTTCCATTTTAAAGCCAGAGCGTGCAACCCTACGTCTAGACTCTAGATCGGCGAAGTCCTATCTGAATCACTTCCCCTTCCGCACCAGTTTAAGATCCTAGCCCTGCTCCACCTTCTGCGCTGCTCTCTCCTCCTCTGGGTCCTCCTGCCCTCTGGGGCATTGCCCTTCCTTGACTCTTCCGATGCTGAGTCGCTTAGCTCCTCCCCTTGCCTCCGGCGTGCTTTAGGACCCGGTTCCCAATCCTCACTCTCTGCTGTCCCGCGCTCCTGTACATTTGAACTTGCTTCTCGCGCCAACCCAGTGACCTTTCTCCTAACCGTTACACTGCTTCTATCACTGCTTCCCTCTTCCGTGACACTGGCCGGATCTGACCTCCCCTCCGTTGTACGACTCTCCAAGGAAGGCGTGGTCAGCTCTGCCTCGTCTTCTCTCCCTGGTGGGGGAAGTACTGGTCCCGATGCCTGGGACCCTTCCCCCCCACTCTGCTCTGGTGGGGAAGCTGGTCCTGATCTCCAACTACTACTCTGGGAGTCCCTGCTCCCCCCTTGCTCCTGGGGCGTTCCCCTTGGGACCCCCCTACCCCTGGCCACTGGCGCTCCCTTCTGTGAATCTTCCGATTCGCTGGAGAGGCTTATGGAATCCCTCGGACCACTGTCTCTTCCTACACTGCCCTCTGATTCCTCGCCCTCGCTCTCCATCTCCCATCTTCCCTGTGCCTCTGCTCCTGAGCCCCTGACAGTACCCAAGACAGAAAATCCCACACGTGTCTCTCCCCTTCCTTGGCAGAATCATCATCGTCAACATCACCTGATTTGCTTGCCCCAAGTCAGCTGCCTGTAATAGGCACCACTTTCTGCCTAATGGTAGGGCCATGCTGGAGAAGGGCTTCGATATGGGTTCATATGGGTGTTTGGCACTGATATCAAATAGACTTCTTGTTTGTATTAACTGGGGCAGTATACTGTTGGGTTGAAAATGATCTTCATTCATGTAACATGCATACTAGTGTTTGTTTGTTTTATGAGCTCTAGATGTCTGTTAACAACATCCTTAAGGGGTGGAAAGACACGGGTGCAACTTAGTGTAAAACTGAGCTTTTGCAACCTGCTGGTGTGGGAGATGCCTGGGAACTTTTCCTGAACCCAGCAATGCAACACAAACACCTTAATTTGCTCCTGTGGGGAAAAAAGGGGGGAGTGGAGGGGTGAAATCAGCATTCACTGGAGGAAGCAAAGCACCATGAGATGCCAGAGGGTGGGGGAACTGAACCACAATCTGCTCAAAGCCTGAATATATATGTATCTATGAGATCACCTCTTCTGCTACATTCCATGATATCATAATAGGTGAAGTGCTCAGCCTTTTCAGTTCCTCAAAAGGACATCTGCAGATGTGGTTGACAATTTTTTTCATCGGGGGGAAGGGATGGAATAAGAGAGATGAGTCATGCTGCTACTTTAAGGTGATGGTGGTGGGGCAAAATATTTGGACCTTTGAGCTATTTTTTTAAATTAAAATAAATCCTATGCACAACTCCTCGTTGATTTTAATGGGGCTTTCTCTGAGGTAAATGGTTACAAATTCTTTGCATACTTCCCTGGGAGTAACTACCATTGAAGCCTATCTTTGATGGGCTTCAGGGCCGGCCCATCCATTGGACAGGTTGAGGCTACCGCCTCAGGTGGCAGAAGGCCCTGAGGCGGCACCCCATGGGTGCCCTACCCCCTCCAGAGAGATCCTTCCTGAAATTTGCTCCAAGGCCAGCACCACTTCTCCACCAGCAGTGGAGGCAGCAAAGTGGGCGTTGCCTGTGGTGGCAGCAGTGGCAGGGAAAGGCGGCACTTCCTGTGTCTCCTTTCACGTGGTGAAACAGGACACACTGCCACTGACAGTCTGTCTTTAGAAGTGATGTGCCTCCATGTGCCTTCAGATCTTACCCTGGGGCCACATAATAATAATAATAATAATAATAATAATAATAATAATAATAATAATTTATTTATACCCTGCCCATCTGGCTGGGTTTTCCCAGCCACTCTGGGCGGCTTCCAACTGAATATTAAAAACAATACAGCATCAGACATTAAAAACTTCCCTAGATGCCTTCAGTTGTCTTTTAAAAGTAGAATAGTTGTTTATTGTCTTGACATCTGGTGGGAGGGCGTTCCACAGGGCAGGCACCACTACCGAGAAGGCCCTCTGCCTGATTCCCTGTAACTTAGCTTCTCGCAGCGACGGAACCGCCAGAAGGCCCTCGGTGCTGGACCTCAGTGTCTGGGCAGAACAATGGGGATGGAGACGCTCCCTCAGGTAGACAGGACCGAGGCCGTTTGGGGCTTTAAAGGTCAGGACCAACACTTTGAATTGTGCTCGGAAACGTACTGGGAGCCTACATACAACACAGCTCTCTGAGCATGGGCTTTCCTTTTCTCACACCCCTCTGAATGTGTGGGTGCTGGCAACGTGAATGCAGACTTGTGGACTGGACAAATGCCTCCCCCTGTCATGATGTAAAGGCAGCCCAATAAGAAGCACTGAATTGTGATTGTGGCATTTTCCTTCAAAGCATTGACAGAGATGGGTCGTACCTCTGCTCTGAGACTCCGATTTGGGAATAAGTTTGTACAAAGTGAGGCAGTGGCTGTTAAATGAGTTAGTTTTCATATCTTGTTTTGCTTATCTTTCAATATTAATGGTACCGTTTTGAAATTCTCTTTTAAGACTTTATGCTTGTATATGCTTATAACATAACTGAATTTGAATTCTGAATATTAATATTGATTATTTGGTAACAGTGTAATTGGTGCCGTGCATATGTCCACACCTGCACCTCACATTTAAAACAGCATCATGCCACTTTAAACAGTCATGCTTCCCCCAAAGAATCTTGGGAACTGTAGTTTGTTAAGGCTGCTGTGTGTTGCTAGGAGACCCCATTCTACTCACAGAGCAATAATTTACAGAGTGGTTTAACAATCAACCCTTCTTCCTATGGGAATTGTAGCTCCATGAGGAGAACAAGAATCTCCTAACTACTCTCAGCACCCTTAACAAACTACATTTCCCAGAATTCTTTGGGGAAATCCATAGCTGTTTAAAGTGTGTTATAGTGATTTAAATGTACACCTAAATTTGATCCTGGACAACTTCTCACAATGCCTTTCTGTGGAGTTAGTTCACACTCGGCTATGAGTCATCAGTTAGTGAAAATGCATTTGCAGCGGAGCCCCGAAGCCTTTTTGCCATCACCTGACAAAACAGTTCAGTCTCTTTCCACACTTCTTCCGTACACTAAACTTCCTCTTTTATACCACAATGAATTAGCAGAATTCTAGGCTAGAACTCAGAATCAGGAAGTAAAACACATTTTCCCCTGAGCCAGGCCACTTCGATCTACAGGTGGGAGGCTACATGTTAGAATGCTCTCCCACAAATTAAACTCCCCACATGTAGAAAAACAGCATATCAGGAAGGATAGGCTGAAATCCTCTCCCTGGCACGCCATATTTCTAGGTGCAGAGGGGTGAGCATCTAAACATGTGACTCCCCACCTGTAGCCTTTTAGTACCGTCCATAAAAAAAGCGACAACTTAATGCTGCTTAAGTTAAGGGGTGGGGCCACACGTTGTGTATGCATCTATTGTTTGTGGTGGGTACCAGCATCCCATCCCTTGACCACATGTCTCCTCGTGATACTGTTCATGATAGTTAATCGTTGGGGTTTTTTCCCCGTTTCTGGAAATAATTTCCATGCTCAACAATGGGCAAGGCGTAGCAAAGTGGTGCCACCTCCTTTATGGCTTCCGAAACTCGATTTCCCTAGCAAATTTTTAAAAGCTAGATTCATGTTCCGAGCTGATAAAGGAAGGTGTTTCAAGCCATTATTGCAAAGTTAGCTGTGGGATGCAAATATGAGGCTGTAGCTGATCAAATACACCCCTTAGTAGAGACTGGAGCAAGGCTGGGGAACTTCAGGCCCCCATGTCTCTCCCTCTGACCCACGGGAGTCTCCTTAGGCCACACCCCCTTACTAGCCACAGCACTGCTTAGCACCCTCCTGGAGCACTTCCACCTTGGACTTTGGTCGTGTTGGTTTTTTTTTGCGTGGCTGGTGGACAAAGAGGGGTGTGTGAGTGTGTCTCTGTGTGTGGAGAAACTAAAGTAACATTTATAACATACTCCCCAACATCCCTCAGATAAATATAGGGAAATTCCCCTCCAACTGTCCATCCTTGACCCCCGTTGTTGTTTTTTAATAGATGCATTTTCCAAAATTTATTATATACATCTTACAGTCCTTTTTTAATCATCTCATATCACATCTTAAGACTTCCCCATCCATCCCTCCTCGACATCCTAGCTGAACTTTGTTAAGCCGCATATCCTTTTGTTCAACCCAATTAAATTCTCCATAAATTCCTAGTGGTTGTTTACTACTGCACATAAGTTCATCGCCACTTAGAAGTCTATTTGACTGTTGTACCTCTTTAGATACTTTCCAAAGTATTCCCACTCCTCCCTTATCCGTCTCTCATCTTGACTCCCATTTCTGGTCCTTCCTCCTGCAGAACATTTCCTATCCGAAGAAGGGTGAGTGCCACCAAACCAATGAGAAACAGCACACACACTATTCTATTCTATTCTATTCTATTCTATTCTATTCTATTCTATTCTAGATTTACACAAAGAGAAACACACACCAATAAATAAATTTTAGAAAGGGGCAATAACTACAAGCTGTCCAAGGGAGGTAACTGGCAGCAACAGCTATGGAGTGTTGGGATGCGTCCGGGGAGACGGGGGCATTTGGCAGGCCCCCAGCTGGCTCCAGCCACCGGCCGGCAGCCAGGCAAACTCGGGTTTTCGGAACAGCATCAATCAGCAACTCAAGCCTCAGAAGCCTTCAGAAGCCGAGCACGCTCTAATCAGCAGACTGAATAACTTTTCACCACGGAAGTGGCGGACAGAGGCATATGTAAGCATATTTACAGGCATTTATTCAGCATCAGGAACAAAGGAAAAACATGTCTGCTTCCCTTCGTGTCCAAGCAAACAGCAGCATAGCAAAAGCAATATACGATGGAAGTGCCCAGCAGACTGTGCTGGAAGTAAACAGACATGTGGCACACAACAACTCCACACATCTGTTCTAAAGGTGGAATGGAACTATATCCTGACATGGAGAGGCCATGCAGAGGTCACGAGATACATCCTCACAGCCACTGCTCAGGACAAATACAGGAGATTTCACCCCTCCCATATCCAAGAATCTGCTGATGTTCTCTGCTGATTCTCTAGAGAGGAGGGGGCGGTTTCTGCTCTCTACTTATTCCGCTCCAGCCTCACATCAGAGAGAGAGAGAGAGACTGAGTGTTAGAGAGAGATCGTGTGTATAGATAAGGTTGCTGCTAAGAGCAGCTGCAGACACTCAGTGCAGTTCAGCATTTTCGTTTAGACCTCATTCAGCTCTGTACATAGTTGTGTATTATAGTTGTAGATAGAATAAAAGAAGATATTCTACAGAGCTGCTCTCCGAGTTGTTTATGCTCTGCTATACTCTGCTGTGCGACGACTGTCTTCTTGTTGGAGTGAATCCGGTGCTCACAACTCTAAGCTGTGAGTCCACAGCACTTTGACCTGTTCCTGTGCAGAAGGTGGTCTCTGGAAGTGCTACCCAGCTCGCCTAGCCCATTCGGGGCTGAAGTGGATGAGTCCAGTTGGTGGCACTGGCTCAAGGGCGATGCTGACAGGAGAGGTCATGGGATACATCCTCACAGCCACCGCTCAGGACAAATACAGGCTTATCCTCCCTGCGGAACTCAGCAGTAACAGCATCGGTGGGGAAAACAGGGACATTCTGGGATCACATCACAAGCCAGGATAGCTTCTGTACTTCAGAGACTGTCCCTGGAAAATCAGTACACTTGGAGGGTATGTTGTGACATACATCTGTGGCCCCACCCACCTGTTGCATATGGTGCCAAGAATTTTGCCCTGAAAGGAATGTGGACCTCAGGCTGAGAAAAGTTCCCTTCATGGAATTTTGCAATTTTAGTACTAACCGACCGATGCATTTTTAAATGGCACAAATAGTAGGGAAACACTGCATTAAAATGAAGATGCTAACAAAAATTGCACACGTATGCATTATATCGGGGAAATGACTGCATAGTCAAAACTGCATACAAAAAATGTCTTTATTAGGGGAAATTGAGATTTATTTTTTTATTATTATTATTACTAAAGCAGATTGCTGCAAAACGTGGAAAAATGAATTTAAGATTGAGAAACTGAGAAACTGAGAGAAATGAAATTGACAGATCCTTCCAAATAAGTGGCCTGGCATGTGCCATAGCTCAGCGATAGAGCAGATGCCTGGCACGTAGAAGGTTCCACTTTACGACCTGGCATCTCCCAACGATCAGGCAGCAGGTGAGGATGGGGAAGAACTCTGCCTGAGAGGCGAGAGAGCTGCTGCCAGCCAGAGTGGGCTAGAAGGACAAAGAACTGATATGGTCTGCTTCTTGAGTTCCCATGTACAGTGGTACCTCAGGTTACAGAAGCTTCAGGTTACAGACGCTTCAGGTTACAGACTCTGCTAACCCAGAAATAGTACCTCGGGTTAAGAACTTTGCTTCAGGATGAGAACAGAAATCGCGCCGTGGCAGCGGGAGGCCCCATTAGCTAAAGTGGTACCTCAGGTTAAGAACAGTTTCAGGTTAAGAACGGGCCTCCGGAACGAATTAAGTTTTTAATCCGAGGTACCACTGTACCCTGATTTATTATTATTATTTAAAACAGCTTTAAGCTCCAGAGAAAGGAAGCCTTCTTTGAGGCAAAGCTGAGAAAGTGCAAACAAATTCAAAATGCACTTCTCCTATTCACATTTCAGCACCTTTGCTCTCATCATAGTGTCTATTTTTAGACTAGAATGAGTCATTCTGTGTTTCTGTGTTTTCTTGACTCCCTTCCTCCCTGCCGCTGAAGATACGGAGCTGGTGGTGACCTCACGATGAGGGAATTAACCCTTTTCTCCCTTTGCCCGACACAGGCAGGTGTAAATGTTATTGCATTTTTCTCTCATGAGGCAACCCTCGGCGAGTGCTCTCTGTTTCTGCTTGCATCTGTAAACCTGTTTTGTGTGGAGTTGCTTTGCACATCTGACTCTACCTTGGGCCACTGGTTCATCAGTTTCTCCATGTCATTTTCTCTGTTTGCCCCCAACAACAAACTTCCTTCCATTGGGCAAGTCTCTCAGCACACCATGTCTAGACTTCGAAATCAGACTCCCACAACTTGGTGTGGCGCTGCACTCCTGATGTCGGGGAGAGCAGCTGATGGGAGTTGTGGTCCAAAACATCTAGACTGTGGCGTTCGTACGGAGCCCCCGGTCGTCTCACGGGCTATTGACCCGTACACCACTAATCCGCTGCCACCAACCAGGTCCTCCCCGGTAAAATCACTTCAGCCTCAGTCAGGTTCTCAATTAATAAATAAGAGTGTACCGTATTTTTTGCTCTATGAGACTCACTTTTCCCCTCCTAAAAAGTAAGGGGAAATGTGTGTGCGTCTTATGGAGCGAATGCAGGCTGCCCAGCTATCACAGAAGCCAGAACAGCAAGAGGGATTGCTGCTTTCACTGAGCAGAGATCCCTCTTGCTGTTCTGGCTTCTGAGATTCAGAATATTTTTTTTCTTGTTTTCCTCCTCCAAAAACTAGGTGCATCTTGTGGTCTGGTGCGTCTTATGGGGCGAAAAATACGGTATTTTATTTCAGACACAAACAAACTTTTACGGCATTCCAAACGTTGTTGCTCTTTACTTTCTTAGTCTTACTTTCCTCCCTCTATCTCTTCTACCTCCCCTCACTCAAGAACCCCCTGCCCTAACTGTCTATTTCCAACTGCCTACCAACTGCTTTTCCAACTGCCTTTCCCAACCAGCCAACCCACTAAAACCAACCAACTAGCCACCAACAGCTCCCAACAACAACTCAAACCTCGGGCTAAGCCCTTTTATACACAGGTAGGCTCCGCCTCCAGCTTTCCTATTGGTCTATATTTTTAACCCTATCTTTTCCCCCTGTTCAAACATTTTCTAAATGAACGGCAAACGCCACACCGACCTACCAGGCTGGGGAATGAAGAAGAAGAAGAAGAAGAGTTTGGATTTGATATCCCGCCTTTCACTCCCTTTAAGGAGTCTCAAAGCGGCTAACATTCTCCTTTCCCTTCCTCCCCCACAACAAACACTCTGTGAGGTGAGTGGGGCTGAGAGACTTCAAAGAAGTGTGACTAGCCCAAGGTCACCCAGCAGCTGCATGTGGAGGAGCGGAGACGCGAACCCGGTTCCCCAGATTATGAGACTGCCGGTCTTAACCACTACACCACACTGGCTCTCAAATGGCACCCTAGACAGAAATAGGTCAATGAATTACGCTTGTACTCTGCGCTCCTTCCTCGGATCTCAGGGCCAAACTATATGCTGCATTAATCACATTCTTAGTTCTTGAGTGCCATATTTTTCTTTCCCAAATTGCCATCATGGTGGACGGAGGGAGGTAATCTGGATTGGGAGCCGGGTCTGGTGGGGTAAGGGGAATTTAACCTTTTGACCCCTACTGTAGTTCCAAACCAGATTAGCCTCCCCCCCCATGCCTGCTATTTATTTATTTTATACATTTATTGAACAATTTAAAGACTGCACCATCATAAGGCAGTGTCCCTCTGTTGTAGGGTTACCATATTTCAAGAGGTAAAAATCCAGACAAAAATAGGACATGTCCGGGATTTTCAAGATGTATGGCAACCCTACTCAGTTGGGACTGAGAGCAGCAGTCCAGAAGGCTATCATAACCAACAATTTGAAAAGTTGTTGAGTAGTCAGAAGAACCAGGAAAAGTGCACTCCCTTTGTGCAGTTCCTGGTGTAGGCAGGGCCGTATTTAAGTCTGATGAGGCCCTAAGCTACTGAAGATAATGGGGCCCTTTATATGTCCAGCTGTCCTTTGTCAACAACAAATTGTCGCTGGTTTTTGTGTTGAATATATGCTACATGGTAATTTATGGACCTAATAGGTATCTAAAGCCATTTGCAAATAACAAATAGGAGCCTAAACAACACAAAGCACTGTTGCTGTATGTAGTTTTTATTTTATTTGTTTTTTATCTTAAATTTTGGAAATGTACATCCAGTTGTTTTTTCTTTAATTTTTTTGGGGGGGCCCAAGAGAGTGGGGTCCTAAGCTATAGATTGTTTAGCTTATACATAAATCTGGCACTGGGTGTAGGTCACCCACAAATGCATCCAAGGCTGTCTCAGGGCTGATCCAAACTTTCTTTTGTCCCGCTCTTTCCAGACACAAGTACGCACCGTGTCCAAGTGTGTTTCATTTTGCCCTGGAGCACATGTCAGCTTGGGTTTTCTGCAGAATGCCATTGGCTCCGACTGAACTTTAAAGAGCGGGTTTTCATGAGCGAAGCTCAAGAGCAAAATAATAATAATAAAGTTGGGGGCACTTGAAAACTGAGCTTTATAGCATGGACTGTGCCTGGAAAGAGCAGAGGAAAGGTAAGTGTGGATAAACCCTCAGTTCCAAAACTGGGTCGGAAGGTAAGGTGTGACCGACTCTGGGGTTGCGGTGCTCATCTCGCTTTATTGGCCGAGGGAGCCGGCGTACAGCTTCCGGGTCATGTGGCCAACATAACTAAGCCGCTTCTGGCGAACCAGAGCAGCGCACGGAAACGCTGTTTACCTTCCCGCCGGAGTGGTACCTATTTATCTACTTGTACCTTGACATGCTTTCGAACTGCTAGGTTGGCAGGAGCAGGGACAAAGCAACAGGAGCTCACCCCGTCACTGGGATTCGAACCGCTGACCTTCTGATCGGCAAGCCCTAGGCTCTGTGGTTCAACCCACAGCACCACCTGTGTCCCTGGGGTCAGAAGGTAGACTTAGGTAAATCCAGATATGAATCACCCAGAAGAAGCTGCTAACTGAGTCACCAGCACACAATCACCTTGTTCAAAAATTGTGTCCAACAGATCCATAGATAGCTGGATAGTGGTTGTTTTTAGTTCTGCTTATTTCAAGTCTCTCTGAACCAATAACAGTATGTGTGTGCACTGCAATGTATAAATAGGGCTCTGTTCATATTTATGCAATAGCAGGAATATTGTTATTTTTGTGAAAGTAATTAAAACACCAAGTGTCGGCAGTTAAGGGGAACATTGTTGAATTAACACACCCAGTGCTATACCAGCTGCACTGGCTCCTGGTGGAGTACAGAATCAGGTATAAGGTGCTGGTTTTAACCTTTAAAGCCCTATATGGCTTAGGACCCTTGTACCTATGGGACCGCCTCTTCCAGTATGCCCCACAGAGGACCTTACGGTCTGCTAACAACAACATCTTGAAGATCCCGGGCCCCAGGGAAATTAGACTAGCCTTGACTAGAGCCAGGGCCTTTTTGGCCGTGGCCCCAGCCTGGTGGAACGCTCTCCCACAAGAGACCAGGGCCCTGCGGGACTTGACATCTTTCCGCAGGGCCTGCAAGACGGAGCTGTTCCGCCAGGCCTTTGGGCAGGATGCAGTTTGACTTACCGGTACTTTCCTTTGTATAAAACAAGCCCGAAGGAGGCCCCCAATGCGCTCACAGGTCCTTGTATGATCAGTGGAAACAGCTGGTCCTGGCAAGTATTAACCACTCTCAATTCCAGCCTGTTAATTGCCACCTGCCCAGATTTTAACTTGTCTGAATCAATTTTAATATGTATTTTAATTAATTGATGCCTGATTTTATGCATATTGTGTTGTTTTTATGATGTTAGCTGCTCTGAGCCCAGCCTCTGCCAGGGAGGGCGGGATACAAATAAATAATAATTATTATTATTATTATTATTATTATTATTATTATTATTATCCTTAGTTTATTGTGTCATGCACTGATGGGGCAGGTCAGGAGTACCATTGACTAGGGAAAGAGAAATCTGTCAATTTCTGTCCCACTTTTTCCAGTCTTCACACCATTTCACCTAATGTCTGATCAGATTACACATTTTTTAAAGTTCTCATGAAGAATTATCAGCATCGTAGTGTACATTTCTCCTGATATATCTGTTTTTTCCCTGTAGTTTTCTTGAATATGCACATTTTTGCAAGCAGTTTTCCTTGCTATAAAGTGGTTCTGTATGCTTTGTTTGCTAAAAATATACTTTCTTGTACACTTTCATTGTTGTTGTTCAAGAACTGCATTGCAAAATTCAGAGAAGTGCAAATTTCAAAGGGCAGCTGTGTGTCGGTTTGTGTACCGTTTTGGGATGTGGAAATTATGCATTAAATATGAGGCAAGCTGATTTTCTGTTGCCCTGCCTCTCAGATTCCTTTGAGTCACAAAGTCAGCAGCTGGGCCTCCCCTGGCCCAGATCCAGCCCTCTGAAGGAGACTGATCAGCCATCAAGAAGCAAAAAGTGTGTGGCAAAATTGACATTTGTGGCAACAGAACTCGTGGCAGGTCACTTCAAGGGATGGGGGAAATAGAGGTTCAACTTCTCAAATAACCAAGAAAACTTGCTGCTGGTTATGGTTTGCTTTGGTTCGCAATATGACTTGCAAATTTCAGAGGTGTGTGTGTGTGTCTGTGTCTGTGATGAAAAAAACTGAACCAGATAAACTCGTTTTCTTGGTTGTGCCTTGGGAGGGGAAAGAATGCATGCAACGTTTTACAAGCAGAACAGTTTTATTACGATCATCTATAGGGATCTTTCTCAATGATTGCTTGCATAGCATTTTACAGTCTTGAAAATGGTCAGACATCATGCTTTGTCCAGGCACTGGCTGGGTGGGAGATGTGAAATCCCCTGGCACCGAGCCAAAAAGATTATCCTTTTCTCCCCCTTATATGGCTATCCTGCTGCACATAAGCAGAGTGAAGGTTGCCTAATAGGTTTCGCTGGCTGCTAATGGAAAGCTGCGCATATAAATGATTTCATTCCAAGTCTGTTATCAGACTTGAGCGGTGCTGGTTATGTGGGGGCGGGGGGGGTAGCTCTGAATCAAGGCAGCCCCTCCACCCTCCCCTCTCCCCATGAAATGGTGGATGCTGCAGCACAGAGTGGTTTGTTGGTACCCGATGTGCATGAGGGTTTGCCCCAGAGGGTGAGGTTCAGAGGGGGAACAGAGCCCGGTGCGCCAGTCCAGGCTCTGCTGTCGACACCGCCAGCCCTGAGCCGCTTTGCAAGGCTGTCAAGGCAGTGTTAGAAGGATGTAGCAGCCATGCGCCCTTCGATCCTAGCCAGCGCTGTGGATCCATATCCGGCGCTGTGGTGCAAAGATCCTCAGGCGCCCCCCCCTTTCCCAGAGTTGTTGACCTTTTCCCAAGCCTCTGTGGGGATTGCTGTCCTCCTGCAGAGGCTTGGGGGGCAAGCTGCACGCCCGCCAGCCATATGGTTGACGGGGCACAGCTGGCGGGCATGCAGGGAAAGGGGAGGCCATCGGCATACCTCCTGGGAATAACAGATTTGGATATTCCACAAAAGAGGAAGGGTATCTTTTTATATGCGACAGCGGCAACAAGAGTTGTGATCGCGGCAAAATGGAAGAGTAATGAAATCCCCTCTGTACAAGACTGGATCCAAAAGCGGACAGAATATGCTGAATTAGACGGTCTATCAGAAAAAATAAAGAATAAATCAAAACAGGAATTTGTTTCAAAATGGGAGGTTTTCAAAGAATATTTGAAAAATAAATATAGTAGTTTAAATTCTGTTGCGGCATTCGAGGAACTTCAGTAATAGTTGCAAGGTAGATATAAGAAATTAGATATATTAAGAAAAAGATTAATTACAATAAAATTGTGTATTGGCAATACGTAATATGAAATCGAAATATGGAATAGACGGGAGGTTGGGTCTTTAGTGTTAAGTCCAATATATGTTTTATTGTTTGTTAAGAAAATTATGTGTCTATGGTTATTCCTGTGTGTAATTTGGTATCTGTGTTTTTTCTTTTTTCTTGCTGTATCAGTAAAAATTAAAAAAGAAAGGAAAAAAGAAAAGAAAGGGGAGGCCGCTGACAAAGCCGCACAGCTCCCCCACTCGCTGCGGTGCCCCTAAGAGGCCAGCGCCCTGGCGCAATGCGCCAATAAGCCCAGTAGGAAAGACGGCTGTTATCCCAGCCTTGGCGCATGGCTGTCGTATCCTCACACCATCCTGCCAGCCCTGAGCCACTTGCAATGCTAGGATCTGATCTCTACGATTTGCCCAGTGAATCATTCAGATCAGCTCTCAGCCTCACAAAGCAGCGCAGGGCTGGCACGGCAGCACGAGCAGTGCCCCCTCCCCCAGCAAAATGTGCCAGGGGTCATTTCCCCAGCAGGCCCCCTCCATGCTATGCCCCTGCTTCAGGGTGCAGTTGGGGGCGGGAGAGGGCGGGTCAGGGAAACAAACACTTGTAAGCATCTTCAGAAGACAGCCTATGGGGAGTGTTCTACTTATGCCACAATTTTGAGAGAGCAGAAGAAATGCGTGGGATGCGTGACACTGGATACCGGTTTAACGTATTCAAGCCTATGTACGTCTACTCAAAAGTAGGGCCCACTGTCAGGGGCATTCCTTGAGATAGTATTTATCTATTTATTTACCGGCACCATGCCTGCCTTCCCACACAAATAGATAAATAAAGACCAGCTCACAAACAGGTGAGCAGCCATCGACAAGAATAATATAGCAAAAAGAGGAGGAGGAGGAAGAGAAGAAGCCATTAAAGTTATTTTAAAATAATATTCAATGTTTATTGAACATGCAAAACAACATCGCTCCTGACTTGACGTGTCAGTGAGACATATCCTTAGAGCCTGGGAGAAAAACGAATGCCTCTCCTAGTAACTTCTGATTGGATGATGAAGAGAAGTGGATGGAAGACCCGCCCCCTCTCTTTGATTGCTTAGCCGTTGTTCCCTAATTGCCTTCAGGTGTTGAATCAAAACAATCAGTACTTATGACGCAAGCCTCTAAGATAAAGACACAGATTAAGATATTTGACAACCTCGCCACGCTCCGTTACTTAACTATATAACGAGATAAAACCTTTCTACTCTTACTTTTTAGCTTTGTACTTATTCACTTTTTTTGGAAACAAATAAAAGTGGGGGGAAGCAGTGGTAGTGACCAAATCCTCAAGAAAATCAGTATTTCAGAAAAGCCTGAGGAGCTACATTTACTTCACAGCTCATCAAAAAGCAGGCAGTGATGGTAGGGTTGCTCATATTTCAAACAGTGAAAAACCAAACTGTTGCTGAGCTTTTTGAGCTATTTTTAAGGGAAATCACCCAAAACAATACTGTTGTTGTTTAGTCGTTTAGTCGTGTCCGACTCTTTGTGACCCCATGGACCAGAGCACGCCAGGCACTCCTGTCTTCCACTGCCTCCTGCAGTTTGGTCAAACTCATGCTGGTAGCTTCGAGAACACTATCCAACCATATTGTCCTCTGTCGTCCCCTTCTCCTTGTGCCCTCCATCTTTCCCAACATCTTTTCCAGGGAGTCTTCTCTTCTCATGTATTGGAGCCTCAGCTTCAGGATCTGTCCTTCCAGTAAGCACTCAGGGCTGATTTCCTTCAGAATGGAGAGATTTGATCTTCTTGCAGTCCATGGGACTCTCAAGAGTCTCCTCCAGCACTATAATTCAAAAGCATCAATTCTTCGGCGATCAGCCTTCTTTATGGTCCCGCTCTCACTTCCATACATCACTACTGGGAAAACCATAGCTTTTACTATACGGACCTTTGTTGGCAAGGTGATGTCTCTGCTTTTTAGGATGCTTTCTAGGTTTGTCCATGGACAAAGATAACAGGCAAAACAACACTGCCGACATGCAATACTGCATGGTTGCCATGCAGTCTTCCAGATATGTCCGGGAAATTCTGGACGTAGGGCAACAGCTTTGATAGGAAGCAGTGAATTTTCATGCACAGGAAATTATAGTATTTGAGAAGGCCACTTCTGCCTTAAGGAGGAGGTGGGGTTGTGGGCTCCACGGCCCCTCCACGTGTGCAGGGGGTGGGAGGCCAGCCCTGCGTGACTGGGAGATTCCCAGCTGCATCACCCCTTGGCCAGCCAATCGGGTTGGTCCAGGATGTGTGGCCTGCCCCATAAAGGCAGGACCCAGCCAGAGATCTCCCTCTTTTGCCGCCTTCCAGCTGCTCCGGCTTTATACACTTTTAGAACCACTGAAATGAACATAGGAACCTAAATAGAACCCAGCTGGATCAGGCTAATGTCTAGGTCAGGATCCTGTTCTCACAGTGGCCAACCAGATATCTGTGGGAAGCCCCTGAGCAGGACCTCTGTGCAACAAGCCTCTCTCTGCTCGTGATTCCCACCAACTGATATGCAGAGGCATACCAAGGCATTTGATAGCAGAGGTATAATATAGCCATCATTGCTAGTAACCAATGATAACCTTATCACATCTAGAATGGCCTGAATCTCTTTCAAAGCCATTACAAAAGTGGAGGCAGGCAGTGGCTCTGCATGGACCACCTGAAAATTGCTGAGGTCTTGGCAGACCACTTACCGGTAATCATATCTATACAGTGGTACCTCAGGTTAAGTACTTATACGGTTCCGGAAGTCCATTCTTAACATGAAGCGTTCTTAACCTGAAGTGGACTTTCCCATTGAAAGTAATGGAAAGTGGATTGATCCGTTCCAGATGATGAAAAACACCCCCTAAAACAGCAATTTAACACGAATTTTACTGTCTAACGAGACCAGTGAACCATAAAATGAAGGCAATAATCTTTTTTAAAAAATATATATTTTTATTAGTTTTCCAATATAAAACTATACAAAACATCCAATTTATCACCAACATCTTTTTTTTTACTTCTATCAACATGTCTGATAATTCTCCGTCTTAATCACTTCTTGCACATTTCTTAATTTAATATTGCACTACAAAGATATCTTAATTTACCTTATTCTTTTAACAATATTTCTACCATACATTCTCACAGAGCTTCCTGAAAGCTTACAAACGTTATCTGGTCATCACATATAGTTTTCATATAATCTGTAAATTTAATTCAGTCTTCAGTGAATCTCTGGTCTCATCGATTCCGGATCCTTCCTGTTAATTTATCAAGTTCTGCGTATTCCATTAATTTCATTCTCCATTCTTCAATCGTAGGTAATTCTTCTTGTTTCCATTTTTGGGTCATTAGTATTCTTGCTGCTGTTACTGCGTATAAAAATAACTTCCATTCTTTCTTATTAATTTCATTTGCAAATGAAGACAATAATCAATGTACTGTACTATAAAAAAGACAGTATTTTAGATGGGGGGGGAAATAAACATTTTTTTTCTTATGTGCACTTATGATAGTCAGTTTAGATATCCAAATTGACTATCTAAAGTGACTATCATAAGTGTATATAAGAAAAAAAAATGTTTTTTTTTTCATTTTTTTTAGATGAAAAAATTGACATTATTTTTTTTCTTATGTGCACTTATGATAGTCAGTTTAGATAGTCAGTTTGAATAGTCAGTTTCTGCAGTCTGAAACTGCACAGAGTCACAAAAAGAAGCCACAAAAATGAAGTCACAAGCCACAGTCACAAAAGCAAAGTCACAAGTCAGTCCCATAAAATGAAGAACACGTCACAGTCAAAAAACCGAAAAAGCCACACAAGCCAAAACGCAAAAAAAAGCAAAAGAAAACCCTCCAAATCTAACTTCTGTGTTGCGTGGGTGCTCGGGACTCAAGAGGAAGCCTCTGATTAGCAGCCAGGGACTCAATTAACAAATGAAACACACCAAAACAGGAACCAGACGATGAAAAGTGACCCCTAAAACAGTAATTTTACATGAATTTTACTATCCAACGAGGCCATTGATCCATAAAATGAAATCAATAAAATGAAAATGTGATTTTTTTTCCTTACCTGCGCTGATGTTTGGATGGGGACTCCGGGTCCTCTTCCACAATCACAATCGGCTTGGCTCCCGGCATTTGCGGGGGCCTCAGAGAGCTCCCACGGCTGGAGGCCGATTGCGGAGCCTCCGTAGGCCCCGCGGATGTCCGGGCTTGGCTCCAGGCAGCGGCGAGGCCTCCGAGAGCTCGGAAAACTTACTTCTGGGTTACAATCATTCGTAACCTGAAAAAACTTAACTTGAAGCGTTTGTAACCCAAGGTACCACTGTATTTCCTGTCTGTTGTAGCTGTGCTAGATGTTGTGGTTTTTAATTTGGGGGGGGGGGAGTCTACATACACAGCATTTACCCACATCCTTATGTTTACTGACAGTTCCAAAGAACTCTAAAAGGTTTAGACACGCAGAAGCCATGCTGGTTCTTCATCAGCGAGGCTTGGTCTTCTAGATGCTTGGTGATCCTATACAGTGGTACCTCGGGTTAAGTACTTAATTCGTTCCGGAGGTCCGTTCTTAACCTGAAACTGTTCTTAACCTGAAGCACCACTTTACCTAATGGGGCCTCCCGCTGCTGCCACGCCGCCGGAGCACAATTTCTGTTCTCATCCTGAAGCAAAGTTCTTAACCTGAAGCACTATTTCTGGGTTAGCGGAGTCTGTAACCTGAAGCGTATGTAACCTGAGGTACCACTGTATAAAGCTTTACCCTAGCTTTCCTGGAACATATGTTAAGCTAACTGGGTCATAATTTCTTGACACCCTCATTTTAAAAAATGTTGCTCCACTGGCCACTTTTCAGTCATAAGAACGTAAGAAGAATCTGCTGAATCATCTGGTCCAACATCCAGTTCTCACAGTGATCAACCAGATGGCTCTTGGAAATGCATTGGTCCTCCAGTATGGAACAAGTTACGTATCTTTCTTAGCAAATCAGCAATATCACATTTGAGTTCTTTAATGGGTGGATCCCATCAGGACAGTCATTTGTTTGTGTTCATTTTGTCAATAATAATAATAATAATAATAATAATAATTTATTTATACCCCGCCCATCTGGCTGGGTTTCCAACAGAATATTAAATATTCCAACAGAATATTAAAATACAATAACCTATTAAACATTAAAAGCTTCCCTAAACAAGGCTGCCTTCAGATGTCTTCTAAAAGTCTGGTAGTTGTTTTTCTCTTTGACATCTGGTGGAAGGGAGTTCCACAGGGCAGGTGCCACTACCGAGAAGGCCCTATGCCTGGTTCCCTGTAGCTTTGCTTCTCACAGGAAGGGAACCACCAGAAGGCCCTCGGCGCTGGACCTCAGTGTCCGGGCAGAACGATGGGGGTGGAGACGTTCCTTCAGGTATACTGGACCGAGGCCGTTTAGGGCTTTAAAGGTCAGCACCAACACTTTGAATTGTGCTTATTAAAAATAAGGTTTAGAATGGCTCTTGTCATCACTATTTGCCTCTCTTCCTCAGATTCCCTTCTGTAGAAAGTCAGCTCAGGCACAGGAACCCGCACTACATCTTCTGCAATGAAGACAGAAGCAGAGAGTTAATTCAGCTTCTTTACCATCACACAAGCCCAAGAGAAGAGCCAAACAACAGGTTCAAAATGACCCTGAAAGTCCCTTCTCCAGGCAATGGAGAAGGGACTTTCCAGTTCATTTTGAAGCTTTTCTCTCTTTTTTTGTCTTCCTTCGTACATGTCTCATTCTTTGGTTTCTCTAGCAATGAGCTTCCCAGTTCATTTAAAAGCACCCCCACCCCCTCTTGTAGAGAAGTGTTTCTAGCAGAAACAATTAAGAAATAGTGTAGAAATAGCATTCAACATATGTTGGAAAGTATTTTTATTGTTTTTACATGTTCCTGGCTGAGCCCGGCTGAACCTATATACATATTTTTTGCTCTATAAGACTCACTTTTTCCCTCCCAAAAAGTAAGGGGAAATGTGTGTGCGTCTTATGGAGCGAATGCAGGCTGCGCAGCTATCCCAGAAGCCAGAACAGCAAGAGGGATTGCTGCTTTCACTGCTCAGCGATCCCTCTTGCTGTTCTGGCTTCTGAGATTCAGAATATTTTTTTTCTTGTTTTCCTCCTCCAAAAACTAGGTGCGTCTTGTGGTCTGGTGCGTCTTATAGAGCGAAAAATACGGTAACTCCTCCCTCCTCCATCTCTGTATCTGAAATGTACCTTTGAGCAGAGTCAGTTAGGATGCACATATACACAGACCTGCATTTGTATACATATCACTATATATTCATATATAGAGTGAGGAATTATGCACATTGCTAAGAACATGTGGGAGAGCCAGTATGGTGTAGTGGTTAGGAGCAATGGACTTGTAATCTGGTGAACCAGGTTAGCTTCCCCGCTCCTCCACATGCAGCTGCTGGGTGACCTTGGGCCAGTCACACTTCTCTGAAGTCTCTCAGCCCCACTCACCTCACAGAGTGTTTGTTGTGGGGGAGGAAGGGAAAGGAGATTGTTAGCCGCTTTGAGACTCCTTAGGGTAGTGATAAAATGGGATATCAAATCCAAACTCTTCTTCTTCTTCTTCTTTGGAACTTTGGGTGCCAAGGGAGCAGCGGCGTAGCATGGGTTGTCAGCACCCGGGGCAAGGCAAGTAATTTGCGCCCCTAACCTCTAACCTGCCGCCGCTGCCAGCTTCTTCTTGCTGCTGCCTGGGCTGGTCGGGTGTGGTTCTCTCCCACACTGAGCACTGCGCTGGGCGGCCGCTGCACTGTCCCTCCCCCAGATAGTCCCTCCCTCGCTCTCTCTCCGCTCCGCACCGCAACGCACGCCTGGCACCCTCCCCCTCCACAGTGGGCGGCGACCCGGCAGCACGGATCGGATTCGCACAGCCAGCACTGTGAGAGAGAGTGAGTGAGCCAGGTAGGGGCAGAGAGCTGCGAGTGCGCCCCCCCAAATGTTGCGCCCGGTGCGGCTGGCACCCCCTGCACCCCCCACGCTACGCCACTGCAAGGGAGTTAAAGGTGTGCTAAAGGAGGAGAATGAGATTGCAGAACAGTTGAATGAATTATTGGCCTCTGACTTTGCAACAGAAAATATAGGGCAGACCCCACAGCAACGTTTACAGGAAGAGAGTCTGAGGGACTTAGTGGTGATGAGAGATGAAGTTCTAGGCCTAATCACCTCGTCTGGAGGGCACCTGGGTTCTCAAAGAACTCAACTGTGAAGCTGATGATCTGCTATTAAAAATACAGAACTTGTCCCTCAGATCAGTCTCCATACCTGAGGACTGGGAAGCAGCTCATGTGACACCATGTTTTTAAAAAGGATCCTGGAAATTACAGGCTATTTAGATTAAGGTCTGTCTTGGGGAAACTGGTGGAACGTATTGTTAAAGGTAATATTTTATTTCTATCTATCTATCTATCTATATACCACATTTATATACTACCGTGTCATTTTTAAAAAATCAAAGTGGTTTACAGAATGAAACCATACAATAAAAACTATATTTAAAAGAAAAGTGCAGAAAATGGCTAGAGAAAAGCTTTTCTCCCTCTCATAACACTAAAACTCATGGGCATCTGATGAAGCTAAATGCTGGATGAGTCAAGACAGATAAAAGAAAGTACTTATCCACTTATGGAACACTCTCCCACAAGACGGTGATGGTCCCCAACTCAGATGGCTTTAAAAGATTAGAGAAATTCATAGAGGGCATGACTGTCTCTGCCTTTGCAGCTGGAGACAGTAATACAGTAGTACCTTGGTCTAAGAACAGTTTAGTTCATGAACAACTTGGATTAAGAGCACTGCAAACCAGGGAGTAGGTGTTTTGGTTTCTGAACTTTGCCTTGGAATAAGAACATGTTTCACTTCCTGTTGAGTGTGTTCCATTTGTAAATTGAGTCCCCCGCTCCTATGGGAAAGCACACCTTGGTTTAAGAATGCTTTGGTTTAAGAACGGAATTCCAGAACAGAACGGGTCCAGAGGAGGGCAACCAAAATGGTCAAAGGCCTGGAAACGATGCCTTATGAAGAACGGCTAAGGGAGCTGGGAATGTTTAGCCTGGAGAAGAGGAGGTTAAGGGGTGATATGATAGCTATGTTCAAATATATAAAAGGATGTCACATAGAGGAGGGAGAAAGGTTGTTTTCTGCTGCTCCAGAGAAGCGGACACGGAGCAATGGTTCCAAACTACAAGAAAAAAGATTCCACCTAAACATTAGGAAGAACTTCCTGACAGTAAGAGCTGTTCAACAGTGGAATTTGCTGCCAAGGAGTGTGGTGGAGTCTCCTTCTTTGGAGGTCTTTAAGCAGAAGCTTGACAACCATATGTCAGGAGTGCTCTGATGGTGTTTCCTGCTTGGCAGGGGGTTGGACTCGATGGCCCTTGTGGTCTCTTCCAACTCTATGATTCTATGATTCTATGATTCTATGAAGTTCATAAACCAAGGTATCACTATACAGTCATACCTTGGGTTAAAGTAGCTTCGGGTTGAGCGTTTTCGGGTTGCGCTCCGTGGTGACCCGGAAGTAACAGAATGCATTACTTCCAGGTTTCGCCGCTCGCATATGCTCAGACGCTCAAAATGACATCACGCGCAGACATGGGTTGCATTTGCTTCAGGATGCGAACGGGGCTCTGGAACGGATCCCGTTCACATCCAGAGGTACCACTGTATACCAGTTTCTGGAACCACAGGAGGGAAGAGTGTGATTGAGCTTGAGCCATGCTTGAGGGTTTCCCATAGGCAGCAGGTTGGCCACCATGAGAACAGCATGCCAAACTGGGTGAGCTACTGGCCTGATCCAGCAGTCTCTGCTTACAGGATGCTGCCTGTTCATAGCACTGCTCCAAAAGTGTGAGAAAGGGCCAGTCTCTTAGGTGATGGGTAAGAGATGATGGGTAAGTTTATCAGAGACCAACAGGCAAACATGCCCTTTCACCCAGATTTTGCTGCTGTGCGATAGTCTGCATTCTTCTTCTTCTTTTTAAATGTATTTTTATTAAAGATTTTCTAGCCACTTGCATTATAAGGATGAGACCAGACCCTTAGCAAGAAGATCAGTTTGCTTGAGATGGGTCTCTTCTATTTTCGGTGTGGCTCTTGTCATTGAACACTATGGTGGATTTAAAGATAAGGGAGCACGTGGAAACTGCCACACACCCCTCAAAAAGAAAAGTAAAAGAGCAGCGGATTTGCCAAATATTTGCAGACACGATAATCAAGGAGGAGAAAGGAATGGAATTTAAGCTTCGATTACATCCGCCCTAGTACCAGAGATAGGCTGTCTCAAGCTGTGTGCGCGAGTTACTCCCTACATAAATGTTTTAAGTTTTTTGTATCAATCCAGTATATTTTCTTTTAATTGTTGAATGATTCTGTGTACATTGCGGCAGCCTTTGGCTATGTGCAATAAAAGTGACTGACTACTCCCTACTGAATGCGCAGATTCAGCCATTCGGAGTTCCTTCTATAAAGGGAAAAAAATGTGTGTGTTTAAAAGTTGTCAACATTAAATTGTCAGAATTAAACATTTGCGCAAAAATGCGTGAGAAAATGGGGACAGCAGCATCGTTCATAATTGCCAGCGTGTGGTTTCCTTCCCCTAGTGATGAAACGAAACCGACCTCGTTTATTTTACTAAAATAAACCGCACATTTACACTTCCGCACCCGAGTAAAAAAAACAAACAGCTTTTTGCAGCCGGCAGGAGGAATTCCGTTGGCCGCCGACTTCCCACCCGATCACCCCACCCCGATCTGCCAGCCCTTCGGTAGGGCCGCCCCCTCTCATCCCCGAGACGGGCTCCAACACGCCCAGCTCCCTCCCGCCTCCGCTGCCCCCTCCCCCTCCTCCAACTTGCCCCCGCATGCCCGGGCATCCCGGCCTCTGATTGGCTCCCCGAGGAAAGCCTCGTCGAAGGGGGCGGGGCTTCGCGATCACGTCACCGGGGAAACCCCCGGCACCTTCTCTTTGCCTGGGCGCGCCGGGACCAGAAGCTGGCAGAAGGCGGGAGAGAGCGAGCCGAGAGCATCGTCCGCCCCGTCGACTCCCGGCGCTGCTCCGAAGGCCCGTCGAATAAAAGCCTCCCGCTGGATCTCGCTGCGCCGGAGATGATGCCGAGCAAAACGTCGCGCAAAGGCGCGCCGCGCAACCCCGCGCCCCCAGGTAGGTCGCCGGACGGGCCCCAGACGACGGCTCGGCGCCTCGTCTGCGCGCCGCCGCCTCGGGCACAGGCTTCCCGCCGGCAGCCCGTCGAGGCACCGGATCAGTTTTGCCGTCCTCTTGAGGTGAGCGGCAATCGATGGTCTGGAGGCGCCTCTGTAGTGGATCGCAGAGTCGGAAGGGACCCCCGAGCCCATGTAGTCCACCCCACCCGACGCCACCCACCCTTGATTTCGGAGCCCGGGCGTGCCCGCTGCACAATCTTTTTGGGCAGTGGTCTTTTCAGTCCTGGGTCTCAACTCAAAGACCCACCCTAAATGCACCTCTTCTCTCCCATCTCTCCCATTTTCCATGGCCCTGAGGGCATAGCTGCAACCCCACTTAGGTCAAGGTCGTGACCCCCTTTGTGTTTATGGTTCATGACCTGCCATGAAAATCAACGCTTAAGTTGTCAAGTTGCCCGGTTGTTGTTGTTTAGTCGTTTAGTCAAGTCCAACTCTTTGTGACCCCATGGACCAGAGCACGCCAGGCACTCCTGTCTTCCACTGCCTCCCGCAGTTTGGTCAAACTCATGTTGGTAGCTTCGAGAACACTATCCAACCATCTCGTTCTCTATCGTCCCCTTCTCCTTGTGCCCTCCATCTTTCCCAACATCAGGGTCTTTTCCAGGGAGTCTTCTCTTCTCATGAGGTGGCCAAAGTATTGGAGCCTCAGCTTCAGGATCTGTCCTTCCAGTGAGCACTCGGGGCTGATTTCCTTCAGAATGGATAGGTTTGATCTTCTTGCAGTCCATGGGACTCTCAAGAGTCTCCTCCAGCACCATAATTCAAAAAAGTTGCCTGGTACGAATGTCAAAAACAGTCAGAATTCCTTAGGCAGGTCAGTGATAGAAGTCCATGTTCAGTGTGGCTCCCCTCCCCCTCCCGCTTGTATTTGCAACAATCACTTGCCCAGATCCAACAGTCCCCTGAAGGACTGCCTTCACTCTGCCTGTCCAGGCATTGCCATTCACTTCCACGACCACAAAGCAGACTTCTGATGCCCTCCCAGCGCCTTGAACTACAACTCCCACCAGCCCCAGCATCCACGGCCAACGGTCAGAGCTTATGAAAGCAGTTGGGGAAGGGCTGCAAAGGGAAGCTGATCCCACCAGAAGCTTTGCATGACCGTAGGGATCTGCCCTATAGCTGGGGGTTTGCCCATTTGATCCACTATCTACTGTCAAGGATCTCAGGCAGAGATAGGTCTTCCTCATCACCTGAAATCCTTTTAACTGGAGAGGCCAGAGATTAAACAGGAAGCGTTCTGATGTTTACAGGTGCTCTGATTGCCTGAATAATTTGAATATCCACGAAGTCAAAGGGTGATGTCGCTCTGTCCTGCCTCCAACTTCTATCCCACTGTGTTGTTTAAGAAAGTGGGGGGGGGGGAGCTCTGTTAAAAAATAGGGGAAGGAGCTAGGCTGTCGTTTTGATACAGTATTCAGATTTGCAATTCTCTGTAGCCAGCACTGCAAAAATGCCTGAAGGATGCTCCTATTTACCAGCTCTGCATTCTTAAGCACACCATGGCCAAACAAACACTTGTCTGTATTCTGAGTCAGAAGCATCCTCAGTCTTTCCTGCTACTTTCATTGATGGGAGCAACTGAATGTTCACCTTCCATTACCTTGCATTGAAGTGAATGGGGAACCCAGCATGTTCAGGAGTATACAAACTGCAGAGGCATCCCTGGTTTGGGTCAATATCTCTTGTTTTATGGGTTATGACATATAATTTAAAACAGCATCAGGCTTATAATGCTAGAAGACTTCGATGAACAGCTTTGAAGCTGTTGTTTCCTTACAGTCAAGCTCTAGGTGTTGTTGTTGTTTAGTCGTTTAGTCGTGTCCGACTCTTTGTGACCCCATGAACCAGAGCACGCCAGGCACTCTTGTCTTCCACTGCCTCCCACAGTTTGGTCAAACTCATACTGGTAGCTTCAAGAACACTGTCCAACCATTTCGTCCTCTGTCGTCCCCTTCTCCTTGTGCCCTCCATCTTTCCCAACATCATGGTCTTTTCCAGGGAGTCTTCTCTTTTCATGAGGTGGCCAAAGTGTTGGAGCCTCAGCTTCAGGATCTGTCCTTCCAGTGAGCACTCGGGGCTGATTTCCTTCAGAATTGATAGGTTTGATCTTCTTGCAGTCCATGGGACTCTCGAGAGTCTCCTCCAGTGCCATAATTCAAAAGCATCAATTATTTGGCGATCAGCCTTCTTTATGGTCCTCCTCTCACTTCCATACATCACTACTGGGAATACCATAGCTTTAACTATACGGACCTTTGTTGTTAAATGAGTAAATGGTTAGCCGAAGTCAGCACTGAAGACTAACAACGTGCTTGTACTTTTTACAGACTCGGAGGCGGTACGGGAATGTGCCTTGCAGCTACGCAGGATGGGGGACAAATGGAACCTCCGCCAGAAGATCCTCAACCTGATTTCAAAGCTTTTCTGCCCCGAAACGTGAGAGCGCTTTGAGGGAAAGGAAAGGAAATGGAGAAAGAGAAATCAAAGAAAATTTCAGAAGACCCGACCTTTACGTGTGTGGAGTCGTGAAAAGAGATTTCCGTAAGACAGAGGAGATGAAACGTTTCCTGTGCATTTCTGCAGCCAGTTTCCTGTGAAGGAAAAAGGCTCCTGTGATATGATTTCTTCAGAAAACATTTGTGAAAGTTTGCTTGCAAATGGAAGGAACTGGAGAAGAGAGAACTGGAATTTACTGTTTACCGGAGATGTTGAACTGTGAAGGGCACTGGAAAAGGAAGGAATCTGGGAGGGGTGCCCCAACCCAGAGTTCAACGTTCTGATTTCCATAGGTCTCGAATTCATTCACTCAGCTGTTATACTGTATTGAAAATTTATGGGATTTCATGCATACCAACGGGCAACATTCCACCACCGCTCCGCTCTAAACTCTGGACAGTGCAAATCAGTTTAGCAGCTCTTTGCAATTCCCATTTCCTAGGAATTAGAATCCCAGCCTAAAGTAAACTAGGGAAAGGAGTATTTTGCTTGTGTGTTTGTTACAGCGAAATGAATGTAAGCTGTTACATAGAATCATAGAAACGTATAGTTCTATAATCAGCTATGTAATACATTATGTTCATTTTTAAAAAATGTATTACACTGCAATGCTATCAATTTGCAACTCTAAATCGAGTAGATCTGCAGGGCCAATGTACCAATATTAGTCCTACAGGTAGGACATTGTATGATTACTTATTTTTGTTGCGACTATAATTGGTTACTTTTGGGTTATCAGCTAGAACCAAATGTTTCAGGTGAATGTTTGAAAGCACACCAGGAGGCTGTTAAACAGCATCCTTTCAACAGAAGTTACAGTATTCTTAAGATGAGTTGTACAACTTTAGCTAGCAGTTAACAGAATACAATTTCCCATTTATAACAAATGTGACAAATTCCCTTACAGTGTTAGGCTTAAACGGAGGAAGCTGTAGAAAGAAAGGAGCAAATGCAGAGTTACATTTCAGAGGGAAAATATGACTACTTTTTCTTTTACGCTAAGAAAACCAACCATATTATTCAAAATGTGTCAGGAAGATGAAATGTTACAGCTGCTTTTCAAGTGGGGGAGAGCTAGCAAAGAGAGCTTTAACACAATCTAGAGATGGAGGTGATATTAGGCGTGCCAGCAGGGATTCCCTTCATACTCAGAGTTTCCCATTCATTACAGTGGGAGAATTTGATTTGTGCGTTCAGAAAAAATCCTAGCTACCAGCATGAAAATGAACCCAAAAGGTTTTTAAGTCTGAATGTGCTGCAGATCTTCAATTTCCCAGTCTGGAGATCTGACATTAAACAAACCGCAGGATTAAGTCGCCAACATTTTTATTTCACGTTCCACCTGGCAGGTTAACGAAATGCACTTGAGCCCTGGTTAAAAGGCACATTACAACTATGGCTCAGATACAATACATTTCTAGCATCCTCCTGCCATAACAAGTGCACATTCTTCCGTAATTTCATTAAGACACTATATTTCAAAGCCAGGATCCCCTCACCCCTGTCAGACTGCCTTCCATAAAAGTGTAAACAGCTAAAATAGTTGACCTCAATGAAAAGCTGCCAAATCTTTCTCTGTGAGTGAAGTGTCATTTCAACAAATTTTGATTTTCTAAGATTGCTTTCATCTAGTACATGTTGCCAGATTCTGGCTGAGTTAAGTGTTCAGGAAAACAAATAACTGTGGAAGTATGAAGTGTCATTTCAAACATATGGTAGAAGACCTTATTTATAATGTGTGTTGTTGTTTTTTGCAATGGTGAATCCCTCTCCCCTTCGTATAATGTTTTGATGCTGGCGTATTTGCGAGCTATATGTGTTTATGTCAGAAAGATTGTTTACAGCAAAATAGCTTGTTCAAAGTGTTTAAGGGTCGTATTCGCAAACAACCTGGTTCATTCTTCTCGCTTCTTTGCAAACAAGTTTCATCCGTTGCCTTCCACAATGGGCTGCCCAGGCTTCTTGTTTTCATTTCTACAAATAATTGTGCTGACGTCTTGCTGAGTTAATGAACTTGATGTGTGTGTTGTTGTTGTTGTTGTTTGTAAAATAAATAAATTAATGCTTTGGAATATAATTTCTGTGGAATTTTAATGCATATACATTATGTCTCTTTTGCAGTTGACAATAAAGCTGTAACAGCTATATTGTTATCATCTCTGTTGTTATTATTATTTGCCCTCCCACATATATGTCCCAATGTGGTGTACAAAATATAATTAATAACAGCTTTAAAACTCCAGTTAAAAATAGTACAAAAATATCAGGAGATGCATTTAAAACACTGTAAAGTAGACAAGCCGATAGATAATTTTAAGGAGGGTGAAAGCAAATTGTCAATATTCCATCACAATTTCGGGCAGAACGGACTGGAATAGGAGGAGGGAGTTGCAGCTCTGGGTCTTTTTTATTTTTAGAGCTGGAGCAACAGCGTCATCTTCCAGATCCTCCTTGCTCTGGCAAGTGAATGAGGTGATAACAAGGCTTTCAAGTTTTACTATGATAATAATAATAATTTATTTATTACAGTCAAAGACCAGCTCACATAACATAACACAAGAAAAATAGCGTTCATAAAGATAAAATATACAATCGGAGCAGATTGCAGCAATAGCTCATGAGCTAAAATTGAAATATATACATACACCCATACAACTGAGATTTGGACTACCATTAAAAAATTGACCCTGGGGCGCCCCAAAGGGCAACTTCAGCATTTCCCTAGTAAGCAATTTTATACTAGAGGATGATCTGTGCCTACAAATCTGGGCGCAGAATCTCGCTACCAGCCAGGTCTTATGATATTTGCCTAAGAGGAGAGAATTAAGTTTAGAAGTTTTACTATGCTTTGTTTCAGAAACAAACCAAAGTACCATCATATTGGTAATTTTAGACTTTGAACTAACTGGTTTTACTTGGGATGGCCTCTTTGGATGGTAATGTGTATTCACCTACTACAAATTGTTTTTCTGGGGTAGGTAAAGGTAAAGGGACCCTTGACCATTAGGTCCAGTCGTGACCAACTCTGGGGTTGCGGCGCTCATCTCGCTTTACTGGCCAAGGGAGCCGGCGTACAGCTTCCGGGTCATGTGGCCAGCATGACTAAGCCGCTTCTGGCGAACCAGAGCAATGCATGGAAACGCCGTTTACCTTCCCGCCGGAGCAGTACCTATTTATCTACTTGCACTTTGACATGCTTTCAAACTGCTAGGTGGGCAGAAGCAGGGACTGAGCAACGGAAGCTCACCCCGCTGTGGGGATTTGAACCGCCAACCTTCTGATCGGCAAGTCCTAGGCTCTGTGGTTTAACCCACAGCGCCACCCATTTTCTGGGGTAGGAGGCCCCTTTAAATGGCTATGAGTATTCCCTTCAAAATGTAGCAAGGCAGCCCTGCTGCCTTGAGGGGAGAGAAAGGTTTCTGCCAAGTGGGGCCCTGGACCTCCACCCTAAAGTCTGGGCTCAAGTGCACCACTGCCCTCTTCTGTAAAGTACTATGCAGAATGATATGGCCATAATGTCAATCAATCAACTGGATTGGCATGCCATCTTTGTAATTAGGACTACTAGAGATGGAGGCAAATTCTGACTCGGCCAGAATCTTGGCTTTCCATTGAAGCTGACTGGCTTCAGGAACTTATCTGAGATTCCTGGCTGCAGTGTAGAAAGAGCATACTAAACAAAATCTTGGAGCATGTGCAAAGAAGCTTTCAGATTTCATTCCCAATTCCATCACCCTCCTTGCCTTTTTGACAGTTAGTTGCAATGCAAAGAGGTGGGGGAAGCTGCACAATCCATTGTGAGTTTTATTCCTTGATCTCTCAGCAACCCTAAAGCTTAAGGCGTGACTCATGCCTCCTTCAGTCTTCAAGAAGAAGGTCATTGACCTCGGCAGTGACTATTCAGCAGGCAGTGTAGTCTGGAATTACCAGTTTCCTTGTATAAGGTAATGTTGTACCTGAGTCGGCTTCACCTATTTCTTTGGCACACCTGCATGTTTGTCATCACCCTGCTGAAGACCTTTCCACTGTGCTTCGGGGCGGATGCAATCGTGTTGTTTATCAGAGACCATTTTATCTATCAAGGCGGGTGAAAATAGGAGGGTAGATGTTGTTAAGGTTGCCTACTGCAAACCACACCCTTTTCCAGGTAATGCAAATATCTCCTATTGCTATAATAAGCCAAGGGACCCAATTCAAGGTGCTCACATTAGAGTTTAAAGCCCTTAATGACTCAGTCCCCAAATATCTGAGAGACTGCTTCCTTAGGTTCTCTTGGGCAGTGGCGTATCATGGGTTGCCAGTGCCCAGGGCAAGGAAAGTATTGCACCCCCTAACTGGTGCCTCCATGCAGCGCTGCCACCACTGGACAGAGCTATAGAGCAATGGCGGGAGATGCGCACATACTTTCTTGGGCTGGGGCACCACCACAAGTCCCGCCATCCGCCCACCTCCTCTAGTGGTAGGGGATGCTGCGCACCTGTCCATCACCTGATGTCACATAGCATCAAATTCAGAAAAGGTAAAGCCATGGCTGTAAAGGAATGATCAGGAGAGCACATTAAGCCTCAGGAAAAGCTTGAATTCAGTGCCATTTAAGTTCCACAGCTTATTCAGTTGCACTTCTTCTGACAGGGACTGAATACAATTGGGAGCAATCAGGAGTTTCTGGGTGTATATTATACAGGGTTGTTTTGTACGAGGGTTGTGAATTTTTTGCCTAAGTCTAGCAAACTGTACGTAGTTGGACCACTGTTTCCCCTCTTGCCAAGCGGGGAATCCTACTGAAGCTGTCCCAGAAACTCCAGTGGGTGCAGAATGCTGCAGCGAGGCTCCTCACGGGGTCTCTGCCATGGGAGTATATTCACACAGTGCTTTTCCAGCTGCACTGGTTCCCGGTGGAGTACAGGGTCAGATTTAAGGTGCTGGTTTTGACCTTTAAAGCCCTTCACGGCCTAGGACCCTCATACCTATGGGACCGCCTCTCCCGGTATGCCCCACAGAGAGCCTCAAGGTCCATAAATAGCAACACCCTAGTGGTCCCGGGCCCTAAGGAAGTTAGATTGGCTTCAACCAGAGCCAGGGCCTTTTCAACTCTGGCTCCAGCTTGGTGGAACGCTCTGCCTCATGAGACCAGGGCCCTGCAGGATCTGATTTCTTTCCGCAGGGCCTGTAAGACAGAGTTGTTCCGCCTGGCCTTTGGATTGGAGCCAATTTGATTTCCACCCTCTCTTTCTTTTTTCTTTTCCTTTCTCCTCCTGCGATGAGGCTACATTTTAATATTTTAATGTTTCAATATTTTAATGTTGTATTTTAATTTTGTTTTTAAGTTGTAATCATTCAACTTGTTTTTACTATTGCTTGTTAGCCGCCCTGAGCCTGGCCTTGGCTGGGGAGGACGGGGTATAAATTATTATTATTATTATTATTATTATTATTATTATTATTATTATTATCATTGTAAATCCAAGCTTCCATCTTCTCAACAGGCTAGTGGCTTGCATGTCAAGCTGGAGAAAAACAATTCGTCACTCAGCACTTACTTTCAATCTGCGCAGCTCCCTGAAGCAAACACCTGACCAGGAAGCAGGACTCCATTTTCCTGCCAGCTAAAAATATCTGGCTGCTTTAGGAACCTTTGGACTTTATGAGCAAGCTTGTGCCTGGAACAGCTCAGGCTCAAGCACGTAATTTGCCCAGCCCTTACAGGCAGAGAAGTGGCACATTGCTCCTTTAAAGGGAAAACAGCTTCGGGAATTCCCTAGCTCCCCACAAAGGCAGAATGATCAGGATGATCCAGGCAGCACGGATAACTTTTTTGAAACTCCATTCATTTGATGGGGAGAGTTAAGCCATGTTTGCTGGTGGTTAAAGTTCTCCCATAGAAATAAACAGGACTCACAGCAGAATCCTATACATGGGACGTGGGTGGCGCTGTGGTATAAACCACTGAGCCTCTTGGGCTTGCCGATCAGAAGGTCGGAGGTTCGAATCCCCATGACGGAGTGAGCTCCCATTGCTCTGTCCCAGCTCCTGCCAACCTAGCAGTTTGAAAGCACACCAGTGCAAGTAGATAAATCGGTACTGCTGTGGCGGGAAGGGAAATGGCATATCCGTGCGCTCTGGCTTCTGTCACGGTGTTACGTTGTGCCAAAAGCAGTTTAGTCATGCTGGCCGCATGACCCGGAAAGCTGTCTGTGGACAAACGCCAGCTTCCTCGGCCTGAAAGCGAGATGAGCACCACAACCCCCTAGTCACCGTTGACTGGACTTAACCGTCCAGGGGTCCTTTACCTTTTAAAGAATCCTACGCATGTTTACAGAGAGAAAGATTCCACAGTGGGGTGTAAGGACACATTGTGCTCCTTCTGGGGTAGTTTGCCCACCTTTGGTCCCCACCCTGAACACAGCTCTCACTCAGCTGTGGCTCCTAGAAGCTGTCAGCATGCAATAGCGGCCACATCCCAGGAACGGCTTCCACTGGCCAGCTAAACCAGGTGAGGGTAGCTGGTGGGTGTCAAACTCTCAGTGACTTAGGGAATTCACCTGCTTGTGAAGACAGGCTCCAGGAGGTTGAGTGGACAAGACTAATAGTGGATCCAACCATCTTTCTGCATGTGCTGTACAGGGAAGTGAGGGGCAAATGGGGCTCGTCAACCTAGAAAGGGGGCCTATCGTTTTGTGTACATTCAATTGTAAGGTAAAACATATGCGAAGGGACTTGACAGGAAGTCAAAATTGAAGAAAAGATTTTGTAAGATAAAAGGGGGGAAATATTTATTTTCATCATCATCATCATCATCATTATTATTATTTTCTGTGTTTGTGTGGGTGGGTGTTTTGTATAGAATATTTGGGAGGAAATAAGACAGTAAATAACAAATAACAAAATAGAAAGGGGGCCTGTCTAAAAGAAGGAAAACTCTGGTGCTTAACCTCTGCTGTCTTGAGGGATATCTTTGGCAGAAGAAAAGACAATGGAGGAAACCCTACACAAATCCCGAGTGGAGTCCCTAAGATGGTTGGATGGTGCCTTGTACGCCTCCTTCCGGCAACTCCTGCAGCCAAGCTGGTGCCAAACATCTTGCTCTGCTTTCCTTTGGGCCACATCAGTGAGGCTGAGATGGGGGTCTTGTAATCTGGGCAGCACAGGACCTCCATATACACTGCCCAGGCTTGTATCCTGAGGAGTGCTGCTAACGCAGCAGTTTAACTTCACCCCTAGAGGCACACTCCAGTGTCTCTCAAGACAGGCAGATGCAAACAGATCCTCTCATGTTCAGTTGAGTTCATTTCCAGTAAATTGTGTACAGACATGCAACTGTGCTTATATCGTGCGCCTCTGCCCTGCATACCCCCAACCCATTTTGTCAAGTCAGTGGCAACACAGTTAGAACTGGCCAAATGCTTGAGATCTAGGCAATCTTGCCTGGATTTTTAACTCCTCAATTGTTGAATTTATATCCATATTAGAACACAAAGTGGTATTACTTGGCAGATCCAGCAAGTTCTCCATTTAGGCACTAAGCAGCCCCAGCTTTGTAACTTCAGAGGATCCAGACATATAAGTTGGAGATGCAGTTTCATGTTCTTCCACTACAGATTATGCCCTGGGACCCTTTCTATAAAATGTTTCCAAAATACTATTTGGTAAAAGATCAGATCTTAAAACTAAATGTTTTAAGCCAAGCACCTATGTTTAGAAATACTTTTTTTTTGGAGAGGACAAGATGATAGGAATCCCACTGACCCTAACATAGATTTTAGCAAACCGTGTTCTTGATGTGATTCATGTTTACAAGAATGAACAATCCTGTTTAGTACCAGCTTGGCCTCATTTCAGATGTTCTCCATATGGTAATCGGCGTGGTACTTCAACCTGGTTGGTGCTCTCCTGGTCCTTGCAGCCAATAGGACTGGCAGTTCCAAAACACAGGTTGCTTCCTCCTATCTGGTTTCTGTTAGTCCAAGCAGCCAATAGGAACAACTGACGAGGGACTGTTGTGGTTTTTGCTACACTGGAGTCTTGCAACACACATGGTAAAGTCTGCCTCTTTCTGTATGGGGAGTGGCTATAATGATTTACATGTGTAGCAGGCAGGGTGAGGCAAAAGGGTAATTGTGTCCGAAGTCAGAATACACTGAAGAGAAATTAAAACTGACAGTTTGAGCTTGCATCGGATTTGTGATAGTGAAAGTTTGTTGCGGGAAAGGGTTGGGAAATTACCAGTGTAACTTCCGTCTAAATAACTGCTTGGGCTAGATGGTAAGACCACATGATTAAACTGCTCCTGGATTGTACCACTTCAAGCACCCGGTGATAACTATATGACAGGATGAGCCTCTGTGTGAAAGGATGGACTGCCGGAGAAAACACAGGGTGGGGCGCAAGACAAGGAGGTATGTAGATGTTGGATTTTTGGGAGCTGGCCAACCTGACTGGAAGAATCCGCAACCAGAAAGAAGAGGAGATACAAGAGGATTGGAAGAAATTTAAAGAATATTTAGCTAAACATTGTGATATAAGATAAATAGAAAATTCTTGGAAATAATAAATAGGCTTACGGGTAGAATAAGAATATGTTATAGTAAATATTAAGGATTAAAATATTAATAAAGGAGAAGAGGTTAGTAAATGAAAGGAGCCAATATTATCAGAAATATGAATTTGGAGAATGTTATATAGGTGATGGGGACGCGGGTGGCGCTGTAGGTAAAACCTCAGTGCCTAGGACTTGCCAATCGCATGGTCGGCGGTTCGAATCCCCGCGACGGGGTGAGCTCCCGTCGCTCGGTCCCAGCTCCTGCCCACCTAGCAGTTCGAAAGCACCCTTAAGTGCAAGTAGATAAATAGGTACCGCTTTATAGCGGGAAGGTAAACGGCGTTTCTGTGTGCTGTGCTGGTGCTGGCTCGCCAGAGCAGCTTCGTCACGCTGGCCACGTGACCCGGAAGTGTCTGCGGACAGCGCTGGCTCCCAGCCTCTAGAGTGAGATGAGCGCACAACCCTAGAGTCTGTCAAGACTGGCCCATACGGGCAGGGGTACCTTTACCTTTTACCTTTATATAGGTGATATAATGAAATTCAGTTAGAGGGGAATTGAGGAAGTCAGTTATCAATGTAATGAGAATTAGGTATTTGAAGAAATAATTTTTCTTTGTGTCTAGTTTATTGTAGTGTAATGTGTTTTTCTTTGTTGTGTGTTTTGTTATGTTATTTTTGTGATAAATGTGGAAAATCAATAATTTTTGTTTGGGGGGGGGAGAAAAGAAGGGGAGGTCTGTAGCACTGCTTGGCATACAGAAGGCCCCGGGTTCAATTCCTAACACCACTTCCAAGTAGGGCTGGGAATGCGACTTGTCCCAAACCCTGCAAATCTGCTGCCAGCCAGTGTAGACAATACTGAATGAGATGGACCAATCATAGCCTCATAGAATTGTAGTGTTGGAAGGGATCTCAAACATCATCTAGTCCAACCCCCTGCAATGCAGGAATCTCTACGATCTGTTTCATGACAGATGCAACAGCGGAACAAGCCGATTGGGCACCTGGGGCGGCACATGTGCCCTGCGCCCAGGGGTGGGGCCAGCCGTCCGTCGGGTGGGGCCAGTCCGGACAGGACACTCCGCGGGGCCTCCGAGGAGTCTGCCTCCTTCTCCCACTCAGCTGCCCTACAGCTGAGGGGGAGGTGGCAGGCAGACCGTTTGGGGCAGTGCGCACGAGCCTGCGGGCGCCCAGGCCACCGCATCACTCCCAGGAGAGACGCGTGGCTTGTGCGCGCTGCAAGCCCCATGGTGATTGCTGACTGGCATTTTGTCACGCCCTCACTGGTGACACCCGGGGCGACCCACCACAGCCCCCTTCCTTTGCCCCTGGACAGATGACCAACCAACCTCAAGGAAGGAGTATCCACTCACTACCTCCTGAGCGAGACTGCTCCACTGCCAAACAGCTGTTCCTGTCAGAAAGTTCTTCTTGATGTTTAGTCAGACAGAATCTCACTTCTTGTAACTTGAAGCTATTGGTTCGTGGCTTGTGCGCGCTGCAAGCCCCATGGTGATTGCTGACTGGCATTTTGTCACGCCCTCACTGGTGACACCCGGGGCGACCCACCACAGCCCCCTTCCTTCGCCCCTGGACAGATGACCAACCAACCTCAAGGAAGGAGTATCCACTCACTACCTCCTGAGCGAGACTGCTCCACTGCCAAACAGCTGTTCCTGTCAGAAAGTTCTTCTTGATGTTTAGTCAGACAGAATCTCACTTCTTGTAACTTGAAGCTATTGGTTCGAGTCCTACCCTCCGGAGCAGGAGAAAATATGCTTGTTCCCTCTTCCATGTGAGAGCCCTTGAGGTATATGAAGATGGCTATCATATCTCCTCTGAGTCTCCTTTTTTTCCATGCTAAACCTACCCAGCTCCTTCAACTATTCCTCATAAGGGTTGGTTCCCAGATCCTTGATCATCTTAGTACAGTGGTGCCTCGCAAGACGAAAATAATCCGTTCCAGGACTTCCGGGTTAGCGCGAACGGCTAATGGCGGATTCCCTCCGAGCTCCGGAGGGAATCGGCTCTGCTGAGGACGGGTCTTGCCGTGCCGGCGACACGGGGACCCTCAGAAACCGCAGGCGCGGAAGCCTGCGGACTTGGTGACTCGGTGGGCACCTTAAGCGCCCTCCCCGACCCACGAAGAGCCTTTTTAAAGGCTGCGGAGAGGGTACGGAGAGTGGCGTGGTGCTGAGAGTAGACCGCTACCTCAGTAGAGCGAAGCCGCAAGCCATGGCCGGAGAGCGCTGACTTTCTTCCCAAAATTTGGACTGGATAACAAAGGACCCGTGAGTAGTGGAATTTGGACTTTAAAAATTTTATCCTGTGAATTCGGCACGATCGGGGGATGTGTTAAAGGGAAGTCCGCACCCCCTCTACTTATAGACGTTTCAAAGCAAGGAACGGAGAATTAAGGCGGAATGAATACTGTTTTGATGATTTAAAAGTTTCTCACAAATTTGATAGAACAAGATTTTTGTGCTGGAGAGAAAGGGAATTTGGAACTTTGTGTGTATCCCCCCCAAAAAACCCGGGAGTGTCCTATTTGGGTCCCGGAGGAAGAAGTGAAAGGAGTTTGACAGCTGTCAAAGAAGCTGTCAAACGGGCGGACAAAGTAAAGAATTTTGCTATTTAATAACTCTTGGAATTAAAGCTGATACATTTGGACTGAGGCGATTGGAAACAAAGTATTGATAATAACAAAGTAACAGATTATTGGAAAAGGACTACTAAATAACTGAAAGCCCCCTAGGGGGAATTAGTGACATTACAATGGCTGCAGAGGGAAAATTACTGGCGGAGATAGAAAAAATGTTCTTTCTCGTGGGAATCCTGCAGGAGCAGAGTATGGCTCTGAGTAAAGTTTTTATGACCTTGAATCCTGAAACAAACAACTCTGCTGAATGCACAAAGGAGATGTACGATAAAAATTCTGCAGCTGAGCAGGAAGAGATGCCTTTGGAATTGACAGAGAAAAAAGAAGGAGTTCAGACATTACAAGTGGAAAATATCAACCAGGAATCTGCAGCGTTAGAGTATGAGCAAGAAGACCTCTGGATTACAGACCTGCGAAAGATGAGAAAGAAGAAGAGAGAAGCCCCTGGAGTACTTGGAATATTAAAACTAGAAAGAACAAAGCAATATGATTGGGACTTTTCTCTTGAGTATGGAAAACTAGATGGTCTTTCGCAGCAAACACTCTTCAACATTCTGAATCAAAGAAAATATGATCTGACTCTGACTGAACTCCTTCGGGGTCTTAGGACCATCAAAGAGGACTACCAATATAGCTGGCAGAGAGGGACTGACAGAGAATCAGACGCCTCGGACGTGAGGAATCCGGGCTAGAAATATTTTTTGTTTGTTTTCTGGACATTTGTCTAGGAAGGGACAGAAACCGAGGCAGGGGGGGGAGAGAATAGAATTATAAAATGTTATGTTTTGTTTTACTTGGTCAATGTGACCTATAATTAATATAATAAAGGGAAAATTTGTGAAGGGGAAGTTAGATCGACCTTAAAAAAAAAAAGAAATTAATGATTATAAGAGAATTGGATAGTTGAATATAGATAAACAAAAGATTTTAATTTTTAAAAGCAATGTGAATATCTTTAAGAGGTTAGGTAAGAACTTGCTGAATTAATTTTGGAATTGGGATGTAAGAGGAGGGGGTGGGGGGAAGTCAATGAAAGTGGGTAAAGAAACTTAGGGTATGTAATTGTATTTGTGTGTTTGTTTGTCTTTGTCTTTGTGTGTGTGTCTGTTGTTATAAAATGTAAAAACCCAATAAAAATTATTTTTTTTAAAAAAAAAAGAAAATAATCCGTTCCGCGAGCCCCTTCGTCTAGCGGTTTTTTTGTCTTGCGAAGCATCCCTATTAGTGGCTTAGCGGCTAAGCGGCTATTAGCGGCTTAGCGGCTTAGAAAAAGGGGGGGAAAGGGGAAAAACTCGCAAGACTCGCAAGATGTTCTCGTCTTGCGAAGCAAGCCCATAGGGAAATTCGTCTTGCGAAGTGCCTCGAAAAACGGAAAACCCTTTCGTCTAGCGGGTTTTTCGTCTTGCGAGGCATTTGTCTTGCGGGGCACCACTGTACCCTCCTCTGCACATGTTCCAGCCTGTCAATATCCTCCTTAAATTGTGGCTCCCAGAGCCAGACACAATACCCCTAACCTATGCAGAAGTATAGCATCCTTGATCTGGACACTATACTTCTGTTGATGCAGCCTAGAATAGCATTAGCCTTTTTTGCTGCTGCATCACGCTGTTCTCTCATGTTAAGCTTTAGGTCTACTAAGACCACAAGGTCCTTTTCACATGTATTACTAGCAAGCCAGGTGTCCCCCATATTATATTTGTGCAGTTGGTTCTGCCTGTCCAAGTGCAGAACCTGGCATTTGTCCCTATTGAAATTATTATTTCTTTTTTCTTTTACTTTTGGCCCAGTTCTCCAATCTGTTAAGGTCATCTTGAATCCTGATTCTGTCTTCTATGGTTTTAGCTATAGTTCCTACCTTCTGTGTGCCTAAGGGGGGGGGGGGACCCAAACAAACCCCTCCATATATAAAAAGTTAAATATCAGACATGGGTTCTAGCTGAGCTTTCCTTCTGATATATGTTACCTCTGTGTAAGCAGGATGGCGAAAAAAGGGAAAAAAAGGCTCCTCAAAAGAGGACACAGATTTGCATAAAAACTGTTTGTGCAACTTATCTGTTTAGATGCTAGTTTAGGGGGGGAAATTGTAATTTAAATAACAGTAAAGGGGAAAACTGTGACTAGGTGTCAGGCGTGGAATATCCCCTCCTCCCCCGGTAGCCTCAGAGTAAAGATGAACAAACAGTTCGTATTTTATGGCTTTTTATTCAGTCACCTGGTTGCAAGACAAAAGATCCAGGTCTCCACGCATAGGGGATGTTGGCTACTCTGAGTCCCTCCTCTTCCGTCTCCCACAACATCCTGGAAATTTACAGGAAGCCACAGGAGTCACAGCCTCTGCTCTTGAATGCGGAGGGACCTGCAAGCCCTTGGGCCAGGAGGGTCTCCCATATTGTCCAGGGAGGTCTCTGCTGTCTGCTCTCTAACTTCCCGCTCCTCCTCCTCTACTATCACGTACAGTGGTGCCCCGCAAGACGAATGCCTCGCAAGACGGAAAACTCGCTAGACGAAAGAGTTTTCCGTTTTGGAGGTGCTTCGCAAAACAAATTTCCTATGGGCTTGCTTCGCAAGACGAAAATGTCTTGCGAGTTCCTGCGGGGTTTTTTCCCTCCCCCCCTTTTTCTAAGGCGCTAATCCGCTAATCCGATAAGCCGATAAGCCGCTAAAAACCGCTAAAAACCGCTAATAGCGCTA